>NC_090439.1:916153610-916465688 GCF_031143425.1 Pleurodeles waltl | reverse complement strand
CAAAATAATACTCAACCATCTACGAATCCTACTCCTATTATTGTTATCTCTAGTGTTAATCATGATCTGTATAGAATCAGAAAGCAGAACAATATGAAGGCAAACAATCAACTAAGGAAAGTCTAAAAGCTCTCAAGCAAAGTCTCTCTTTAGCAAGTATTTACAGCGTTTTCACTCACTCCCAGGATCCTTGTCAAATCAGATTAGCAGCTTGTCAAAATCGGTTCTTCAGAAGTCAATTCAGGTTAACAGTGTCACATCCAGTAATTTATCAGTCTCTTTTTCTCTCAGCTTTTCAGCCTTATTTCAAATTTAACACAATCTCTCTTCTCTGTGGTCAAGTTCAGGTGCTGTAGTATTGACCTGGAATCTCTTGATCAAAACAAAAGCCGCTCAGCTGATGTTGCGTAAGCCCATTCAGGACCTGTGTATCTTCTGTTTGCAACTCTCTTTCTTTTCAGCTTGCAATCACCCTGCAATTCTCCTTCACTCAGATCCTCCCTCCTTGTGGTATCAACTTCTTCCTCTATTGTTTCGTCTATTACTACTTTCTCTTTTGCAGCTTGTGGCTCTGCCCATTTATCTCCTTTCAGTGTCCTTTTACGGTTCGGCTTTTCAGGTTGCTGGTCAATGCCCTCCTCTTGTACTATGGTGTTTTCTCTTGATGGCTCTATAAGCGGCTCAGGAGGAGTCTGAACATTCTGACTTCCTTCTGTTTCACCTCCTTCGCCTTCCGGGTCTGTCAGGAGCTCAACTTCAAACCTGTATCCGTCTACTTCTGGGAGAACCTCTTTTTGCATCAGTTCCCCTGGTGCCTCAGTTGAGATAGGCTCACTGGATTTTGTTTGCTGGTTGAGTGACCAGGCCGTCCTCAACGGGCTCTCCTTCAGTCTCAGTTCCCCTTTGATTACTCTCCGGCCCTGAGACTTCCTTTCCTGTAGCTGTTATTTTCAACAACTCAAGTTCCTCATCAGTTGGACACGTCACCTTCTTGGTGTGACTGGCATGGATCCAATTTGGAACTCCTGCACATTTCACAGCAGTAGTAGTTGTCAGTATCACTTGATACGGCCCCTTCCAACGTGGCTCCAAACACGACTTCCTCACGTGTTTCTTGACAACAACCCAGTCACCGGCTTTCAGATTGTGACCGGGATAACTTATCGCTGGCAGTGTGGTTGCTTCCACCTGGTGAGAGAAAGAGCAGACCACATCAGCCATACCCTTGCAGTAGTCCAACACCATATCATCCGTGATATTCACAAGAGCATTTGCAGGCACTGCGAGCAATCTCATAGCTCGGCCCATGAGAATTTCATGAGGAGACAGTCCTGTTTTCTTGTTGGGTGTATTTCTCATTGACATCAGCACTAAGGGCAAGGCATCAGGCCATTTCAAATTTGTAGCTGCACATATTTTTGCCATTCTCGACTTCAAGGTACCATTCATCTGTTCCACTAGTCCTGATGCTTCAGGGCGGTAGCTACAATGCAACTTCTGTTCAATGTTCAGTGCGGCACACAAGAGCTTAACCACCTCGTTGTTGAAGTGACTTCCCCTATCTGATTCTAAAGAGATCGGAAACCCGAAACGTGGTATCAATTCCCTAAGCAGCAACTTCGCTACTGTGAGACTGTCATTCCTACATGTAGGGTAAGCTTCAATCCAATGACTAAATATACACACAATCACCAACACGTACCTCAGACCTCCACACACAGGCATCTCAATAAAATCCATCTGCATCCAGCTAAATTGACCTCCTGCTCTCCCAATGTGGCTCAAATTCACCACAGTCCCTTTCCCCGCATTCATCTGCTGACAGATGATGCATCTGTGACAAATCACTTCTGCAGCTTGTCTGAACTTTGGGTTAAACCAATCGATTTTGAACAACCTAATCATGGCACCCAATATGTGCTTGACCATGGTAAAACCTTGCGAACTGTGACAAGAGACTGTTTGGCAAAACCATTTTCCCCCCATCTGAAACCCACAAATCATCAGGTCTTTGTACACATTGCATTTTAACCCAAGAGCGTTTCTCATCTTTGCTGGCACGTCCCTGCAACAATTTGAACTCTTCCATTGTGTCAACCACCCTTAATGCATAACCTGTGCATGTCTCATTTTCAGTTTCTGATAACAATTCCCACTGATCTTTGAACGATATACAGTTCAATGAACAAAACCTTGCGACTTGATCTGCATATCTGTTTCCCATTGACACAAAGTCTTGTGACTTCACATGAGCATTGCATTTCACCACGGCAATTTCAAGAGGTAACTGAATCGCGTACAACAATTCCTTCATTCTTTCACCATTTTTCACTGGAGAACCAGAAGAGTTCAGGAAACCTCTCTGGGACCATAGCTGGCCAAAATAATGGACAATTCCAAATCCGTATCTGCTGTCAGTATAGATAGTCACTTTCAAATTTTCAGCAGCATGGCACGCTCTAGTAAGAGCAATTAATTCAGCCACTTGAGCAGAATACACTCTTTCAAGCCAAGATGCTTCCAGGATACTGGTGATTGTACACACAGAGTATCCATCTCTCAGTACTCCCACCGAGTCTCTTAGACACGAGCCATCAACAAAGATAATGTAATCATTTTCCTTCAATTGGGTATCTTTAATGTCAGGTATTGGTTTGGTGCACAGTTCTGTTACCTCAAGACAATCATGTTCTACTTCCTCAGCATCATCAATATCTGTATTTTCAGTAGGAAGCAAGGTTGCCGGGTTTAACACAGTACATCTTTTCAAAGACACATTGGGTGACCCCAGTATAATGGTTTCATACTTAGTCAGGCGGGCATTTGTCATATGCTGCATTTTAGTCCAGGTGAGTAGTATTTCAACTGAGTGTGGGACCATTACTGTTAAAGGACGTCCCATCACTATGCCCTCACACTGTGTAAGGCTTTGACCAACTGCTGCAACTGCACGCAAACAACCCGGTAAGGCTGCTGCGACTGGGTCCAAAGTAGCTGAAAAATACACTACTGGGCGGTTTGCATCTCCATGGACCTGTGTCAAGACAGACAAAGAACAAGCATCATGTTCATGACAAAACAGTACAAAAGGCTTTGTGTAGTCAGTCATACCTAAAGCTGGAGCCCTGCACATGCTCTCTCTCAGTTCAACGAATGCCTTCATTTCTTTCTCGGACATAGTCAGGGTACCCGGGCCATCCTTAATCTCCTTGACAGTCAACCTTACCAAAGGTTTAGAGATAATCGAGAAGTTGGGAATCCACTGACGACAGTAATCCACCATTCCCAAAAATATCCTCACGTCTCTCTTGGATGTCGGGGGATTCATCTGCAATATGGCTGTCACTCTTTCTTTAGAGATTTTACTCGACCCTTTCTCAATCAGATGGCCTAAGTACTTCACTTCTTTCTGGCAGTATTGTAGCTTCTTTGGGGACACCTTATGTCTGTTCTTCCCCAAATGGTTCAGTAAGGCAATTGTGTCATACCTGCAGTCATCTTTCGTTTTGGACGCAATCAATAAGTCATCAATGTACTGCACTAGAGTAGAATTAAAAGGCAGTTCTAATGATTCCAAATCCTTCTTCAATATCTGATTGAAGATGGAAGGTGATTCTGAAAACCTTTGAGGAATTCGACACTAACTGTAAACCTTGTCCAAGAATTTGAAACTGAAGAGAAATTGGCTATCCTCATGAAGAGGCAACGAAAAGAATGCTTGAGACAAGTCCACAACCGTGAACCACTCTGCATCACAGGGAACTTGGAACATGATCACGGCTGGATTTGGTACTATAGGGCAACACTTTACCACTATCTCGTTAATTTTTCTCAGGTCTTGGACAATTCGAACTTTCCCACAAGGCTTCCTCAGTCCCATTATTGGCGAATTACATGGGCTGCTCATAACTTCTCTTAAGACCCCTTGCTTCACAAAGTCTGCAATTATCTGCGTCACTTGTATGAGGACATCTTGTGCCATGTGGTACTGCGGTACCTGGGCAAACACGGCATTTGGCTTCACATCTACCTTGACTGGTTCTACTCCTTTTATCAGTCCCACTTCTTTTCCTGTCAAGTCCTACACTTTCTCTGTCACTGTTCCCTGTAATTCAGCTGGCAGATGAGTCACTGTGAACATCGGGAAGAGGCTTATTAAAGGGTATTCCTCATCTGTGGTCTACGTCTCTGGCTCTGAGATCTGACCATCGTCCCCCTCGTCATCACTGTTTGTCTGCACCTCAATCCCTTCATTAGAACAGGTGATCAAACACCTTGTCTTACACAGTAAGTCTCTCCCCAGTATGGACACGGGACTTGTATGACAAACCTATGTAATCCCTGGAAGGTACCAATCTCAACTTGGACCGGATCTGTAATCGGATTTGTCAGGAGCTGATTTGCTACTCCTACCACCCTTATGGTACGCCCCGAAAGCGTCAATTTCGGAACCTCTGCACTTCTGACTGTAGAGCGTGTAGCTCCTGTGTCAACCAGGAACGAAACCTTGTGACCCATCACCTTCCCCTGCACATAAGGTCCCCTCTGATCTACTTCTAGGGACGCTGCAAGCCTACACTCCTCACTATCTGAACAATCATCAGACCAATCATCGTTTATTCCATTCTCACCACGCAATGGGAACTGTTGTACTGTATTATTTTGACTCACTGGTTGGCCTGTGACCTGTTGAGGAAGCATCACTTGTTGCTGTCCCATCGGAGCTAAAGGCAACTGCATTTGCTGTCTAGGTACCATAGGAATCTGCTGTTGTATCTGCTGCAACTGTGCTGGTTGAACGTGTGGCATTTGCATTTGTTGCATAGGCTGGAGTCCCTGCATCTGAACCATATTATTCTGGGAGTTCGGATTTTGACCACTCATTCTTGGACCCATCACATTTTGAAATGTACTGACATCATTGCTTTGTTGAACAACACCATCCTGCACCATCATTGGACACTCTCGCTTCCAGTGTCCCACGCCCCCGCACGCATGGTATGGTAACATCTTTTTCATCCCTTGCACATCATTTTGAACCACAACTGTGTTCAAGTCTGGACCACGGTTCGCAAAACCTCCCCGACCTCTGCCTCTTTGTGCGTCTGAAACATTCCGTTTCCTTGAGGTTGCTGTTGTACCACCTGCAGTACTCCATTTCCCTGCATCCCTGCCTGAGCTGCCTTAATTTGCATCCCCATCACCTTCTCTTTCAGCTTTCCCTGTTTCAATTCAATCTCATCACTACAGTATTTTGCATACTGCAACACCTCATCAATCGGCTTCGCTTGCCAACAGATCAAATGATTCTTAATCATCTGGCTAATCTCTGGTCGCAATCCCTCAACGAACCTGAACACAAGATGATTCATGTCTTTTGGTTCTATAACCTCCGTACCACTGTAATGTTTGAACGCCTTTAACAACCTCTCATAGTAAGCATGTATCGACTCTTTGCCTTCTTGTGCCGTTCGATCAATTTTCTGCCAATCAGTGACTTTCGGCGACACCTTTTGTTTTAAAAACTCAATCACCTTATGGTAATACCTCATCACGTCAGGAGACAGTGCTCCAGTAATCTTATCCCTTGCTGGTTCCTCTGTCGGCCAATCCACACCCCTCTTGCACCCAAGCCACAAATCAGCTGGAACTATAATCTCAAACAGGGTATTCAAATCTTCCCAGAGACATTTCGCAAGCTTCACAAACCTGTCCGTCTGCTGGTACCACTCTATCGGCTTTTCCCTCAACCTGGGATAGTCATTCGTAAATGACAAAATGTCACCTCTAGACCATGGTACATGGACTAGAACCCCTCCAGCTGTTTCTCTCATCGGTAACATCTTTATTGTTCCCGTGTCTGGTGCAGCTTTTGCCTGCTGCGGTTCCGGGCAGTCACCTTTCCCCTTATCTCTCTTCTTTGCCCATCTGCCTTCCCACTTCTCTAATCCTCCCCAAACTTGAGCACTCTGTAGTATCTCTTTGAGGTGTGCCTTCATCCCAGCAGTCCTCATATGATCAAAATCTTTAGGTTCGAAGTCTTACATATAACTACTCTTCAAATGCTTAGTATTGTCTAAGTCTATGCCGTATTTGTCTGCTACGTTCGCTAATCTCTGGTGCGCCTTACTCACTTCTTTGGTTATTTTTGGGCACAGAAACCTTAATTCCGCTTCGGTGTATAATTCTAATCTGTTCACTCCCATAGTTCCCTCAACTAACTCTGCTGCTTCCACACCCAACCTTATAAAGTTCAGGTATTCCTCTCTCTCTGATCGCTCTGTTGTCACAGGAGTAGTCTGTGGAGTGCTAAGCTTGTCTAACCACTCAGTCAACTGTTGCGCTGTCAAGCCCTGCAACAAGATATTTCCAGCCTGCACCGTTGGTGCCTGTGATGTATTTGCACTCAGTACCCATGGTGTCAGTAGACCCAGACCTGCTTGTCTCATTGTCTCTAGAGGAACCCCCATCGGACTAAAGTCCAACAAGGACCTAGATCCTTCGACTGTCTGTTCTCCCGGTGTCGTCCCTTGGGAATTTCCTGTGAACCCTCCTCTTATCACATCTTGAGTCATTACTCCTTGGTCGCATACACTAGGCTTTGACTGCGCATGTAGCGGTACTGGCGGGCCAGCAGTAATCAGCAATGATATAGCGGCTGGTGCCTGTCCATTTCCCAATCCCGGTGGAGCATTAACTCCTATAGCTTGATTCATCATAGGTGCTGTAACTGACTGCAGTCCTGCGACTGAAGTGTAATTCAGGACCATCTGTTGCTGCGGCTGGGGCAGCAATTGTGGAGTTGGCTCAATCTGCATTAACTTTGATCTCGTGTATACTGGATCAGGCGGCACCATCAAACTCGTAGTTGTCTCTAATACTGGGACATCAGGATAAAGCCTCTGAATTGGCGGTAGTTGCAACTATATCTGAGTCTCGGGTGCAGTGGATACACTAGCACCATTCTGTATCGGAGCTGATGTGATAACATTATTTGCCTGTGCTGCGCTTGTGGTTCCCTGATTTTGTGTCATATTGACAGGGCCTGCACTAGTACTCAGTCTATTGTCATTCATAGCATATGGTGGCGGTCGATCATGTAACAACTGATTTAGTAACTCATCATCATCAGAATCATCTGCATCTGCCCAAGACTTCTGAGTCTCCTTTTTCTTACTAGACCCCTTGTCTGTTTTACAAGTTGCCTTTCTCCCCTGCGTTTTGGCTTCTTGAGTTATTGCTGGAAACATCCTAACTCCATCTATTATTTCCCTTCTCCACATCCTAGTCTCACTATCCCATCTAGCTCATTTAACACCCTCCGCAAATTTTCCAGGATCCCTATATTGAACGATCCGTGTTCAAGAAATGCCAAACATCCTTCCTTCTCTGTCAATTTGCACCATTGCTATAGCCAAAGACATGGCGTGACTCCCTTCTCTTCCATGACGGCATAAGCCGGAGTATCCTCTGGCGGTGTAGGCTCCCCCACCCTCGCTGTAATGTACGTATCTCCCCTCAAAGCACTCTTTAAAGCCTTGAAAAACTTTATTTTTGCATCTTTTATTTTGCTTAGAATCTAATCAGGAAGTGACTTTAATTCCCAGAACACTCTTCGCCTACCTTCTCAACCAATTGCCTCTCACGGACGGCTGCCAATCCGTGCGCGACCCCTCTCGGCAACTGACCTATCCCAGCGCGGCTCCAATGACATCACACTCACACACACTGCAGCTGACAAAGTCTTGCGGCTTGTCTTCCTTACTCTCTATTCACACAAAACTAATGCACTATATTGCGAGCACTTTAACAACAAAACCCAAATTTGCCGGTTTACTACAGGAAGGGTAACACAATCGCTTCAGAACTTTACAGAGATTTCGCTTGAAGCCTCGGCCACTACTCTCTCCTTCTCAGATCCCGCACTCGCAAGCAGAATTCGGCCCGCAAATCCTACTCTCAACTTGTCAGTGGTTCATTCTAGTGCACTTTAGAACATGTCAAATCTCCATTGAAGGTTTCACTCACACAATTTGACTCAATCTCGACTCGTCAACCACGCCCGATTGACCTATCAAACCACACAAATTACAACATAAACCAAGTGTCTCATACACTTATCAATATACTCCGGAGTCTTAGACCACGCCGGGTCCGTACATCACCAGCAACCATGTGGACAATTGTTGAGCACAAAGCACCACACTCACATAAAGTTCGCCGACTTCCCTACTCTCAAACTGCGGAGTACGCCCACTCCTACTAAAACATTTCCTGGCCTAAATTCTCACAAACCTCACAATTCACCTTCGATATGCATAAGCTGAGCAAGCGCAAATTCTACGTCACACATACTATCACTAGAACGCCGAGAACATACCCAACTCACTTCGGCAAGCTCCGAGATTCCGGGAAAGTCATTTGGGACTTAGGGGCACATCTTACCTTCAATTTGCATTATCTCAAAAACAATTCCAAACAGTGTCGACCTAGGGCCCCAAAGGGCCAAACCGTCCTCTGCTACCAGAACTGATAACACGTCCCAATCTAGATAATTTATTCACTCTGGGACTCGTTTTAGTCCGATTAATCTTTTGACCCTGATTGAAGTCTCCTTAAGACGAGATAACTAGTCAGCATGTCAATCAATAATCAATAACCTCATCAATATTCACAATAGCAAATCAATCAAAGTAATCAGAAACGTCAATAAACTTGAAACACACCATGACCTTTCAGTCATGAATAACCACACTGGATTTAGTAAGATTTATGATATTTATTCCCTATTGATTACACTCTACCAGCAAGTTTATTAGTCTCAAAACCAAGAAACACATCAACATTGTCATAATATGGCAACTCGAATAAGATTTAATCAAAGCAAAGATCATGAATATTAGAACATAGCACGACGTCAACATGGGTTAACTTTAGCAGAGTAACATTAGCATATTATTCAACAAAGTATTCAGTCATTTGTCTATTTCCGTCCGTTTAGTGAACTCCTTAACTAACCTCAAATTAGCATTAGCATGTTGGGCTTCATGCAAAACAATTTACCAACACAAATTTAGAAAACATCTGTCTATTGTCTCTATCAAAGAAGCAGTTGGTACCTAGAAAGAAAAGGCAAATAGACAATTACAATTTCATCATCATATAGTTAACCTCCATAATGGGTCAGCATACAGAGTCAGTCTTCGTCCTCAGGACATCAATTGATTCGCCATCAGCCAGGAAACACAGCAAAGTTCAGCAAGACGGGGCAAAAGGGAATACCTCCCTCATAAAGAGGAAAAGTATGAATCGGGCAAGGCAAATTAAGTAAGATGGATTGCAAAGTTCAAGCAGCAAAGTCTCTGGGCAGAGTAACAAAGTGGCTGGGCAATAGCAAAAGGCACGCAATGGCATATAATGGCTCCGTAATGGCATGTAATAGCTCGGAATGGCTTGTAATGGCCGATAATGCTGATTTCTCCTCGTGTTCAAGAATGTTATATCAATCTTGTTGTACAGTCCCCCAATTTCCAATTGGGCAAGTTTTGGCGCACCATCATCTCCATCCAATGGTCCATTGGTCACCTCATTACGATTGTCACCCCATAACAGTTCTCACGTAGTTTCTTGGCTCCTGTAATTGAAGTCTTCAACGGGTAGAATGTCAGGTGAGGAATAAGTGACATTTGTTACTCAAGTCAGTAGTCCCATTGTTTTCCCTAGTCTAAATGACCTCGTACCTGTTGCAAATTACACTGTTGCATTCGGCAAGAATGTCTCCTTGGGCAAGTCGAGTCTCATGAGAAAGTTTTTACTACGGTTGCACTCATATTCCAGCTTCTGGAAAAGTACTACTACATGTCCTTCAGCAAGTCAGCACACTGCACGTTAGAAAAACACATTTAATATGAAACCGGGCAGCTACGCCCGACTCATGCTAACTAAGGCCTAGTGATTAATTAGCAAATTTTTAATACATATAACTTCTTAATACTAATACAAAATCATACATTAGTATATTAATATTTCATTATTAGTCAGTTTCATTAATCATCGAATACACTGTTGGCCACTCCCCGTGGGCACATTTCATACACATGCATTAACGTTTACATTTTCTATGCAATTTCACTAAGCATTATATTGCAAGCTTCTCATGTTAATAATTAGATGTTAATAACACTCCATCAGAGGCTCTCTTGTCATCCAGTCAACAGTCCTTTTGCATTCAATCCATAATCCAGCTAGGACCACTATTTCTAAAAGAATATTTAAATCCTCCCACATATATTTTGCAAGTTTCACAATCCTGTCTGTCTGCTGATACCACTCCACTAGTTTGTCTCTCAGTCTCGGGTAATCATTTGAGAATGACAAAATATCACTCCTCCTCCAAGGGACATGAAGATTATTTCCTCCAGGAATTTCTCTCATTAGTAAGGTTTTTACTGGAGTATCAGTCTGCTGTGTGTCAAAAGAGTTCGAAGTTGCAGACTCTCTTTGTTTCTTTTCTTTTTTATTTACTCATCTGCATTCCCATTTACCTAGTGCTCCCCATGTTTGAATACTTTGGGTAACTGTCTAATATGAATTTTCATTTGAGGTGATCGAATGTTTGCAATGTCTTTTGAATTGAATTCTAATCTGTAACTCCTCTCTAATGGTTTGGATCTCTCAATATCCACTTCATATTGTTCTGCAAGTTCTGATAATTTCTGATGTGCCAATGCTGCTCTGTTTGTAACATTTTTACACATGAAACATACTTATTCTTCATCATATGAGTCAATTTTATTTAATTCAAGTGTTTCCCCAATCATTTAATTTAATTCTAATTGTAATCTTGCCGGACTCAGTGTTCTTTCCCCTTCAGCAACTGTTTTCAGTGGCTCCACTCACTTTCTCCAACCATTCTGTTAATTGCTAAGTTGTCAAGCCTTGTAAGGAAACATTGTTATTCACATTCAGCACACATTGTGGAGTATTACATGGCGGACCCATCACTCTTTCCGGTGAAAGTAGAACCGAATTTGGATTTAGATTTGGTGTCTCTACATTTTGTGAAATCCCAGAATAAGTTAAGTCTATAAGTGGACCTGTTTTGTCAAAAGTCCGATTAATTGGAGACATGGCTCTCACAGTAGCATTGAGTGACTCCATTCCTGCATTTGAGTTAAAAGGTGAAAACATTGCAGCATTAACTGAATTAGTAATCTGCATTTTGCTCTCATTATTTCCCCGGGCCTACAATGGAACGACTGGACCAATTGGGACAGAAACTGTTAGTGGTTCTGGACTTGCTGAAGTATTGAGATTTCTCGAGTACATCATTCCAGAACTCAGACCTATAAATACTGAGGAACTCTACTGCGATATTGTTACTGGAGTATACATTGGCATTGTCTGAGCCTGATAACTTCACCTGGACCATCATTGGTTTCTGAAAAATCTATGGTGCCACCAGAACTGTAATACTCGGCACAGAACTAACAACAGGAACTATAGAGTATATCAAAGGCTGAGCTACACTTTGAATCACAGGAGTCTGAGTTACTGTAATAGTAGGAACATTAGTTGGAACCTGTTCTTGACTCTCTGTTACCACAAGCACCTTGATGTGCCTCTTCTGCTGCATATGGAGGAGGATGATTTCTTAATAATTGTGTTATAAATTCATCATCATCTGAATCACTATCATGAGTCAGTGATCTTCTAGCTTCATCTGACCTCGACTCAGTTCCTTCAAAATTATTTTTCTTTGTCTTTGGTCTGACACTGTCTCCTTTCTCTTGTGAAATTGCAGGAAACATTCCAATACCTTGTAAGGTTTCTGTTCTCCAAAATGTCTCCTCATTATCCCATTTGGCATCTAACAATGTCTCTCAGCTTTTCGCATCCATCTCGCAAATCTTAAATTCTCTTGTTGTCTGGCTACTAACTCCCAAATAGCTAAGGCTTCAAATTGTGCTGGTCTAGGAGGGGGCTTTAATTCATAAAGTACTCTCCTCACAATTTCTAAACTTTTCTTGTTAAAACTTCCATGAGCAGAAAAAGCTAAGCATCCTTCCTTCTCTGTTATTTTGCACCACCATTTTAATGAAATACATGCTGATGGACCTTTCTATTCAATTACTATATATGCAGGTGTACTTTCTTGCGGGGCTATTTCTCCTATTCTCATTGGAATTAAAGCATCTCCTCTTATCACACTTTTTAATGTTTTAACAAATTCATTTTTACCTTTAATAGGGCTTAAACTACGAATTAAATTCAAAACAGGAAGTAGTTCAATCCCAAAATCGTTTTTGTTTGCTGCGGTTGTCCACCAATCCCGTCAATCCATGCATGGCTCCTTTTACCAACCGACCAATCCCAGAGTGAACCCGGTGACGCCACATCACACAGCGGCTGGGAAAGCCTCGGGCCCATCCTTAAAACTCGATTCACACTGAAAACTAACTGCAAAATATTGTGAGCACTATAAATATCAACAGAAAACAACTTGTCTGCTTAGTACAGGTAGGGTTTAATAACTTTGGAAGCTGTATGGAACTTTCAACTATGGCCTTTCGCTCAAACAGCTACTCTTCCGGCTATGGCTGTCTCTCATGCAGAAGTAAAATTTGACTTGCAAATTCCACCCTTGACTAATACCAGATCCTCCTTGTGCACTCAGGAATCACTTAGTACCTGTCAAACTAGCACTCACTTAACACACACACTAGGAATACAGCTACTGCAAATGCAGCCAAGTAAACAACAACAAAGAAGTGTCTCATACACTTGTACAATACTCCGGAATCTTAGACCAGCAACCATGTGGGCCATTTTTTAGCACAAAGTGCCACATTCACTTGAAGTACGAAGACTTCCCTACTCTCACCCTTTGGAGTACGCAAACTTCCTACTCAACTACATTGGAGTACGCAAACTCCCTATTTCTCCCATGCATCACAATTCACCTGCGATTTGCCAAAGCGCTGCACTCGCCAACCCTACTTAGAACTCAAACAACACTGTAAACACTGGGAACATACCAAATCTCATCTAAACAAGCATTGACAAAACCAAATAACCCAACATTTGGATAATCTCTCTCCTATTGAGATGAAACCACATCTAAAGAAGCATTGGCAACAGAAAATCTCCAAAAATCTGGATAATCTCTCTCCTAGTGAGACAAAACCATGCTCTGCTACCAGATTCTGTGGGCATGTGACCTCCAAATATTAGGCTAATGTGACATGTAATAGGGCAGTGACATCTACTACCCTCAGAGGTTGACTCAAATCTTTTGACTCAGACAGGAGTGATAAGATCATCAAATCAAACAATGAGAACTAATAGTCATAAACAATCAAAATATGCAATGAGGAGTCAATAATTTATATGCACCACCACCTATGTGGTCATGAATCACCACACCAATTTAGTCAAATTTAAACATTTATTGCCCTTATATTAACAATGCTAAGGTCACGTAAATGATGTGCAAAACCAAATGACTGCAATACAGAAACAACACTGGCTGTCCAAAGCGACTGAAGAATCTCAGTTTTATAAGAGCAATTACCATTAAACATTCCAAAAGAATTGTGTAAAATAACAACAGAATTATTTGAGTAAAACCAGCAGTTTTCATTAGTTGTGCAGTTGAATCAATCATAATCAATCCACAAACATTCAGATCAAATATTGGGTCAGACATCCTAGCTACCAAATTCCAATTGGAAAAGCATGTGTGGGTCTGGGCTCTGTCACATGCTAAAATTAAAAATAAGACAAAAATTTATTTGGAAAAACATCTAACTATGGTGCTAACAAAAAACTAAGCTGTTGGATTTCTAAAGGGAAAACCTGCAAAAGAAAAATAAATGCACACTGGTTATATGTCTCCCAAATGAGACAGCAGTTTGCATATTCTACATCCGCAGAGCACAGGAACAGCAGGTCTTCAGCAGTCAGCTTCAGGAAGATGGAAAGGGGCAACAGCTAAGTATGTTTGGGCATAATGTATCTGAACTGTTAAAATCATACGTACAAAAATGAAAAGAACTGAACAGAACTGGAGTAGACTATAAAGAGCTTCACAGAAAACTGGAAAGAAATTAGCAGAACTGAACTGGAAAGAAACTGAACAGACTCGAACGCTGAATGGAAATTAACATATATCATCTGAAACTTGCTAAATTAAAGTCCCTAGCTAAGCTTCTATTGGACAGGACTATGAGGTCTGATGGTGAGCAACCAATTGGATTTCGTACTTTTTCCATTTGTATCTTTCTTCATTCCTTCTTCAAGATAGGCTCATGTCCGGACAGCAGTTTTCATAGAACTATAACATTGTTAAAAACAACACAGAAAACAACATTGAGTAGCATGACTTCCAACCAGATACTAAGGCTCATTGTTGAAATTTGCAATATTTATCACAAGAAAGTACAGAGTGAATAGAACTGAGAAAGTAGTAGCTTTCCACTGTGAACTTTTAATACGATGCCTAATAAACAATGTTTGCAAAAGCATTTCAGTAAAATCAGCATAACATTTCAACACTGTGCTTCTGGAACAATACTAAAATGTAGGCCTTTTTACTAATGCTAACATGAAGAATAAAACAATTCTAATAATAATTTCACATCATTAGTTTTGTTCATTTATATTAATAATCTTATGTCAGTACATGTAGTTATAATTCATCAAAATACATTTTCACAGTCATTTATTATTTCACATAAAATTCGATGTGGTGGACACCATGTGGACAGCATTTTAAACATGCATGTTTTATTTTTCTAACACACTTTTAACTATTTAGGCCTTTTAATACACATTGATCTTTTCATTTTAGTTACTCACTTTTATTAATAATGTTTGCCTTCGAACAGCTGTGAAACCGAGCGAGAGACAGGCAGCTATTTAAGCCTTCTTTCCAGGGTCCTGCTTGCCTTAAAGATACGTAAATGTGCGCAACTGGTTAATCTGCAAATGTAAAGGGTGCTTGGAAACTGCTACTGACCTTAATTGGTGGAATCACCAGAAGCTTCCCAATGACACATATTTATTCTTTGCGTGCTTTCAAAGGACAGTTATAAACAAATTGCACTAAGTACAGTCTGGGAATTAGTAAAATCTATATTTTTCAACCACTTTTTAATCTTAAACCTTTTTGGACATTTTGTAGCAGCATATCTTATAGTCATGAAAGTCATTTAGGGGTTGCTAAGGGTTGCCGCTGCGAACCCTGGCTTGCCCTTAGTGACCCCTGGTACTGTCTTTGTGGCCCCTGGCATCAAAGGTGGCAAATTCAGTGCCAGGAACATAGTGACAGCTCATCTTATGGCCTCAGTTCGGGCTCCACTCATTTTGGTTTCTGTCAACTTTTTATTTCACTAATAGTGAATAATATTACATTATTCACTATTAGTATAATGAAAATGCAGTACACTTAGCTGGAATATGCACTTCGATGGCAGCTGAGGTAAGTATAAAATGTGTTTCAATGTATGTAGGTGAGTGTGTGTTTAAGTGAGAGTGTATGTAAGTGTGATTTTGTGTGTGTGTGTGTGTGTAAGTGAACGTGGAGGTCAAAGAGCACGTGATGTCACTTGGGCAATCCCTGGAACTTTGGTGTCTTGAGGTCCATGTTTATACCATGTGTAATGCAAGTTTAAAATAATGACTTACCTATTTACTATGCTTTCTGGCACAGGCTGGGACCTTGTAGCTCTAAACACACCCAAGTCCCTATTCTCCACTGCACCAAACAAAATTCACTTCTGTTGCTATTTGGTTACAGACCCAGTGCAGTGCATTAATGAATAGAGGTTTCATAATGTATGATAGTGCATTTCCCATTGATTAACTTAACTTGCATTTATTTTTCATGTAAGCTGTGCCTTATTTCATGTCTACCTGAAGGTGAAAGCAGGAAAAAAGTTATAGAATATTTTGTTGTTTGCTACAACTTTGACCCCACTCCCATGCTCACTCATCTCGCCCCCTTTGCGCACAGCATCACAGTTCTCATACTTTTTTTAATGCACTTCTACCACTGGATGAGATAGAGCCTGGCTTTGATGTTGTCACCCAGTTTCACCAGCATCAATCTATCAATCAATCAGTTATTTGCTAAGCACGGCACTCACCCGGTAGGGTCTCAAGGTGCCGAGTGGGAGGGGGGGTGCTACTGCTCGAAGAGCCAGGTCTTGAGACATTTCCTGAAGGTCAGGAGGTCCTGAGTCAGACGTAGGTTGACGGGGAGGGAGTTCCAGATCTTGGCGGCAAGGTGGGAGAAGGATCTGCCGCCAGCTGTGGTACAGTGGATGTGGGACGAGGGCGAGGTTTGCGGAGCGGAGCTGGTGAGTCGGGATGTGGATGTTGAGACGCTCGTTGAGGTAGGCAGGTCCGGCGTCGTGGAGAGCCTTGTGAGCGTGGATTAGGAGTTTGAAGATGATCCTTTTGTTGACGAGGAGCCAGTGGAGGTCTCTGAGGTGGACTGAGATGTGTTTGTGGCAAGGGAGGTTGAGAATGAGTTGTGCTGAGGCGTTCTGAATGCGCTGAAGTTTTCTCCGGAGCTTGGCTGTTGTTCCCGCGTAGAGTGCATTGCCGTAGTCCAGTCTACTGCCGAGGGTGACCGTTCTTCTGGTTTCAATGGGGATCCATCTGAAGGTCTTGCGAGGCATGCAGAGGGTGTTAAAACATGAGGATGAGATGGCGATGAGACTGGCATGGAGATGTGATTTGAAGTGCCTAGGTGCCGCAGCTCGTTATTTGATGCCAGAACCCCATATTGGCTGCTTCTTTAAGGCGCTTGTCTCACCGGATGATTTGGAGTATCTGGGCCGCATCTGTCCAGTAGAAAGAGGCCAAGGAGAGGGCTGAAAAAAAATCTGGACTGGAACAGCACATCCGGCATGGACCTGGAAGACTTGGCAGCTATGAAGGTGATTGTCGTGATTGATGACGGCTCCGTTTTGAAGCTCATTTCATCAAGCGACTCGTACAAGACATTTCATTATGTGCAAACACTTATCAGTTAACTATACAGTTTTGTAAAGGGATACTTTAATTCAAAAAAAGTACCCTAGGTTATTAAATGGTGAGATGTGGCGTCGACATCCGCCTGGGATGCTTATGATTTTATTCCAAAATGTACGCACTGAAAAAGAAAAAAAGCTCACAGACTTCGGATCCCATGCGACTACTCTTATCGGGAAAACAAACTTATTAAGCAAAGGAAAGCACAGAACGTGCCCCTCCTTGTGCTGATTAAATGGAGACATCCCCGCCAATACCAATCGGAACATCTTCAAGGTGAAGCTGGCAGGGGCTGTTCATGGGTTTATGTTCTCTGGAAGGAAGTTTAGCAGCATCGCACTTTTTCCTGGGTAAATGGATTTATCTAATTTTAAAAACACGTCCTCAATATCACAACAATATTATGGGTTCCCTCGAACTGCGGCGCCTGCCAAAGACCTTAGGAAATAAAGGATTGATTTAAAAACCTAACCTGTTCCCTTTATCATTCCTTCAGGCAACCTCCCCTTCAGGGCAGACTCCATCAATGTCCTGTTGGTGCATGCATCAGTAGGGCCTGTGGTTAATTTCTTCAACATGAGGAAGCTGAAATTAAAGCAAAGAAGTCTGAATTGCAAATATTTACAATTCAGTTGCAATTAACCACAACTGCATGTAACCTCATGTAGAACTTCAAAAGAACTTTGTTGTGCGAACCTTCGCCAGGTATCACGTGTAAGGCTTGAGCAGCAATACTGTTATGCTGTGGCTTCCCCCACTGATTACACTCTGACCTTAGATTTGCCCAAGGGAGGGCTAAAGAAACACAAACAACATAAACACAGACAAGGCGCGGGAATCTGGTGAACACCTGCATCCTGACACAACACAGTATTGGTATGTTTTCAAAACAAACTCTGTGCTTTAGACAATTATATTTAAAAACACTTAACTGACATCAGTCTTGAACCAATTCAGAAAGAAGGTCATAACTTTAAGATACATGGTTACTTTTATTGTTTGGAATCTGCTTCTAGGAAAATTATACAAATCAGCATGTATGCCTAACTGTAAACTAGACTCATTTCTGCCAGTTGAATTACCTGGCAGTTTTATAGCAAGGATTAAGGTGAAAAACACCTTATACCTTTTTTCTTTCTACTTCTATAATTTTGGGATTTATTTGTTCATTTAGAGACATTTCTTCCTCTGCACCCCCGATAAATATAGAGGTGTTTGTGACACCCAGTTGTTTAAGACTTCTTTGTCATGAAGCTGTGTGTAACTTGTGTGTTGAAACCATTTGGAAGAGGTGCGATTTCCAGCAAAGTTGCAACTGTGTGATCACCACATTCCTAATAGCCACCAATGCCGCTATAAGGAAATATCCATATGCCACCACTGCCGCCAAACTTAATGACAGCAGAAAATCTACCCAGCAAAATGCCAGTAATTTGCTAGATTTTCATGAAAAAGTGAAGGAAAAAAAAACTGGGAAACAAAATACATGCGTCAATACTTCAAACCACTGCACTCCACCTCTTAAAATCCAGTTTGATGTTTCTGAATTACTTACTGCTCTCATTGGGTCCATGCACCTTTCAGGAGCAATACGATTGTACACGGGAGGTACAGAACACATACAAACTAGTCTCTTGGGGTTAATGTTCTTTAAAAGAAGTGTCTTTAATACCTGTATAGAAGACCTGCCAGAGCATAACTCATTCCAAGTGAAGCCCTAAAAATGTGCTTGCTTCCCACTAGTGAACTTTGACAGGGGGTGCAACTACCTTAGATCACTACAAACCTGGATTCTTTCCCCTCTTATTTGGCCAAAAGTATCAAAGCACGCTCATCCCACATGATTGATTGTTTCTTGGAGGAATACAATAAAGCCTACATCAGAGTACAGTTGGGTCAAGAAGCTAAGAAAATATCCCAGATGTAATCACTCATGGATTTTCCTTCAATCAAACGGCCAAAAGAGTTCCATGTATTGAGGTCTGTGAGCTGCAACCACAGCTGCAGTCATCACTCTCAACTCTGCAAGACACAAATGATCACAGGAACTTGGCCTTGCCAAGATTGAACCTTTTAGACTAGCACAAATAAAGCCATAGATGGAACACAAACTTGTTAATTTGGTAGAGACTTCTAGTTGCAGATTCCTTACCTTAGAATAGGTTTTCCCGGAGCCAGATCTGCGAATCAAGATAATACCTGGAAGTCCTGCAGGACCAAACAGGAAAAGTACCCATCCCTTCAGACCTGATTGTCCCGGAAGTAGGGTTTAGTAAACGTGTGCAAGGACGCCAATGTTGCTGCCTGGCAGATGTCCAGGACTGGAACTGTGCATGCTAACACAGTGGTTGCAGCTGTCGCACTGGTAGAATGAGCACAGAAGCCCCCCGGAGGATACTTCTTAGCCAGTGGTTGCACATTTTAGTGCAGAGAACCACCCATCTTGAGATGTTTCTCTTCTGCACTGCACGACCTTTCTTCGTACCCACATATCCCACAAAGACTTGATCGTCCACACTGAACTCTTTTGTATGATCAAGATAGAACGCCAAAGCTCTTTTTTGAGTCAAGACGGTGGAGTTTCTCCTCTTCCTTAGAAGGATATGGGGCGCATAAAATTTAGGCAAGGTGATTGATTGGCCAACATGAAAGGGCGTGGCCAATTTAGGCAGAAAAGACTACCTAGTACCAATCACCACCTTGTCAGGGTGGCTAGAGATGAAAGGTAGCTTAGAAGACAGAGCCTGCAGTTCACTCACTCTGAGGGCAGGGGTGATAGCTACAACAAAGACTGTTTTCAAAGTAAGCAGACAAAGTAGACAGTGGTTCAAAAGGAGCACACATTAGTTAGGGAAGAACTAAGTTCAAATCCCATTGGGGCATTATGAATGGGAAAGGAGGAAAGAGATGGTTATGACCCTTAAGAAATCTTCCAACAATGGGAGATTTGAATAAGGAGGGTTGATCAGGCAATCAGAGAAAAGCTGAGATAGCAGACAAATAACCCCTGATGGTGCCCAGAATAGAGCCCTGTAGGGCCAGATAAAGGACAAACAAAAGAACCTCAGAAAGAGGAGCAGAGAGAGGGGGTCATCAGACTTGTCTGTACACCATGCCACAATTTGTTTTCCATTTACAGGCATATACGGTTTTGGTGAAGGGACACCTGGCTGCCAAGATAACATTGCAGACTTTGGGCAGAAAGTCAAAAGCTGTCAACGGCCGCCTCTCAATCTTCACACGAGAAGGCGTAGACTGCACAAGTTTGGGTAGAGAACCATCCCCTGCTGATGCGCCAGAAAATCCTCCTGAAGGGTCAGTCAGATTGGAGGATCGATGGCCATGCTCAACTGCTCCGGATACCATAATCTTTGTGCCAAGTCTGGAGCCACAAAGATGACTTGAGCCCTGTCGTTCTTGATCTTCTTGAGAACTCTTGGCAAAAGTGGTATTTGCGGAAAGGAGGCCTGCGTTCCACTCAAGATGAAAAGTGTCGCCAAGTGAGTGCCGCCTTTGAAAGTCCAACATTCAAAATAGCTGACATTGTGCGGTCTCTGCGGAGACTAGCAGATCTAACCAGGGTTTTCTCCGAGTGCTGAAAGAGACCTTGCGCCACCTTCGGATGGAGACACCATTTGTAACCGACCAGACATTGATGGCTGAGTTTGTCCGCTCCGACGTTTAGAGAGCTCACCACATGTTGAACCAGCAGGGATATGCCCTGATGTTTCAGTCATGTCCAAAGGCAGAGGTCCTCCTGACAAAGGGTCCACGACCCCACCCCGCCCAGTTTGTTGCAGTACCACACAGTGGTGGTGTTGCCCATGAACACCTGCCACACTTTCCCTTTGAGAGAGGGAAGGAATGCTTTCAATGTTAGTCTGATTGCCCTGAGCTCCAAAAGGTTGATATGGAGCTCAGACTCCAACAGAGACCAGACGCCTCTGATCTCTGCCTCTCCCATGTGGCCGCCCTATCCCAGGAGTGAGGCATCTGTCACTACAGTCGCATCTAGTTGGGGAAGGGAGAGGGATCTGCCTCTGACCCAATCGCGGTTCAAAAGCCCACACTGCATAACTAGCACAGTTCCCTCTGAGATCTGGACCATGTTGGAGAGATTCCCCTGATGCTGTGCCCACTGGAACATCAGGTCCCACTGCAGAGCCCCCATATGCCATCTGGCATGTATCACCAGCAGGAGGTCATGAGGACCAGCAGCCTTAAAGTAATTCTCACAGAAATCCAGGATAGAGGCTGAAACATCAGTATCATAGCCTGAATATCCAGTGTTGTACAGCTGTTTTAGCTGTGTTGTAGACATGTTGTTTTATGTTAATTAGGCCTGCCACTGTGCACTTTAGCCCTGTTACATTTAATTCAGCATTGCTTTATTTTCCTAGCAATAGCAACATTTGCGGTGCTGTTTTATTTTCTTTATCTCATTCTACTTTCGCCTAGGAAAGCATTACGTTCTTAGCAGGACATTTATTTCACTTTGTGCTTTCTCCAAGGCTACAGTCAGATAGGGCTGCCGACAAACGTGGCATGCTGTGTCTCCAACATTCACAGAAAACACACACTCATACGTGGGGACGAATGTATGTCGGAACAACGCATGCTGGAACAACGCATGCCTGAACAACGAGGTCGGAACAACGACCGCGTTGTTACCCCTAATGCCTTTACCACGAATGCCTTAACAACGATTTTTCTTTGTAAAGGCATTCCTGGTAAAGGCATTAGTGATAGGCATGCATGGTTCCAGCATGCGTCCCCCCTGTCCCCCACCCCTAAAAATTACCGCAACCCACCCACCCCCTCCCCTAAAACCACACCAACCCCCACCCTTGCCCCTAAAACTACCCCACCCTCCACCTCGTCCCTAAAATTACCGCAACCCCCACCCTGCCCCCAAAACCTAAAACAACCCCCACCCCATCCCTGAAACCTAAAGTACCCCAACCCCCACCCCTAAAACCTAAAACCACCTGCCCCTAAAACTACCCTCAGCCCCCCACCCCACACCTAAAACCTAAACCCCCCAAACCCTCCACCCCGCCCCTAAGATTACCCGACCCCCAACCCACCCCTAAAACCTAAAACCACCCCAATCCCAACCCCTAAAATTACTGCAACCCCTCACCCCACCCCTAAAACCACCCCAAACCCTCACCCCTAAAACCTAAACCACCCCAATCCCCCACCCCACCCCTGAAAAAACCTAAACCAACCCGACCCCCCACCCCCAAATACTAAAAATACCCGACCCCCCCACCCCGCCCTTAAAACTAAAAATACCCCTCCCCCAAACCTAAACTGCCCGACCCCAGCCCTAAAACTAAAAATACCCGACCCCCCACCCTCGCCCCTAAAACTAAAAATACCCCTCCCATCCCTCTCCCGCCCTAAACCTAAACCGCCCGACAGCCCCTCCCCTAAAGCTAAAACCCCGACCCCCCACAACCACCCCTAAAACTAAAACCCGACCCCCCACCCGTAAAACTAAAAACCCCCGACCCCCACCCCCGCCCCAAAACTAAAAATACCCCGAACCCCCACCCGCCCCTAAAACTAAAACCCCTGACCCCCACCCCTACCCCTAAAACTAAAAATACCCCAACCCCCCCACCCCGCCCCTAAAACTGAAACCCTAACCCCGCCCCTAAACCGCCCGATGTCCCCTAAAACTAAAACCCCAACCCCCCACCCCGCCCCTCGCCCCTAAAACAAAAAATACCCGACCCCCACCCCGCCCCTAAAACTAAAACCCCAACCTTTCACCCCGCCCCACTTACCTGACTCGTTGCGTCATCCTCCTCAGACGACTCCCTTGTTTTGTGCCTTAACCACGCATGTGCGTTGTTCAGCACATGCGTGGTTAAGGCACAAAACAACAAGGTCGTGGGCAACGAAAGCGTGGTTCTGCTTTCGTTGCCCACGACTTCGTTGTTCCGGAGTCGGCATTCAGGGCGTTTCCCCGTGGGGACTATTTCTTAGAATGCCAGTTATTTTATTATATAAATACCCCTTTGTCCCAGACACGTTAGAGGGAGATTCCAGCCAGATGACTATGACTGCATGCTGATTGCTGACCGCTTCGCTGCAGCTACCTGCCTAGAAGGCCGGACCCCTGATCCACATGGGAACGGTGTCTCTCTAGACCACAGGCTTCTTCCTCCAGGTATGAGGGATGATGTACCCCCAGGGGGGAAATCCAAAGGACAGATTAGGCTTATAACACTGTGCTCAGACATAGTTTAGGTAGGAGAAACAAATACATCACTCCTGGTAACAGTATGGTAGGACTATTCTTGTGTTTTACTCTGTTAGTCATCTGTTTGCTTTTATTGTGTTTTATCATCCTAGTTATTGCAATACATGCCTTTTTATCTAAGATGCAGTTACTTCAATAAATATTTATTGAGCTGTATTCTGCCTCTGTTGTATTTGCCTGTATGAGACTGTTGGTAACTGAGAGAAAAGGATGGGATCTGATCAAACACGATTCCCCTGAGGAGTCTTCTTGTCATGCGCCTGGTTGCAATATGAAAATAAGCATCCTGCAAGTCCAATGCTACCATGAAGTCTTCAAGGTCCACGGCAGATAGAACCTGAGCCAGAGTGAGCATTTTGAACTTCTCCTTCCTGAGGAAGAGATTGAGGAACCATTTAGGGTACCAGAAAGTAGGGGGGAATAACAACCACAACCCACTTTTGACACCTACTTCTCTATGTCTCCCTTGGCCAAGAGAGCCGTAACCTCCTCCCAGAGAAGTGCAAGATGATCCTCTGTTATCCAATTGTAGGATGGTGGTGCAGCAGGAGGGGTAGTATTGAAGTGAAGGGAGTAGCCCTGTTGGACTATTTGCACAGCACACCTGTCTGACGTGATGGTGTTCCAGCAGGGCAGGTGATGGTGAATCCTACTGCCAACTGGTGTCTGGTTGGGAAGCACCAGACTAGGAAGGTTTGGGGGCTGCAGCTGAGGGGGGGGGGGGTGGACTGGCAAGACAGCTGGCTCCCTTATCCATGCAGACCCTGTCCCAAGTCCCTGGCCACGCAGAGGCTGAGCAGCATGTGCAGCGTAGTGGTAGGCGGGGAACGGACATGGTTGGGCACCCCTTTCATAGCCACAAAAGGGGTAAAAAGCAGAATGAGAGGGATGAGAGGCAGCAGCGAGGCCAAGAGACCGGGCCGTAGCCTAGGACTTCTTAAAGCGCTCGAGCGCTGAGTCTACTTGGTCCGTGAAGAGACTGGTGCCATCAAAGGGCATATCCATCAGAGTAGATTGGACATCCCCTGAAAAGCGAGATGTTCGTAACCAGACGTGGCACCTCAAGGCCACCATCAAAGCAACTGGTGTGCTCAGAGAGACGGCCGTATCCAGCCCACATCTTATTGTGAACTTGGCTGCGTCTATCCCATCAGCAACAGCCTAGGAGAGAATGGTCTGGGCCTTCTCTAGGACCTGTGGCAGGACCTGCATGACAGCATCCCATAAAGAATGGGTGTAAGGGCCCAAAAGGCATGCGGTGTTCACGGACAGCAATGACAAGCTGGAGGAAGAAAACAACTTCTTCTCAAGGTGGTCCAGCCTCTTTGATTGCCTATCCGGAGGTGCGGAAGGGAATGCAACATAGGACTTTGAGGCTTGGATGACAAGGCTCTCGGGGTAGGGTGCTGGGTCAGGAAAGCCGGGTAGTTAGGCGCAGGCCTATGAAGGTGGGCTATTGTCCTATTAAAAGGAGCCCCTTTGCTGGGTTTGGACCAGGTCCCCAGCAGGAGATCGTGAGGGCTTCATTGAAGGGCAAAAGGGATTCTGATGTGAAGCCCCAGGCTGAAGCACCATAGGTCAGGAGATTGGTTCTGGTAGCCACTAAAGGCAGCTCAAGGCCCAGGACCTCGGCAGCTCTCTGCACCATCATGGAGTAGGAAGCCCCCTCCTCTGTAGCTATGGTAGTGAGAGAAAGCAAACCAGTGTCAAGTGAGGTATCCAGACCGATGGCTTCCCCCAGTTCCTGAGCCCTGTCCATAGGGTCTTCAAGCTGGAATTCTAAAAGGTCCAGCGACCCTTACATACTCGCACCAAATTCGTACCCATAAGAATAAGGGTCAGGATCCGATCTAGGGACCAAAGTCCCAGTGGAAGTTGGAATCGGCATCAATCTATGCCACCCCAACTCTTTGTCAGAATCGGTGATGAGATTAGGATTGATGCCGTCCACAGGCCCAGGTGACGCCAGGAGCGTCAACACCGGAACCGTCTAGGACGACCATAAAGGTGCGACTGACACAGATCCAAAGCAGATCCTTGGTTTCCCCTCGGAGCTAAGGCTCAAGCCGCCAGCGTGGAAACCAAAGGGGCCCCTTCCAACCGTGCGGGCCCAAAGACTTCCCAACAGGACCAAACTGCCCAAAGATGAGGTGCATGGCCTCGTAAAATTCCTTTAATTGGGCCGGGTTGGCCCCGGATCTCAGAGATTCTGGGATGTGCGGAGCTGACCCAGAAACAAGCTCCAAAGATAGAGGTCTAGAGCAATGATGCTCCTTCCGGGTTGCATTGTCCGACCGACAGGTTGAAGTCAAAGAACGTTTGTGCTTCTTTGACTTCTTCTTGTGCTTCCCTGAGTGAACCGACGATTTCAAATGGGATGAGGTGGAGTGGAGATGGCTCTGCGAATGGTCTCAGGACCTGCCTCTCTTCCGAGACCAGGAGCGAAGCGGAGCCAGACGCCGGGCTGTAAGTAGCTTTAGGGACCACTCCCTCAAAGCCTTCGGGTTCATGGCCCAGCAGTTGGAGCATGATTTCGGGTTGTGGTTACTCTCCAAGCACCACAAACACACCAGGTTGAGATCCGTCACCGACATCATGCAGTGACAGGAGTCACTGGGTTTGAAGCCAGTCTTCCTTGATGACATCTCGATGCACCAGAAGTAAAAAAACTTAAACAAAAAGTTGAAAGGCCAGTCAAAAAGTGACTAAGGGTATCTCTCTCCGGATCTCGGCGTAGACTGGTGTGGAAAAAAAAGAGAACTGACATCAGCATGCTGCAATTTCGTATCTAGTGATCACAACGCCAACGACGGACACACAGTCCACTGATGCCATCTAACGCGCACAGAGGTACTGCTCGAAGAAAAATCTCTGGATCCAGACTGATGTCTGGGGAAAATTCTAAGCTAAGAAATCTGCAAGTAGAAGTCTCTATCAGATATTGGATGTACAAATATTTCCACTATGGACCCAATACTGAATAATCCAGAAGGAGTTAAAAGGTAACTCTAAACTCATCACTGATCCAGATTAGGACAGTAAGCACAGCCACAAAGTTGAATGCCATCTTTTAGAGGTGTGCTCATTTCTCTCATCCCCATTTCTCTTGTGTTACGTTTCAGTGCATGTACATTTTAGGGCATTGGGTGTCCTCTGTCAATTCGTGGGTCCCTTAGCAATGATAAAAGAACCAATGCACATCAAGAAAAGAACAGAAAATGTCAATGACATGGAGAAAAAAACTTACATTATACAGTATTATGTTTAGGCTGTTCAGGTGATGGGCCCCCAATATCTTCTAAATCACATTGTTAGAAATGGGGTCTTTGGTTGGCAGTCAGGTTACCTCCTGTCCAAGCAAGGACCCTCACTCTAGTCAGGGTAAAGGAGAATCACCCTCATCTTACCCCCGCTCACCCCATTGGTAGCTTGGTACGAGCAGGCAGGCTGAACTTCAATGTTCTAGGTTTAACGTATTTGTACCAACACACACAGTAACTTAATGAAAATACTACAAAATGACACAACACAGGTTTAGAAAAATAGAAAATATTTATCTAAACAAAACAAGACCAAAACAACAAAAATCCAACATACACAATTCAAGGTATTAATTTTAAAAGCAAAAGAGTCTTAAATCCTTTTGTAAACCGGTAAAACACTGTTAGCGTTGAAAAGTACCTGCATAGCATCAAAATAACACACACGGGCGAGTGTGTGTCAAAAAAGGTAAGCAGTGTGTCGATTTCTCACCCGCAAGCGAGACCGTGCGTCGTTTCTCCTTCTCCGGTCGGGTCGGCGTGCGTCATTTTTCCTATCCGCGGGAGAGCGATGTGTCAATCTGGGCAGGACTCAGGTCCAGGCAGGCGTTGCATCGTTTTTCCATGCGCTGCAAGCGGAGTGTCGATTTCAGCCGCGAAGCCAGTGGCGCGTCGTTTCTCAGCCATGCTCAGGAGGTTGCGTCAAAAATGTCCCCGCACAGCAGTCTGTGTGTGGATTTTCAATCTTGTTCTGCCAGCTTCACCTGTCAAGGCCCCACGAACTGGATAGGGCACCACTTGGCAGGGCAGGAGTCTCAGCAGAGAGTCCAGGGGCTGGCAGGGGAAGTCTTTGATGGCCCTGAGACTTCAACAACAGGAGGCAAGGTCAGGACAAGCCCTTGGAGATTTCTTCACAAGCAGGAATGCAGAACAAAGTCCATTCTTTGTCCCCTTTCACCAGGAAGAAGCATCAACTGCAGGATAGCTTCGCAAAGCGCAGTCACAGGCAGGGTAGCACTTCTCCTCAGCTCTTCAGCTCTTCTCCAGGCAGAGGTTCCTCTTGATGTCCAGAAATGATCTAAAGTCTGTGGTTTTGGGTACCCTTCTTATACCCATTTTGGCCTTTAAAGTAGGCTTACTTCAAAGGAAAGTCTCTCTTGTTTGTGAAATCCTGCCTTGCCCAGGCCCGGCCCCAGACACACACCGGAGGGTTGGAGACTGCATTGTGTGAGGGCAGGCACAGCCCTTTCAGGTGTGAGCAACCACTCCTCTCCTCCTTCCTAGCACAGATGGCTCATCAGGATATGAAGGCTACACCCCAGCTCCCTTTGTGTCACTGTCTAGAGAGAGGTGCAAACAACCCAACTGTCAAGCTGAGCCAGACAGGGAATCCACAAAAAGGCGGAGTCACAGAGTGGTTTAAGCAAGACAATGCTCACTTTCTAAAAGTAGCATTTTCAAACACACAGTCTTAAAATCAACTTCACTAAAAGATGTATTTTTAAATTGTGAGCTCAGAGACCCCAAACTCCACATGTCTATCTGCTCCCAAAGGGAATCTACACTTTATTCATATTTAAAGGCAGCTCCCATGTTAACCCATGAGAGGGATAGGTCTTGCAACAGTGAAACCCAAATGTGGCAGTATTTCACTGTAAGGACATATAAAACACATTAGTATATGTCCTACCTTAAACATACACTGCACCCTGCCCATGGGGCTACCTAGAGCCTACCTTAGGGGTGTCTTACATGTAAGAAAATGGAAGGTTTAGGCCTGGCAAGTGGGTACACTTGCCAAGTCGAGTTGGCAGTTTAAAACTGTACACAGAGACACTGCAGTGGCAGGTCTGAGACATGATTACAGGGCTACTAATGTGGGTGGCACAACCAGTGCTGCAGGCCCACTAGTAGCATTTGATTTACAGGCCCTGGGCCCCTGTAGTGCACTGTACTAGGGACTTAGCTGTAAATCAAATATGCCAGTCATGGAGATCCAATTACATACACATTTTACACAGGAGCACTTGCAATTTAGCACTGGTTGGCAGTGGTAAAGTGCACAGAGTAACAAAAACAGCAAAGACAGCGTCCAGCACACATCAACAACCTGGGAAACAAAGGCAAAAAATTAGGGGAGAATACGCCAAGGATGCCAACTCTAAAACACATAATGTAAATTTTCCACTTCTATAATTCCACATACATGGGCACTTGGTGGTCACTACCTACACCCTCAATCCCTTTTCTGCTTACAATGCCCTTGCAGAGTTTTGGCAACTGTTTTTAGCATTCGGTATACAAAGTTCGAAATTACCAAATGCTTTATAAAAAGTAAGAGTAAAAGAGTAATAGTAAGGCTTGAAAAAAGTCTGCTACTGGTCTGACTTTTCCTATTTCTGTGAATCTCGGGGTATCACTGTAATATGTTATCTCTTGTGAGAGAATCATCCCCATGTCCATAGAGCACAAATTAGCTAACTAAAGTTCATAATCGTGTGGGTGCAACATGGTAATGTTGAGCCAGGTCAGCAGTCCAGTGCCATCAGCCTTTCTCATGTGTCCACCTTGCCTCCACTTGCCCCACGGAATCCTGGGGTCTTAGTTCGATTAGTCACAAGAACCCTTCCGCAGGATTGGCATAGAATCCTCAGATGAATAATGTGACTTGCACACACCTGTATCCCAAGTCAACGAGTATGACAATGAAGATTTTCCCATTCCATTTTCCCAAAGGGAGAAAGGTGAGTTGGGCAAGAGAGAAAAGTTGGTGCTAGAGGTCATCTGATCTTCTTTTTAGGACAAGGTTGCTACTATCAGCAAGTCCTCACTTGACCTTTTACTGTGAATGTAGCAACACATTACTAATATATTTTTTTAATGTGCTTCCTGTATTGTGTGCATTCTGAAAAACCTGTTCATTTTACATCTGACTCTCAGTTATCCTTCCTTATTATCTAAAAGCGGAATGTAGTCATTAGTACGGTAATCTTTTACTCAACAAGTAAGTCAGGCCTAGAGGCTTTCTCATAACTTTTCATAGCAGATCAAATCCATGAAATCCAAGAAACCTTTTCCCAATGAACCAATAAGGTCTATAGCTTTTACCATTGGCTTGACACCATAACCAACACAGACCTACTGAAGTGAGCATATGCTGGCAACCATCATGTATACAGTTAAAAATACAACTATGTACAAAATTACCATTGGCAAAACAATATACAACCCTCTCAAAAGGTCCCATCAAGGATTATTACAGCCACATCTTCTACCCTCTGGGTTTATTACACAGGAAGACAAACACTAAACCATTTGCCTTCAATAGTAATATCTGGTATTTCATGTAACAAAATGCCAGACTATACAGCCTGTAACACCACATGATCACAGTCCATCGTAAAGGCCTATTAGCTTAATAAATGATTTACACAATTAATAAGACAAGCCTACTGCCTTTGTCCTAATGTTTAGTAATAAAGAAATTAGACCTATGGCTTCTGCCATAATTTTTATTAGTGAACCAATTAGGCCTTTATCCTTTATCTTTGCCATGTAAGCATAACCAACTCAGGCCTACTGCATTGACTGTGAGTGTTCCAGCAAGACGATTATCAAGAATACAGTCATAAAATTAGAAATATAAACACTGAAGTTGGCAAAGCAAAATACTAGGTCTCCTAGGAGGGTCTAAAAAAGGATTATCACAGTGGCATTTTTTTTATTCACACGGTCTGTCAAAGGGAATAACCAGCACCAAAACCCTTGCCTTCTACTGGTTTGCCATTTTAACGAACAAAGCCCTGCTGTATTGAGCATACTTTTTCACACATGGCAACCAAAGAAGAAGAAACACCATAATTATCTAATTATCTAGAAGTTAATTAATAGAATCTGAAGAGCCATTTGTGTGACCCAAAGGCCGAGCACAATAGATTAGCTCTATAAACATCCTGGCTCAAGCAGCTGGATAAACACATGATCACAGCTGTTTAGAGGGTAAGCTCTCTTTCTATGGACGCATGCAGCATTTGACAAACCAAAAACTGTACTAAGGTGGGTCAATGTCTGATTGGGTCTAGAAACCGTTTCTGTTTTACTCCTGAAAGCTCTTTTTTATCACATAAGATCAGACAACAGCTGCGTGGTCAAGCCAGATCTAAACATGGTTCTCATGTATAACGTTTGCTTCCAACATAAAACATTTTCATTCCTTGGGTTAAGTTCACACTAACAAAATTCAACAAAAAAGTGTAAGTTCACTCACCTTCCAATAGCCATCAACACAGCTACTGTGGCTATCAACACTTCTACTTCATTCTAGGGAATTATTCTTTCTACCACTGCTGTGTGCGCTCTTTGACTGTGATATATTTTTAGGTTTGGTGTTAGCCAAGACCTAAAAAAGAAAAAAAAAAATATATATATATATATATATATATATCTTCCACCAATAGACAAGACGTCACACACGGCACTCACAGGAATCCTTTTGTTTCTTCTTTATTCATTGAACAAAGATCGAGTTAACCCAAACACCACCAATGCGTTTCAACCAACAAGGTCTTGATCACGGTGAGTGAGTGATCCATTTACACATAATTTATAGTCTCTCCCATTGCATGCCTTTATGGGTATATATATATATATATATATATACATATATATATATATATATATATATAACCAAAAAAAAAAACACGACTTATCGGGGCTCAATTGTGGCGGTCTTGATATGGGATCGGAAATCCCATAAAATATTTTCAAGCTTTCTCACCCAGTCGGACAAAAAATCAAGACACCAGACGAACAGTTCAAAATATATTAAAGAAAGTGAAAATGTTCTTCCTCCCAACGCGTTTCAGCCGTAGCCTTGTTCACGGAGGTCAACACATGGCTTAGAAGGGAAATGTGCAGAAGTGTACATTGTGCGAGACAAGTACAGACACTGTGCTCGTTAGAGGATGTATATGTATGTTATATATGCTACAGTTGCACTTTAGTGACAAGTAGTCAGATGCTTTTTAGAGAGTTATTGCTTGTGCTAAGAATGAATAGAGATAACAATGTATTGAGCTACTGTGCTAATTAGGAATGTGATAAGAGATGTGAAGTCTCCATTGTGGACCAAGACTATAAAAGATGCTGTTTGTAATAGCTGAGTTGAGTGTGGTTTCAGTTACAGAACAGAGCTGTGCTCCCAGCCGTATTAAGGAAACACCGCCTGCGTCACTTGAATAGAACACTGCGGACAAATCAGGTGAGCATACACCTGCATATTCTAGCGGGCAGACCGGGGTCCAGAGGCTGCTGTCCTAAAGGGTGAAGAGAGGTTGGGCTTTGAACTTTATTAATGAAAGTGCATGATTCTGTGGCAATTGTAGTATGGGGGAATAAGTGCATGCAGGATTTGTGTGAGTTTTGAAATACAATGGTGATGCAGAAATGAAAAATGTTTCCTGGCCAGGCTGAAAGACTAGCTAGTAGAGATTCCCTTTTGTGATAGAAAGGAGGCACAATGAGTACTAATGCATTACCCAGGAGATAGCTCCTGGAAGAGGTAGTTATGTACTAGTGCATTACCTAGGGGACAGCTCCTGGAAGAGATAGTTAGGTGCTAGTGTATTACCCAGGGGGGCAGTTCCTGGAAGGGACAACTCATGTAAAGATTAATCAGATATCCCAGTTAGATCCAGAGGGTTAGAGTAGAGAAAGTGAGCAGAATCGGGTAACGCGTACGAAGTCTAACACTGCAGGAGATGGTCACTTTACCGGCACCAGCAGGCCTTGCTCTAAAAGGTCAGATGCCCAGGTTACAAATCCCCAGATTTAAGACATCGGGAAGGCGTCTTTGAGTGAGAGCAATCGAGGCTGAGGTGTCAATGGGGAGTCTGATGTTTAGGTAAGGGGACTACTGGATGGTCGGTGTCAAATTATTTTAGCCTGAGCATGTAACAGTAAAATTATAGAGAAGAGGCAAGGGTTCTTGACAGTGGTTATACAATCTGAAATAATATTTTTGATATCCCAATAGAAAAACTCAAAGTGGGGAAACATTAATGCAGATAAAACGCAAGAATTAAAAGTAGAAAATACCAAAACAAGTGGAAATAAATAAAAAGATCATCTGAGTGAGACTGATGATTCCCTGTGGCAGGAAACAGACACCCTTGACCTAGTTCTAAAATTTAAATGGACTCATGGCCAAACCCCATGCCCATGTGACACCCCTCGGTTTCAAATAATAATGCAGGAACCTACTGTATTAGAAGCCCTTCTTGCTGCATTTTTCTCAGACTTGTATGATTCTGGGATTTTAAATGATGGGAGGCGCACCACATCCTCTGTCATCACTAATAGTCATTTACATTCATGGTAACGTTATAACGCATATTGCGTCAGGCAACAATCCACTTCACCCCTCTATAAATGCACTCGATATTAGTATAGAAGAAGTGCTGCATAGGTCAGCAATCAGTATCGCTGATGTTCACCAATATGGTCTTACAGCGAAGTATGTCAAGTCAGGTAACACTGCATAAGAGCACTTTCCAACCCAGACTACTGCTATAGGTTAGCAACATTGATAAGTGCATATAAATAGTAGTAACGGAGATGAAGGGCAAGGAAAGGACACAAAGAGTGGACAGTAATAAGAGGTACATACAGGAAGCGTAAGTCCTGGGGGAAACCATGGATGCCCCCCTGGAACATATGATAAAAACCTTCCCATCAGATAAAAAGAAAATACACAAATATTGTAAGCAAAGGCGCAGAGATACTAAAGACCATGCCCAGTCATGGCCAAAGAAAGGGACATTTGATGAAGACATAGTTGAACATACACTGACTTACATTAGATCTAAATATCAGAAGAAGAAGAGAAAGAAGAGGGAAGCTATTCTGTCATTATGGTGGGTCTTCTGTGATAAGAAGACAAATGTAAAATTGACAGTGCCTAACGAGGCAACATCGCAGGACCAAGAGAAACCCCCAGAAAAGGCTCTAGAGGAGCCCCCACCATATGGTCTCTACTCTATTCTGCCAGGTACGGGATATCAGGATCCAATAAGGGTTAAACCCGAGGAGAAGAGACAGATGTGAAGGGGGCTTGGGGAATGTCTGGTCCCATTCCAACAGCTCCTCAGGCAGGCCCTGAACAGAAGGGAAGAGACAGGGCACAACTAAGTTGTAGCACACTAGAGAACAGGCAGAAAGAGACAGGAGCCTTGCCCCTCTTTGAGGGAAATGGACTACTGGGCAGGTCGTTCCAAGGTTGGGAGACACATCTGCGGAAACAATGAGAGAGCAGCTGGGGAATGGATGCAGGAAGAAAGGGATTGCGAAGAAGAGATACAGAGATCACAATATGGCGAACATCTCGTTGAGATAGAAAGGGGAGCATGGGCAGAAGTAGAAGACGAGGACTGGAACGAAGGGTCTGATATGAACGAGGATGCACACGGAAGTGACAGAAGTCTGTATGATCTTTGACCGCGCCCTACACGAAGGCTACAATTGATGGCAAGAGACCCACTGGAGACAAAGAGAAGGTCAATTCTAAAAATAACCAGATTGGGTCTGGCACCCATAGAAACGATAAAACAGAAAGAGGGTAGGTAATATTGTCAACCCTTTTCAGACGAACTGGCAATATGGACTGAAAAAGCTGGGAGAAAACCGTGGCCCAACAGAGGTCTTTCCAACCTTATGACTTAGCCATGGCAAAAGACTGTATACGACAGGGACGGGGTGCCCCAGGCTGGAACTATCCATACATGCAGGAATGCCTTGTGGTCTGGGAGATGTATGCCAACGACAAACTGACTGAAGTAATACATAGTAAAAGACCCGAGGTTAAGCCATAGGCCAACAGAGTTTATTATAAGAATGAAAGAACAATGGGTGCAGGAGGTCGGAAGTAATTGGGAAAATACAGGAGGAAATGCTCTTTTATTTTACAATGTGTTGAAGTGAAATCTTCACACCAAAATATAGTCAAATTTAGAGGGTTAGTAGGAATTGAGGCTTAACCATGGCCAGAAATACAGGCTCACATAATACATTATTTTAAACGAAAGCAAGAAAAGGATAAAGAGAGAACAGAGCAGGCAGGGAGGGGCACAGCTAAGTTGGTGCAACAGAAACTTAAGAAACTGAGCACGGAAGGGCCACTTGTGACAGCACCACCAGCAATTGTTGCAACGTCACTGCAAGGGCAGGCATCAGGAGGGCAGATAGTAAGTGATATGGGGAGGAGACAAGGAGGTCCGTCAGAAGAGCAAGGAATAATGTAGGGGAGAAGACAAGGAGGATATCAAGTGGGACAGCAGTGCTATTATTGCGGCAAGATGGGTCATTCTGCAAGAGAATACAGAGAAACGATGAACTCATGCAAGGGTGGCCTACCTCTCAAAGACAGGCTGCAATGCCACCACAGATGCAATGGGGCCACAACAATATGTGAGACAAGAATACCCCCAGACCCTTCAAACTCAGTGGATTGCACAACAGGGGCCAATGCCACAAAGTGGGCCCCAGGGTGGCAACAGCACCATGGGAGGGCAAGCGCAGGTTCAAGTAGGAGGAGTATTGGTGCAAGGAGTTAAACCCTTTTACGCACCGCCCCAAGTATCCAGTGGGACACTGACACTTAACTATGTCCAATGACAAAGCTCGCAGGTAACAACTATGGCCCGTATTTATACTTTTTTTGCGCCGCATTTGCGTCGTTTTGTGACGCAAAAACAGCGCAAACTTGCAAAATACCATTGTATTTTGTAGGTTTGCGCCGTTTTGCGTCAAAAAGCGGCGCAAATGCGGCGCTAAAAAAAGTATAAATACGGGCCTATGTGTCCATTACTATCGGTAACCCTCAGGTCAGAAGAGGAACCAACTGTGACGATAGCCATAGAAGGTCCCCCTATCAGTTTTTAATCAACACTGGGGCCACCAAATCTTGCATAAAGGAAGGAACACTACCACTTTCGTGCAACTCAATGGACACATAAGGGTTTTCTGGGGCTGTCAGGCAGGTTCCTTTCAGGAAGTCAGTAAACATGACTGTGGGTGACGCACAAATTGACGGGTCTATGTTGTATTCTCCAGAGTCACCTGTCACCCTTCTTGGAAGAGATCTAATGAGCAAACTGAATATGACCATCTTGATTCTAGAAGATGGATCGATGGTGTGTTAAACACCCGGTGTCACGCCAGGCAGGATACTGTCCCTCATAGCTCATGAGGAATTAAGGGAGCAGGCCAGAGCAGTACCAGTTGATTCAGAGGCTTTTTTGCTTGGCATATTCGCTCTGATAGCGCACACACCAGCACTGCAAGGGAAGACAGTGCAGTTACCAAAATAACTATTGTTTAGACCTTGCAAACCCCTGGACCCAATAACAGAACGAGAGATGGTACTGGACATATCAGTTCTTGACATATGACCAACATATGCAGTGTTCATCACATTGGATCAGAAGGAGGAAATGTGGGCATCAATAGTGTTCACAGAGCCCGGGGTCAAATTAAGGGATATCACAGAAGAGAAATTGTTTGATGATCACCCTTTAATTGGAACGTCATGTTTGAAATGGATATCTCCATTAGAGTGCATTTGCAATCTAGGACAGTGCCAAAACATGCACAAGACACTACAATTAGAGAGATTAGGCAAAAGTACCGGAAGGGCTATGGATAAAGGGGCCACATGACGTGGGACTGCTTAAAGGAGCTGAGCCTGTGAGAATTACATTGAAACCTTAAGCTATATTGCCCAGGATACATCAGTACCCTTTGTCCAAAGAAGCAGAAGAAGGTATCTTACCTACAAATCAGGTGTTACTTGAGCAGGGAGTGATATATATAAAAAAGACCATCACCTTGTAATATGTCAATTTTTCGATAAAAAGGCCAAGGGAGGAACATGGAGAATGATTAAGGATTTGCGATCTCTGAACGATATAGTCATTCCAGAATTTCAAGTGGTACCCGATCTATCAGTTATACTGACAAAAATCCCTAAAGATGCCACTTTATTCTCTGTAATCGATTTCAAAAATGCATTTTTTAGCACTCCATTACATCCCAAAAGTCAATATTTGACCAGGTTCACATTGGAAAATACGCAATATTGTCACAGGAAGCTCCAACAAGGCTTTTGCGAGTCTTCGATCATTTTTAATCGGACAGTGAAAAAAGACTTAGTCAACATAGAATGCAAGAGTATGCATTTACAATATGTGGACGACATTCTGATTTGTAGCGCCACTGAAGACGTATGTAGAGATGACACCATTGGCTTCCTCTGAATGCTTGCAGACAAAGGATACAAAGTTGGCAAAAATATTACAATATGTACAGACAGAGGTCCACTATGTGGGACAACTAATATCTAAGGATGGGAGAAAGTTGACACCTGAAAGAGTAGAAGGCATTAGAAACATGCCCAAGCCCACTACTACCAAACAACTGCAGCAATATTTAGGACTCTGTAATTACATGAGGCAGTAGGTATTTGATTATGCTATGTTGCCAGCACCACTTCTCACCGCATTAAAAGAGTCCCACGCAACTGCAAACAAAATAAATTGGACAGATGAGGGGGAGACAGCGTTCCTAGAGCTAAAGAAAGCAATCACAAATGCTCCAGTGTTAGGTATACTTGACTACAATAAATAATTCTACCTGTTTTGTCATTGTAACAGAATGACGATGACTGCAGTACTGACTCAAAATACATCTATGGAACACAAGCCAATTGCCTACTACATTGGGCTGCTAGATCCTGTCATGAAAGGTCAATATCCATGTGAGCAAGCCCAGCTACAGCAACATTTGAAGTCCGGAAGAGCACCACTGTAGTGATGGGATCACCTTTAACACTGTATGTAGAGCATGCGGTATTTGCTATTTTGCAAAGAAGCAAGAGCAATCTTACAACACAGAGAGCATCTGGGTACGAAGTAATACTTTCATTTCCATCCTTGTAAGTGGTCCGATGTCACCCCGTTAATCCAGCAACAATCATTGCACACCCAGTTACAAACAACAAAAAAGTACATGACTGTGCCAATTATGTGCCAGAAGAAGAGAACAAGGTGGGAGAGGACCACATCCATGGGAGCATACTGCTCTTTATGGATGGATCCTCTTTCATAGATCAGAAAACAGGGATTAGACATTCAGGAGCAGCAGTTGTAAGAGCCAAACAGCAGGGACCCTCTGATACCTTACAGATGGTGAGTCATGTACAACTACCCTCTCATTTTGCAGGAGTAGCTGCAGAACTAGTAGCTATTATTGAGGCACTGCAGCATGCTGAGGGGTTAGAAGTCACCATCTATTCAGATTCAGCATATGTCACCACCACTGTACATTCTAGCATTCACGAGTGGGAAAGGAGGGGGTTTCTTAAATCTGATGGGTACCCTGTGATGCACAGAGATTTACTTGTAACATTGATATAGGCTTTATCTCTACCATCCAAGATAGCAGTGATAAAATGTGCAGCCTATACAAATAAGCAAGTCCTTGTCTCCAGGGGTAATGCTTTGGCAGACTGGGCAGCCAAGGAGGCAGCCAAAACATCTCCACCTTATACTGAACCAGAAGAGCACATATTGGAAATGATGATGATAAGGCAACAAAATGATACTGAATTACCACCCGTACACAGAAACAGCATAATTACATCTATCTAGTTGCAAGAGCAGGCACAACCACATGAGAGGGAGCTCATACAATCACCAACAGTTTTCATTTATAGGCAGGAAAGTACAGGGAAACCTGTAATGCCACAAGCCTTGTTGTATACAGCGCTGGAGCAACTGCATCTCCCCACACACACAGCCAAAGAATATCTTCTTGCTACATTGCAGGCAGATTGGTTTATCCCACAATTATCTGAAACAATTACTGTATGTTGAAGAATGTGCAGAATGCCAACAATACAGCCCAAGACCCACACTAAAAGTTATTATGTCAACAATTCCCCGCCCAACAGGTCCATTTAAAAATCTACATTTAGATTTTGTTGACATGATTGATAGATGTAACAACTACAGGTATCTAATCGTAGCAGTCTGTCCTTTCTCAAGGTGGATTGACGCAAGACCCGGGGAACATAATGATGTCATGGCAGCAGCTACCTTTTTGATAAGAGAAGTGATACCTAGGTGGGGAATCGCAGAAGTGATCCGTTCAGATAACGAAATACATTTTGTTAATGCCATCTTTCAACATATCTGCACCTCCCTGGGGATAAAACGTAAATTGTCAGCTGTCTATCACACCCAAAGTAATGGTATAGTGGAATGCTTTAATGGCCTGTTTAAAAATAAAATAAGCAAACTGGGCGCTACATTGCATAAGAACTGATTCCACTGCCTTCTGTTAGCCTTGTATACTCTCAGAAACTAACCAGGAAGTGATCATCACTGGACCCAGCACCAGATAGTGACAGGGCGTCCTATGACGACCCCCTTAACAATAGTAAGACAAAAGACAGATGCTCATAAAACAGCTGAGGTTTTGGGGAATGAAATGAGCTGTTATTTGTCTCAGTTGCTAAAGTCTGCTAAGTTCTTCTCTAAACAGGTAGCACAACAGTAGAAGTGCACCATCGCAGCCCAGCAGATCAGTCCAATTTCTGTGAGTCGAGTGTACATTCGCAATTTTATAAGGCGATGGAAAGACCACAAGTTTGAGGGGCCTTATCCAGTCACCCAGAGCACCCCCAACGCAGTGAAAGTGGAGGATAGGAAACCATGATACACTTATCGGACATTAGACTGTCCCCTGCTCTGTTAAACATCGCCATCATTACAGGAACATTTACAGGAGAGCGAAGAGAAGGAGGAGTCACACTGTTTTCTTTTAAAGAGCGAGCGGTGTACCTTATTGGCTCTGCCAGCAGACATTTATGGATTACTGTTTTGTTTTTCTGCTTATTGTTGGAAAATGGGTTATTGGTAGGGCAGGTAGGTACCTACACCTAGCAACAAGCCACTAACCTCCACATAGGTACAGTTAGGTCTCAGTAAATTAATCCCAGCTCAACCCTTGGTAGCTTGGCAACGAGCGTCAAGGCTTAACTTAGGAGACAAAGTGTAAAGCATTCAAATATCACAAAACAGTAATTAAATAAAACACAGGAAACAGTTTAAAAATCCAAAACCAATTTATAAAAATAGTTTATATTTTTATCTTTAAAATGACACAAAAACGATTAAAATCGGTTCAGGGGAACCGGAGATATGAATTTCTAAAGAATTATTACTTTTCTAGCGCTTAGAAACAAAAAGCGCCAATCGGGTCATCTGGTTGCACCTCGACCGGGGCAAAGTCAAACTTTCAGGCCGACCGCGATGGAGCCCTGCTCGGCTACAGGTCGCGGGAGGCCTCGGTTAAAAAGTTACCTTCTGACTTAGTCTTTATTTTGAAGTTTTTCTTCACCGGGACGAACCTGCCAGTTGAATCCGACCTCCTGGAGCCCTTGTCCGGATACGCGATGTGGGTTTCCTCGGTGGAGTCTTTTACCTTCGGACTTAGTCGTTTTTTCGAGATGAAAATCCTTCGACCGGGGTAAACCTGGATCTTGATCCGACGTCCATGGAGCCCTTCTCGGATACGATGGCTGGGAGGTCCCGGTCAACTTTTTACGTTCGGACTTAGTCTCTTTTTTGGATGTTTTTCTTTACCGGGACGAACCACGAAGTCAGGCCGGGTCGCGGTTGAGGCAAGCCGGCTAGAATTTCCGCGGCGGGTCGGTCCCTCTCTGGAGCTTTTTTCCAAAAATTCTCAAATCTTTTCCAAACTTCTGGGGCTTCACCCAGATGTTCTTTTAAGGTTCTTTTGGGGTCCACAGCTCACCCCAAGGGTCCAGAAGTTCTGTGATGGTCCTTGGGGGGTGCGGACTTCAACTCCCAGAATGCACCTGGCGCAAACTCCTTTTTGGCCACTGGACAGTGGTCAGCTGGTCGCTTTCTTCAGGAGTTGGTGCAGGGGACTCTGGTTTAGCAATTTTTCACCTGTAGCAAACAGGGAGTCCCTCCTTGATCCAGTTGAAGCCAGGCAAAGTCCTTCTTGTGGTGAAGCCCAAGGTTGCAGCTGGTGCAGTCCTTCTGAGTGCAGGGTCCAGGTGCAGGCCAGGGGTCCAGCAGGGCAGTCCTTCTTCTTCTTTAGTTCCTTTCTTGTTGAATTCTGGAGGGGATCTGAGGTGTGGGTGCAGGTCTGCCAGTTTTATCCTTGCTCCTGGGTGAAAAGCAGGGGGGCCCTGGTTCTCCAATCAGGGACAGGGTCGTCCCCCTGTGATGACCACTTCCTGGGAAGTGTGGCAAAAATCCACCCCAGAAGGCAACAGTCTCTAAAAATCCAACATGGATGAATCTGATTTTTGGAGGTTACATCTGGCTGAGCCCACCCACTGGTGTGGCTAAAAATCATAAACACACCCCTCTCCTGCCCTCTCCTAATCTAATCAAGGGGGCACCTAATTGTCTGGGGTTGCAGGATGTGGGGGTGTTGCTGGGTGCTACAAATGTCCTTCTCTGCCTTTGAAGACCAGTTTGGCAGCCCTCCCCCTTCCTGCCTCACCATCTGCTGAGGGGAGATTCTCTCCCCCAAGCACATTCCTTTGTGTGAAGCCTGGCCACGTCACACCTCATCAAGGCAGCCTGGCAGAAGCTGCTGCAGGCTGGCCAATCAGAGCACAGCAGCAAAAACAATGCAGAGCTGAAATTGGCAACTTTTTAGGTAAAGTCTAAACTTTTTACCTGGACAAGTTATATTAAATCCAACAACTGGAAGTTGTGGGATTTATTTCAACAATCAATTTGATACCAAATTCTTGGTATGTAACATTTAAGGAGACTTTAAAATTTAAAATAAAGTCTGCCCATTCTAGCCTATGAAGGCCATTTACTTCAATGAGGGAAAAACGAATTTGGCTGTTTTTACCTCACCGGGCTTATAAATCTATTTTTATAAAGTCCCTGCTTATAGTTACATGGCACCCAGCCCTAGGGGCACATAGGGCACACCTTAGGGGTGACTTATATGTAAAAATAAGGTAGTTTAAGACTTTGGAAGTACCTTTAATTCCAAAGTCGAATTTGCATATAACTTTAATTTAAAAGCAGCCAGCAAGGCAGGCTTACTTTTAAAATGACACTGGGCACCTCAGCAGTGCACCTAGGTGTGCACCACCTATGCTGTGGTCCCTAAACCTACATGCCCTACCATATACTAGGGACTTATAGGTAGGTTAACTTAGCCAATTATAATTAGCCTAATTTGCATATCCATTTTACACAGAGCACAGGCCCTGGGACTGGTTAGCAGTACCCAGGGCACCTTTAAAGTCAGGAAAACACCAGCAAAAAGTGGAAAATGGGGGTAAAAAGTTATGGGGCCTCTGCAATCAGCCCTGTTTTCTCACACAACCCCCCCCCAGCCCACACGCCCAGGAGTCTCAGCCCAACCCTGGGAGAGTCTTCCTGGCTTGTTAGGCGAGGAAGACAGTGAAGAAAACTGGCTGTCCCTTTGCAGGGCCTACTCTGCCTTATATCCTCCTGTCAGGGTCACTCCCTATGGGTAGTGAAGCCATCCCAACAGTAAAAGGACCCAACTCAAACTGAAACTTCCCTCTAGGGGGGTCTTCCTCCTTTCTCTCTGCCAACTTGGGTAGTGAGGTGCCCACCTCCCCTACTCCAAACTTTGCTAGGGCAACACCTAGCTTACCCAAAGAGGTCACCCAACACTTGAGCAACCCCACCATGACCAATAGGGTCAGGGGGCCTAATTTGCTATTGGCCCTGGGGTCTGCCTCCCAGGCCAAGTACAGTGCTGCCAGGAAGGCTAGCACCCAGCAGAGGCTACTGACAGCTGTCAGTACCCAGAACCACACCCTAAGCTCTCCACTGACAGGTGGCTGAGCTGCTTTAAGGGCAACTTTGGGGTCCTGGCACCCCTCTTGCTGTCTAGAGTGGGGGGCTACCACCTCCTGTGGCAGACACCCTCCTTCAAGTCTCCCTTCTGTCAGTGCAGGGGCAACACCTTGCATCTGGACAGCTGCCTGACTACTCAGGACTTCCTTGGGGTCAGGTGAGGCCTCACCAGTGCCAACTCTGGGCTCCCCCCCTACTGGGGCAGAAGGCCTTTGGCTCCCTGGAACTCTCTTTAAGAGTGGCCTACCCTTCCTTTTCTTCTTTCCTTTTCTTGGGGACCCCTGTCTCCTAACTGTAGGGACTGACTCCCCAGGACTTTGGGTTGGGGGGGCGCCCTTGGCGACCACCCCATCTGTGACCAGACTCACCTCTGGGAGGTCATTGCCCAGGATACAATCTAGGGGAAGGTCAGCACTGACTACCACCCTAATCCAGTCAAGGATACCCTCCCTCTCTAGGGGCACTATGGCTACAGGTTTGGAGGTGACCTCCCCTGTGGCTATCCTGACTTTCTTTGTCTTTCCTGGGACATACATGTCTGGGGTCACTAACCGGTCACTCACTATAGTGTGACTGGCACAGGTGTCTCTCAGGCCAGTGGTAGGGATCCCATTCACTTGAATGTGGTGGAAGTGCCTACTCCCACCCTCAGGGATCACCAGCTTACCATCTGGTCCTGTCTCCCAGCACAATGCTAGGAGGACTTCATCATCTGAGGAATCCTCCTCTATGGCTACACTGGACAGCCCAGTGCTAACCACCTTCTTTGGACAGGCTGCATCTCCTCTGAAGTGACCTGTCTGCTGACAGTCAAAGCAAGCCCTACTGTCCAAGAGCTTTTTTAACCCTGGGTCTAACTGTCTCTGCTGGTCAGAGTGGGATTTACTCTCCTCCTTCTTAGGGTTCTGGGGTACAGAGGGAGTCTCTGTGGTGGGCTTACCACCTCCCTCCTTAGGTTTTTGGGGACCTGAGGACCCCCTTCCCACCACTAGCTTTGGATCTGCCCCTAGTGACTGTATTTACTGAGGACCGTTCTTCCTCATCCTCACTTGGGCTCAGATGCCTTCCCTCCCCTGAGTGGTTAGAGCTTGCACCCTCCCTTCTTTCTCCCTCCTCTGGAGCTTCTTCTGACTCTACCTCTTGGGCCTCAGCCCATGCTGTCAGGGATGTGATCAGGATTTGCTTCCTGAGATCAGTGGTTGCAGGCAACCCTCTTTCAATACACAACCCCCTAAGCTGGACTACTGTCAGTGTGGGTAGGCTAGCCAGATCAAGCTCCATGGTTCCCTAGTTTTGTGTCAACAAAAACTTTTTGCAAAAATTGGAAACAAGAATTTAGAAAAATTACAAAAATTCAATAATTGAAATTAATCCAAATTAAAAATTAAAAACAATTTTTGCACTAGGACAATTTAAAGGATTTTTAATTTGTTTTACCTAAAACTGTAACGTGATATTGAACACAAGTACAGGATCCCGTCGCTGCTTCCAATTATGTTGGAAAATGGGTTATTGGTAGGGCAGGTAGGTACCTACACCTAGCAACAAGCCACTAACCTCCACATAGGTACAGTTAGGTCTCAGTAAATTAATCCCAGCTCAACCCTTGGTAGCTTGGCAACGAGCGTCAAGGCTTAACTTAGGAGACAAGGTGTAAAGCATTCAAATATCACAAAACAGTAATTAAATAAAACACAGGAAACAGTTTAAAAATCCAAAACCAATTTATAAAAATAGTTTATATTTTTATCTTTAAAATGACACAAAAACGATTAAAATCGGTTCAGGGGAACCGGAGATATGAATTTTTAAAGAATTATTACTTTTCTAGCGCTTAGAAACAAAAAGCGCCAATCGGGTCATCTGGTTGCACCTCGACCGGGGCAAAGTCAAACTTTCAGGCCGACCGCGATGGAGCCCTGCTCGGCTACAGGTCGCGGGAGGCCTCGGTTAAAAAGTTACCTTCTGACTTAGTCTTTATTTTGAAGTTTTTCTTCACCGGGACGAACCTGCCAGTTGAATCCGACCTCCTGGAGCCCTTGTCCGGATATGCGATGTGGGTTTCCTCGGTGGAGTCTTTTACCTTCGGACTTAGTCGTTTTTTCGAGATGAAAATCCTTCGACCGGGGTAAACCTGGATCTTGATCCGACGTCCATGGAGCCCTTCTCGGATACGATGGCTGGGAGGTCCCGGTCAACTTTTTACGTTCGGACTTAGTCTCTTTTTTGGATGTTTTTCTTTACCGGGACGAACCACGAAGTCAGGCCGGGTCGCGGTTGAGGCAAGCCGGCTATAATTTCCGCGGCGGGTCGGTCCCTCTCTGGAGCTTTTTTCCAAAAATTCTCAAATCTTTTCCAAACTTCTGGGGCTTCACCCAGATGTTCTTTTAAGGTTCTTTTGGGGTCCACAGCTCACCCCAAGGGTCCAGAAGTTCTGTGATGGTCCTTGGGGGGTGCGGACTTCAACTCCCAGAAGGCACCTGGCGCAAACTCCTTTTTGGCCACTGGACAGTGGTCAGCTGGTCGCTTTCTTCAGGAGTTGGTGCAGGGGACTCTGGTTTAGCAATTTTTCACCTGTAGCAAACAGGGAGTCCCTCCTTGATCCAGTTGAAGCCAGGCAAAGTCCTTCTTGTGGTGAAGCCCAAGTGTGCAGCTGGTGCAGTCCTTCTGAGTGCAGGGTCCAGGTGCAGGCCAGGGGTCCAGCAGGGCAGTCCTTCTTCTTCTTTAGTTCCTTTCTTGTTGAATTCTGGAGGGGATCTGAGGTGTGGGTGCAGGTATGCCAGTTTTATCCTTGCTCCTGGGTGAAAAGCAGGGGGGCCCTGGTTCTCCAATCAGGGACAGGGTCGTCCCCCTGTGATGACCACTTCCTGGGAAGTGTGGCAAAAATCCACCCCAGAAGGCAACAGTCTCTAAAAATCCAACATGGATGAATCTGATTTTTGGAGGTTACATCTGGCTGAGCCCACCCACTGGTGTGGCTAAAAATCATAAACACACCCCTCTCCTGCCCTCTCCTAATCTAATCAAGGGGGCACCTAATTGTCTGGGGTTGCAGGATGTGGGGGTGTTGCTGGGTGCTACAAATGTCCTTCTCTGCCTTTGAAGACCAGTTTGGCAGCCCTCCCCCTTCCTGCCTCACCATCTGCTGAGGGGAGATTCTCTCCCCCAAGCACATTCCTTTGTGTGAAGCCTGGCCACTTCACACCTCATCAAGGCAGCCTGGCAGAAGCTGCTGCAGGCTGGCCAATCAGAGCACAGCAGCAAAAACAATGCAGAGCTGAAATTGGCAACTTTTTAGGTAAAGTCTAAACTTTTTACCTGGACAAGTTATATTAAATCCAACAACTGGAAGTTGTGGGATTTATTTCAACAATCAATTTGATACCAAATTCTTGGTATGTAACATTTAAGGAGACTTTAAAATTTAAAATAAAGTCTGCCCATTCTAGCCTATGAAGGCCATTTACTTCAATGAGGGAAAAACGAATTTGGCTGTTTTTACCTCACCAGGGCATATAAATCTATTTTTATAAAGTCCCTGCTTATAGTTACATGGCACCCAGCCCTAGGGGCACATAGGGCACACCTTAGGGGTGACTTATATGTAAAAAATAAGGTAGTTTAAGACTTTGGAAGTACCTTTAATTCCAAAGTCGAATTTGCATATAACTTTAATTTAAAAGCAGCCAGCAAGGCAGGCTTGCTTTTAAAATGACACTGGGCACCTCAGCAGTGCACCTAGGTGTGCACCACCTATGCTGTGGTCCCTAAACCTACATGCCCTACCATATACTAGGGACTTATAGGTAGGTTAACTTAGCCAATTATAATTAGCCTAATTTGCATATCCATTTTACACAGAGCACAGGCCCTGGGACTGGTTAGCAGTACCCAGGGCACCTTTAAAGTCAGGAAAACACCAGCAAAAAGTGGAAAATGGGGGCAAAAAGTTATGGGGCCTCTGCAATCAGCCCTGTTTTCTCACACAACCCCCCCACAGCCCACACGCCCAGGAGTCTCAGCCCAACCCTGGGAGAGTCTTCCTGGCTTGTTAGGCGAGGAAGACAGTGAAGAAAACTGGCTGTCCCTTTGCAGGGCCTACTCTGCCTTATATCCTCCTGTCAGGGTCACTCCCTATGGGTAGTGAAGCCATCCCAACAGTAAAAGGACCCAACTCAAACTGAAACTTCCCTCTAGGGGGGTCTTCCTCCTTTCTCTCTGCCAACTTGGATAGTGAGGTGCCCACCTCCCCTACTCCAAACTTTGCTAGGGCAACACCTACCTTACCCAAAGAGGTCACCCAACACTTGAGCAACCCCACCATGACCAATAGGGTCAGGGGGCCTAATTTGCTATTGGCCCTGGGGTCTGCCTCCCAGGCCAAGTACAGTGCTGCCAGGAAGGCTAGCACCCAGCAGAGGCTACTGACAGCTGTCAGTACCCAGAACCACACCCTAAGCTCTCCACTGACAGGTGGCTGAGCTGCTTTAAGGGCAACTTTGGGGTCCTGGCACCCCTCTTGCTGTCTAGAGTGGGGGGCTACCACCTCCTGTGGCAGACACCCTCCTTCCAGTCTCCCTTCTGTCAGTGCAGGGGCAACACCTTGCATCTGGACAGCTGCCTGACTACTCAGGACTTCCTTGGGGTCAGGTGAGGCCTCACCAGTGCCAACTCTGGGCTCCCCCCTACTGGGGCAGAAGGCCTTTGGCTCCCTGGAACTCTCTTTAAGAGTGGCCTACCCTTCCTTTTCTTCTTTCCTTTTCTTGGGGACCCCTGTCTCCTAACTGTAGGGACTGACTCCCCAGGACTTTGGGTTGGGGGGGCGCCCTTGGCGACCACCCCATCTGTGACCAGACTCACCTCTGGGAGGTCATTGCCCAGGATACAATCTAGGGGAAGGTCAGCACTGACTACCACCCTAATCCAGTCAAGGATACCCTCCCTCTCTAGGGGCACTATGGCTACAGGTTTGGAGGTGACCTCCCCTGTGGCTATCCTGACTTTCTTTGTCTTTCCTGGGACATACATGTCTGGGGTCACTAACCGGTCACTCACTATAGTGTGACTGGCACAGGTGTCTCTCAGGCCAGTGGTAGGGATCCCATTCACTTGAATGTGGTGGAAGTGCCTACTCCCACCCTCAGGGATCACCAGCTTACCATCTGGCCCTGTCTCCCAGCACAATGCTAGGAGGACTTCATCATCTGAGGAATCCTCCTCTATGGCTACACTGGACAGCCCAGTGCTAACCACCTTCTTTGGACAGGCTGCATCTCCTCTGAAGTGACCTGTCTGCTGACAGTCAAAGCAAGCCCTACTGTCCAAGAGCTTTTTTAACCCTGGGTCTAACTGTCTCTGCTGGTCAGAGTGGGATTTACTCTCCTCCTTCTTAGGGTTCTGGGGTACAGAGGGAGTCTCTGTGGTGGGCTTACCACCTCCCTCCTTAGGTTTTTGGGGACCTGTCCCCCCCTTCTTGGAGTCTCCCCCCTGGGACTTGACAACCACCCTGGTTCTCAACCACTCATCAGCTGCCTCCCCTAGCTCTCTAGGGTTGGTCTGCTTAGAGTCCACTAGATGCTGGCGTAACCTTTCTTGGATACAATTGGGCAAGATGTGCTCTCTCATGATCAGATTGTATAACCCCTCATAAGTATCTACTTTGTTACCAATAATCCAGCCCTCTAGTGCCTTTAGTGAAATGTCCACAAAGTCAACCCAAGACTGGGTACTGACCTTCTGGGTGTCCCTGAACTTCATTCTATATTGCTCTGGGGTCAGACCAAACTTCTTGGCTAAGCACCTCTTCATACTAGGGTATGAATCTGCTTCCTCCCCCCTTAAGGTCAGAAGCCTATCCCTCCCTGAGTTGGGGACCAACTCCCACAAAAGGGAACCCCAGTATTGAGGCCTAACCCTTCTCATTTGGAGTGCCCTCTCAAAGGCCCCCAGCCACTTATCTATGTCATCCCCCTCTACATAAGCAGGAACTACCCCCTTGGGTAATCTGGGGCAAACTCCCCCACCCATGGACACCTCAACTTCTTTATCGCTGCCTCCATCTCTTTTCTCTTTGTATGCCCACTTTTTCTTTTCTAGGGCCAGCTTCTCTGCTTCCAAAGCTATGTATGCTAGCTGGGCCTGCAGCTCTCTTTCTCTGATGGATGGGTTCTCTCCTCCTGAAAGGACCCCCTTCCCACCACTAGCTTTGGATCTGCCCCTAGTGACTGTATTTACTGAGGACCGTTCTTCCTCATCCTCACTTGGGCTCAGATGCCTTCCCTCCCCTGAGTGGTTAGAGCTTGCATCCTCCCTTCTTTCTCCCTCCTCTGGAGCTTCTTCTGACTCTACCTCTTGGGCCTCAGCCCATGCTGTCAGGGATGTGATCAGGATTTGCTTCCTGAGATCAGTGGTTGCAGGCAACCCTCTTTCAATACACAACCCCCTAAGCTGGACTACTGTCAGTGTGGGTAGGCTAGCCAGATCAAGCTCCATGGTTCCCTAGTTTTGTGTCAACAAAAACTTTTTGCAAAAATTGGAAACAAGAATTTAGAAAAATTACAAAAATTCAATAATTGAAATTAATCCAAATTAAAAATTAAAAACATTTTTTGCACTAGGACAATTTAAAGGATTTTTAATTTGTTTTACCTAAAACTGTAACGTGATAGTGAAAACAAGTACAGGATCCCGTCGCTGCTTCCAATTATGTTGGAAAATGGGTTATTGGTAGGGCAGGTAGGTACCTACACCTAGCAACAAGCCACTAACCTCCACATAGGTACAGTTAGGTCTCAGTAAATTAATCCCAGCTCAACCCTTGGTAGCTTGGCAACGAGAGTCAAGGCTTAACTTAGGAGACAAAGTGTAAAGCATTCAAATATCACAAAACAGTAATTAAATAAAACACAGGAAACAGTTTAAAAATCCAAAACCAATTTATAAAAATAGTTTATATTTTTATCTTTAAAATGACACAAAAACGATTAAAATCGGTTCAGGGGAACCGGAGATATGAATTTTTAAAGAATTATTACTTTTCTAGCGCTTAGAAACAAAAAGCGCCAATCGGGTCATCTGGTTGCACCTCGACCGGGGCAAAGTCAAACTTTCAGGCCGACCGCGATGGAGCCCTGCTCGGCTACAGGTCGCGGGAGGCCTCGGTTAAAAAGTTACCTTCTGACTTAGTCTTTATTTTGAAGTTTTTCTTCACCGGGACGAACCTGCCAGTTGAATCCGACCTCCTGGAGCCCTTGTCCGGATACGCTATGTGGGTTTCCTCGGTGGAGTCTTTTACCTTCGGACTTAGTCGTTTTTTCGAGATGAAAATCCTTCGACCGGGATAAACCTGGATCTTGATCCGACGTCCATGGAGCCCTTCTCGGATACGATGGCTGGGAGGTCCCGGTCAACTTTTTACGTTCGGACTTAGTCTCTTTTTTGGATGTTTTTCTTTACCGGGACGAACCACGAAGTCAGGCCGGGTCGCGGTTGAGGCAAGCCGGCTAGAATTTCCGCGGCGGGTCGGTCCCTCTCTGGAGCTTTTTTCCAAAAATTCTCAAATCTTTTCCAAACTTCTGGGGCTTCACCCAAATGTTCTTTTAAGGTTCTTTTGGGGTCCACAGCTCACCCCAAGGGTCCAGAAGTTCTGTGATGGTCCTTGGGGGGTGCGGACTTCAACTCCCAGAATGCACCTGGCGCAAACTCCTTTTTGGCCACTGGACAGTGGTCAGCTGGTCGCTTTCTTCAGGAGTTGGTGCAGGGGACTCTGGTTTAGCAATTTTTCACCTGTAGCAAACAGGGAGTCCCTCCTTGAACCAGTTGAAGCCAGGCAAAGTCCTTCTTGTGGTGAAGCCCAAGTGTGCAGCTGGTGCAGTCCTTCGGAGTGCAGGGTCCAGGTGCAGGCCAGGGGTCCAGCAGGGCAGTCCTTCTTCTTCTTTAGTTCCTTTCTTGTTGAATTCTGGAGGGGATCTGAGGTGTGGGTGCAGGTCTGCCAGTTTTATCCTTGCTCCTGGGTGAAAGCAGGGGGGCCCTGGTTCTCCAATCAGGGACAGGGTCGTCCCCCTGTGATGACCACTTCCTGGGAAGTGTGGCAAAAATCCATCCCAGAAGGCAACAGTCTCTAAAAATCCAACATGGATGAATCTGATTTTTGGAGGTTACATCTGGCTGAGCCCACCCACTGGTGTGGCTAAAAATCATAAACACACCCCTCTCCTAATCTAATCAAGGGGGCACCTAATTGTCTGGGGTTGCAGGATGTGGGGGTGTTGCTGGGTGCTACAAATGTCCTTCTCTGCCTTTGAAGACCAGTTTGGCAGCCCTCCCCCTTCCTGCCTCACCATCTGCTGAGGGGAGATTCTCTCCCCCAAGCACATTCCTTTGTGTGAAGCCTGGCCACTTCACACCTCATCAAGGCAGCCTGGCAGAAGCTGCTGCAGGCTAGCCAATCAGAGCACAGCAGCAAAAACAATGCAGAGCTGAAATTGGCAACTTTTTAGGTAAAGTCTAAACTTTTTACCTGGACAAGTTATATTAAATCCAACAACTGGAAGTTGTGGGATTTATTACAACAATCAATTTGATACCAAATTCTTGGTATGTAACATTTAAGGAGACTTTAAAATTTAAAATAAAGTCTGCCCATTCTAGCCTATGAAGGCCATTTACTTCAATGAGGGAAAAACGAATTTGGCTGTTTTTACCTCACCAGGGCTTATAAATCTATTTTTATAAAGTCCCTGCTTATAGTTACATGGCACCCAGCCCTAGGGGCACATAGGGCACACCTTAGGGGTGACTTATATGTAAAAATAAGGTAGTTTAAGACTTTGGAAGTACCTTTAATTCCAAAGTCGAATTTGCATATAACTTTAATTTAAAAGCAGCCAGCAAGGCAGGCTTGCTTTTAAAATGACACTGGGCACCTCAGCAGTGCACCTAGGTGTGCACCACCTATGCTGTGGTCCCTAAACCTACATGCCCTACCATATACTAGGGACTTATAGGTAGGTTAACTTAGCCAATTATAATTAGCCTAATTTGCATATCCATTTTACACAGAGCACAGGCCCTGGGACTGGTTAGCAGTACCCAGGGCACCTTTAAAGTCAGGAAAACACCAGCAAAAAGTGGAAAATGGGGGCAAAAAGTTATGGGGCCTCTGCAATCAGCCCTGTTTTCTCACACTTATGTTTTATCGTATTTGCAGCTGTATTACAATGGTTTCTTAATTCATGTATACTATTATGTCCAAATATTGTGCACTTGCAGAGAGAAGCGTATACATATAAGAATGCATCTCATAATATTCATACTAGCTTTTTAGATAATATGTGGTATCAGCATATGACAGAAGTAGGCATGCAAAGTACTAATGAGTCTTGCCTGGTATGCTCCTTAATTCTGCATGCCAGTGACTCAGATAGATTACACTCATCAAAAGAAGTACCTCCAAATGTCACAGAGTGTCTGTTACACCTTTTCCTGTGTAGAATCCGAGCACAGATGCAACCTTCACAGGTACAACAGGGAACCTTTTTAGTAAACATCACACAGTATGAGGAAGAGATAGCTGACATGAAGGATATCTTGACCGACTGTAAAGAGATAGAAGTGAAGCTAGAGGCAATGGCTGAGACAGGCGTTCTATGGTACAAGGGGGATAGGTCAAAGGCTAGAATATTAGAGTAGTGATTCCTCTGGGTATCACAACCTACTCTTATGTAAGGACTATTTAGCCACACCTAGGCCCCACGATTGTCAGGAGGCCATAACTCAGGGTAAACGGCTCAGTATACGTCCATGGTCAATGGCACCACGGCGCAACATTTGTGTGCAGAGCTCTCTCCTTATGGAGAGAGTGTAAAAAAAAACACTAACACACAACAGAACTCTCAGGCTATATGGGATAGGAATATACAGAGCCTAACCTGGGTATAACCACCTTCAACTCTTTGAGTGGGCCAAACACCCATTACCTTTTTCTTATGTTTCAGGTGAAACAGAATGATCTTGATAAGGAAGAATGTCAATTGCATCAACACAAGGTATAAGGCTGACATGCAATGGGGCACCTCCAGTCTGATGGACTACTATTTGCAGTGTGGAGAAAGGCTATATATGCAACTTCCTCCAGATGGAGAGGTCTCTGTTCCTTAGTTACTGTGCACACCCCCTCCATGGTGATTCCAGGAGTGGGCGTTTTGAAGCTACACGACCAGCACATGAGCCATTCAACAACCTTCTTACACCATCATTGGAGGAGAAGAGCTGCTGAGTATTTTGCCACTACAACTTGGGCAGAAATCCCACAGGAGTATCGGTTGTTCAATGATGCCCAGTTGTTTTTTGGAAGCATCTCCCATTTCTGCAAGCGAAAGCCATCAATGCCACGGAAGACGGTTTCAATGCAGTCAGAGAAGAGTTGTAAGCAGTGCAAGTAATGCTTATACAACATAGGTATGTGTTAGACTTGATGATGGCTATGGAAGGAGGGGTATGTGGCAAGATCGGTACAGCTTGCTGGTACGTACCAGCTAACAATGAGGACAATGGACCAATAACAGAGGACATACAGACTTTGTATAATTAACGGAAGAGAATGTTGGAAGAAGGGGGTGCCCCCTACGAGTGGTTTCCGAGGGTTGTTTTTGTGGATGCCGTCCTGATTACCAGAATTGCTTAAAGGACTTCTTCCAATCCTTGTGGTGATCCTTTTGGATGTATTGTCTTGTCCAGATTATTATAGGGTGTTGTAAGTCCAGTAGTTAGAAGTTGGGAGAGATGTTTACTAGTAGAGTAGTTACTAAAGTGTGGAAGGAGAAAGCAGAATGCATACACTGAGATAGGTACAATGGACAGGAAAGGTGAGCGGGTAGTTGAAAATTCAATACAAGGGGGGAATGTAATAGGCCTCAAGAAAAAGAAAGAAGGCTCACTCTGGTCAACACATGGCTTAGAAGGGAATTGTGCAGAAGTGTACATTGTGCGAGACAAGTACAGGCCTAAAACTGGGTGCGATGTTAGAATGGAGCGCAAGGACAGAAAGGAGAAGGGAGAGAGAGGCCAGGTGCAGGGCAAAGTAGTTACATCCGGTCCTTGCATACCTCAGATAAGTTAGAAGGTCACACACGAGAGCCTGTGCCACTTTCGGATACATCATGGCATTCCTAAAAGGGAGACACAGGATGCTTGTGTGCGTCAAGGTTGGTAGAGGGAGGAGGACAGGCTGTAAAACTTAAGAGCATGGAAGTAGCATAGGGAGGCTACACTGATAGAGTTCAGAGGGTGAGATCATAAGACACTGTGCGCGTTAGAGGATGTTTACTATATTATATACGCTACAGCTGCACTATAGTAGCAAGTAGTCAGGTGCTTTATTAGAGAATTATTGCTTGTGCTAAGAATGAATAGAGATAATAATGTATTGGGCTACTGTGCTAATTAGGAATATGATAAGAGATGTGAAGTCTCCATTGTGGACCAAGAATATAAAAGATGCTGCTTGTAATATCTGAGTTGAGTGTGGTTTCAGTTATAGAACTCAGCTGTGCTCCCGGACATATTTTTATTTGATAAACATATACTATATTGCCATCAGAGTAGTATGACTTCTTTATTCCTTGAAATTCAACACATAGATATATACATACACACACACACACACATATTACCAATACTCACCTGGGCTTTCAGTCAGCCCTTTTCATCCACTGTTCTACTATAGTGTCAGTCCCATTTTAATTCGGTCCACTACCGCATAGAGCATGAGGCTCAAGATCAGCCATTTATTTACCTGACTGAGTGATGGCATTCTGCTATTGCACAATGTGCACATTCACACAATAGGTAGTACTCTTCAGCAGCAGGGACTGCTGGTGCAATCTTTTTTTAATTGGAAAAAATACTTTTAGACAGTGCCAACAGGACGCCTGACCTATTGACTTTGCCACTGCTTGTTACCTTTTTATTTATCCGATAAAGGTCTGACCCAGTCTCAAGCCTACTAATGAAGTCAATACTCCAAGACCTTCAGTCTGTACTCGGGCAGCATGACAAACAACAAGTTAAAGTTCTAAAATTGAGTCTTCAGTAGTCCCCTCTCCAGAATGCCCCTTTGGATGGGCCATTCACAAGTGGGGACCTTTTGCTATATTTGTCTTGTGAGTGTCCAAGCAGAGAACCTCTGGCTATCTGGATCCCTCTCTGCACAAAAGGGATTCAAGAATTGGGTGAAGGATTAGAAAACATTGTATTCTAAATATATACATCAATACTCACTTCCACTTCTCTTCCTTCCCAGGGTTCTTATTCCTGAAGATATGAGAGACTTTTCACAGATAGCCACAGCCTTAAAAAACACACCCACTACAAACAAGGAAAACAAGTCTGTCACACTTTTGATCTGCAAAGTAGATGGTTTCACCCTGTCAGAACTAGGATAAAATCCCATACCAGGGATACCCACTAGTAAATGGAAATAATCCATAATTTACCCTTTGCCCTCCACACGTTTAAAGAAATATTAAAAGCCTCAGTCCATGAGATGGATAATACTCTTACAGAGTGAGGGTGACTCATGGAGACGGGGGGCCAATTGTGATAACTCAAGGAAACAATCAGACGCGGCTCCTCCGTGTGGGCGGAGGAGTGTCTCCACCCCACCCACGCCAGCAGCAACCGCTGCAAATCCTTTTACATGGAAAGGATAATAAACTCTTTTTAATATCCTTTCCATGTAAAAGGAGCAGGGCTTTGGAGGTGATGAGCTGAGGGGAGTGCACTGTGCACTCCCATCAGAGCACATGTGTGTTTGCTCGGCCGTCTCGGGCCAGCCAAACACAAATGCGCACAGGGCCCTGTCCAGCCCAGCAACACGGTTGATGGGCTGGAGAGAGCCTGCACAGGCTCCCAGTCTGCCTGGGAGCACCCTGGGTAGGCGCTCCCAGCAAATCCTGACGATGCTCTGAGCAGCATCAGGATTGGCGCAGGGCAGGCTGGCAGCCTGTGCCTGCAGCAGCAAGACGGGAGAGGAGCACGGCGCGGGAACAAAGCAGGCCCGTTTTTTTTAATTAATATCTCTTAAATTATTTTTTTCTCACGACCATCACCCCCCCCACACCTCACACGCCCCAACCCCCGCTCAGCCTCAGCCATGCGAGCCGCTCCTGGAAACAATACAGCGCTCCTAACCCAAAATCTCGGGTAGATAGATGATGGTTGCCTTCCCAGAGAGGGCGAACAAACTACCGCCTGTCCTCCATGACTGGGCCAAACTTTAGTGAGCACTGCTCATCTCTCACCCAGCACAAGTAATCCCTTCTCTTCCTGAAAAGAAGGTTGTAGATAAATGGGAGATTGTGGAATCACCAGATCTAGATTAAAATATGAACAATGTTCAGCAGAACCCCTTGTCTATGGGATAAACCCTATGCAGTACTTAATTTTTTAATAATAAATAAATGTATGTCAGTGCCTAAAATGTTCCTTAAGTAAGAGCCTCCTCCTTGCAGTGGGAAGCGCCCACTTCCACTACTGGTGTTGATCAATGCACTATGTTGGTCTAAGTGGCAGACTGTCAGTGTAACAGCTGTTGAACTTCTGTGCTGAGGCATAAACATGCAGTCAAACATGACCGTCCTACTAAGCCTATTTTTTTTTGCTCTTTTTGGGAAAATGTTGACAAATCAGTACTGAATAGCGAATTTTACATTAGCAGAACAGAAACCAAAAGATTCTACAGGGGCCCCAATAACGTAATAGAGATTACTTGCGGGCCTGAGACGGCTTCGGGTACCGCTGGCATCCGTGACTGGCTCCCCTCCTCCTCTTAAAGTTACCTTTGACAACATACATGATTTGCTGACCAGTTTGTTCTAACATCTTTGCTAGTAGAGAAACACATCTATGGAAGCCCAACACCTCCCCATGACTGCTGTTTTATTTCAGGCTGCGAACTGCAGGTTAATAGCATATTTGATGGTGTTTCATGGATAAATCGATCTCCTACAAAAACATGGTACAAAACCTGCTAAGTGGCAATCACTGGTTTAATAAAGCGGGAGCATTCACTTAACTATAAAAGCAGTTCCAATTATTATAACTCAGCAAACGGAAAGCACATGCGGGAAGCAGGGCTACAGGGATGGACTTTAAAGCAGTGGTGGGCAAACGATTTTCAAAGATGAAGCGCCACCCTCCAGCTGGCGACATTGATCTCAGTGGGATTGGGTAGTGAACAATCAGCCTTGGTATATTCTGAGGGGACGTAGGAGTCGCATTGGAGGAACCAATGGAAAGTGCTTTATGCCCAGTATTTCTACATGGGGTGAGGAGTCCACACTGAAAGGAGGGAGGTGGGAGGAGCATCACTGATTATATGCAGATACAGTACAAACTCACCGAAAATAAACTGATGCGTGCGCTTAAGGCCAGTGAGATAGCTCAGTGGGTTGAGTCCCAGCTTTGGAGATCTCTTTACAAACTACAGCTCACACTTTTGGGGAGACCAGCAACGCCAATCGACTTATGTTCCAGATGATAAAGAAAAGCAGTACCAATGAGCTTGAGAATAATTTCAGTTTTAACATAGCTTTCGATGGTAGTCTAATATAAAGTGCAGAAACTTGTTGCTTATGAGTGTTGGGGGTAGGGAACTAGGCATGCTTCTGATCATTAGTGATTAAGAACCGAGACCGGCTGGACACTGCTCAAAAATTAAGAATTAAAAAGTGGTTAATGTGATGGACTGCTGAACACACACGAGTGAACTAGGCACAGTTTTGCACACAGGCAGTACTCCATTCAGCACTTATTTACGCAGCTTTTCTTTAAAACTGGAGACTGGGATAGACTGAGGGCAGTTCAGTAAACATTGATGGAATAAGGGACAATACCACTAGTTATGTTAATGCCAAGATACTTTGAAAATGAGTAATGAGCCATACATAACCTCAATTTTATCACACACACAATGGCGTCAAAGGTTTTTAGGGTCTAGCACGCAAAGTGCTCTGTCCCTGTTGTAATCTCTCTATGGGCTTGAAATCACACCCAAATCACGCCCATCAGTTTGGTTGGTTCGTGGGCTTGCCTTTTAAAATTCGCTTGATTTCATTAGTGAAAGGCATGCATAGGACCTTTTCCGGTGTTTAGCCCGCCTCGAGTGCACCGGTCAACTACTGAAAACATACGAGGCTCCATGTTTTCCGTATGGTTTCTTGACTACTTTTTCTCTTTATTTCGTAGGCAGTGCGATCTAGCTGGGCAGTAGTCGAGCGCTTTGCATGACATCGACCCTGTTACATGTATAATTGCACTTTTGCCGGTAACATGGATAATTGCACTTCTGCCGATACGTTTCATTGCAAGCAAACTTCTGTTTCCTTTTGTGTCTCTGCTTTCCGCTCATGGTCGCCGTCGGCTTGCTTATGTGAAACTGTTTTACTTTTAATTTTCAGTTTATATGGCAAGAAATGTCTGGTTAGGAGTTTACAACGCTAATAGCTCTAACTCGAGCACACACAAAACCCATTGCATTGCAAATGCTTGTTTAAATATGTTCTAGATATAGAAAATAAAACACGTTTGCTTCATTAGTATAATTTTTCTGAATAAAAACTAAATATGGATGGTTTGTATTGTATCATTTCTACAGAGACTCATAGCCATTATCATATAACAGCAACATTTGTGTTGTTTTCTGATTAACCTTTTTCAGTACATAATACTAACAACTTTATTGTTCAATTAATCAAAATCATTACAAAAATTGACATAAGTGTACAATTTGAAAAGGATTAAAAGACTCGTCACAATATAAGGGGGAGAAAAAAAGCAGTCTGTCATGGTTTGGAGTATATGATTGAAAAGGATGCAGCAGGTAGGTCTATTTGACAGGGGCGTTTTAAGGCTTTAGACAAATGGGGGCAATTGCCCAGGACCCCCTCCTTCCAAGGAAAGAAAATTAACTTTTTCTCCATTTTACTTTTGTCTATTTCTTTATGTCAGCCTTTATCATATGGTTTACTTTTATTTGCTATCATGGGCTTTAATTAGCAGGAAATGTGGAATAAAGGTGTTCTAAACATGGGACACGAAAATATTTCTTGCCAGGGGCCTAAAAGTCCTTAAGATAACATTGTCTCACCTAAAGTAAAAATATTAAATATTTAAAGATGCCTTAATAATTATTAAAGTTGATGTATACAATTATTATAAGTACTTTACTTATAGTTAATAACATTTGTTGCAATATTTTTTGTAGAAGCAATAAAAACTGTTAAATGTTTTCTTATTAAATTAAAATATGCACTATTGTATAAATGTTAGCATTAAATTACATTTAGTTATATATTTTAACTATTTTAAATTATTTAATTTAAACTAATATTATCTTTTTTGAGTTTTACATTTAAATCCCTGCATTTATTATTTTCCTTGGGAGGGAGTTGCAGTCTAGTGGTTGGCCATGTGTGGTGCTGGACTTACAACTGTTTTATTTATTTATTTTAGTATTAACTTACACTCGTAAACTTAGCTTTGCCCCCTTTTTAGGAGGTTAGGACACTAAGGCCCTGATTATGACTTCGGAGGACGGAAAAGACAGTCTGCTGGAGTACGGACGGGTAGGTTTCTGCCAGTGTGGCAGCCTCCCCGCCAGGGCAACTACGAGTTCCCCGCTGTGTCAGTGGGCGGAAACTCAGTTTCCACCCACTGGCCCAGCGGGAAACAGCCTACAGCATTGTCTCCGGCTCGTAACAGAGCCACGGCAATGCTGTAGTGTGTAGGGTGCACCAGCACATGTCACAATGTTCACTGTCTGCAAAGCAGACAGTGAACATTGAGACGGGCTGGCCATGGGGGCCCCTGCACTACCCATGCCAAGTGCCCCCTGCACCCTGTCTCTGCCAGCCTTTTCATGACGGTGCTGCCACCATGAAACCGCAGGTGGAGAAGGGGGTAGTAATCCACAGGGCAGTGCTGCCATGGCAGATTAGGACCACCAGCACCGCCAGGCCGTCATGTAGTCAAATTCTGCCGGCCGACTGCAGTGCTACAGCTGCGGTCATAATATGGAGCTCGGAACGCCGCATTGGCGGCGGTACAACTGCTAACGCGAATCTGGTGGGCATTAGACTGCCAGGGTCGTAATGAGGCCCAAAGTCTACACTTCTGAGTAACTTAACAATCCAATTTTGGGAAGGGCCAAAAGCAGTAAAGTTTCTCAAAAGTTAAGAGTAAAGTTAAATGTGTAAATTGTTCACAAGTGTAACTTACTTTTGTGAAAGAACGCTACAGTCAAACAGACTCAGTGTTGTTCAATATTTCCGCCCAATATTTTGTGAGCTAGGATAATATCACAGCAGATGTATGAGTGTGCCGTTCACACCATACCCCTCTCTAACACTCTACGGACCTGAAGCTGTCCCATGCATGAATTTTCTCTGGAGTGTAATACCAATAAGTAGCTATTTTATTTTAGTTTTGTATTATTGGCTGTGCTCGAACCCTAGTAGATGGTTGAGGAAGATGTGCTTGTAGATTTCAAGGAGTATTTGTTTAGCCCCGGATGTTGTAATCAGCCACTTTTCAAAGAGTAGAAGCGTATGCCTAGCTGTAGGTCTGACAAACCAACTTGTGCTTAATTTGGTAGTATCTATGTCTCTCCCCAGGTACATAATTTGTTAGGATTTAATTCTCTTGTGATCATACAGATCACGAATACCTTTACAACACTCCTCCTGCAAAACAGCAAAACCATTGCCCCCATAGCAGGTGCAGTTAAGCTTACACATTATGGGAGTAATGGGGGATGGGATACTAGAAAGGCCAGGCTTAATTACTGCGGCATTGCATGGGCCAAGGTTACTCATGTTACTGGTGAAGAGTACAGACCCATGCCCTTTGCTTCTTGGGTAGTCAGAACACCTTCTATATATGTATCCCAGCAATCATCTGGTCTATAAAGCACCAGTATTTCGTCCTTTCCCTGCGATGCCACTCCACTATATGGCAGAGTTAGGATGCATAACAGTAGTTGGTTACGTTAGGCAATCCCAGACCTCTCCTCCTGCAATGGTTGGTACATTAGTTTAACTACCAGTCAAAGCTTCTCGTCGCCCAGACAAAACTGTAGATCATCCTCTGTATGATATGCAAAGTGCCATTAGGGGCCTGTAGCGTCGCTGTTATACCACATGTAAAACAATCTGGCCACGCTGTCATTTGGATCACTTCCATTCCCAGCCACGATAGCCCCCAATATGATAGGACTGAAAATCTGCCCTCAGCAACCTCATCAAGTTGGAGTACTTTTCCATTCTGTTGGGGGGGCTGTTTTACCCCCAGGTATTGTAACCATTTCTTCAAGTGTTCTTTTTGCTTAGTCTGGCCGTTGGCGTGGAGAAACTGAGAATATGAGACTACAGCCAGAGACCTGCTCATAAATTGGAACACCTCCACTGCCACCGGAACAGAATGTTCAGGGTCCAGGAATGTCACTGAAATATAATCCGAATACACGAATGTCTTATTCTCAGTGCGGCCAATGCTCACATCCCTCACACTGACATTCCACCTGATCGTTATCGCTAAGGGATCCGTGAACAGTCAAAAAACAATGCTGAAAAGGGGCAGCTGCCTCGTTGCCTTTCACAACTGAAATGGAGCTCTCGATGTCCCCTTTATTCTGATTTCTGGCTTGAGGGTTCTTATAGTTACTGAAAACCCAGGACAGGAACTGAAGCCCTTCCAGCGCAGCGTGTTTTTCCAGAATGGGCTAGTGAATCCAACCAAATGCCTTCCCTGCATTGACCGAGCAGGACTGCTGCCTTATTTTCCCTTCCTACGATGTCGACATGTAAAATAAACTTTATATATTTTTTTTTGTTTAGCAATTTCTTCCTTGGGTGAACCGGGCTCCCCTTTCTACATTGTCGATACGTAAAAAAACTCTTTGTATTATTGGAGCAGTTTCTTCCTTTGGTAAACCGGACTTGATCAGGGTCGGCACGGCTCTGCAAATGGGTGCTCAGCCTACAGTCCAAAATTCCCAAGAGCAGCGTGGTGTCTTCATTTAATAGAGAAATGGCCGGTAGGATGGGCATAACTGGGAGTCCTTGCACAGTTTGGGCTGGGCTGTGATAGAGACCTATTGCACTGATGGTGTTGTTACCCAGATTCGACCACAATGTTGAAAAGTTGTGTAAGCAAAGGCGCTACAGCCTAGCAAAAGGTCTTGTAAAACAGGGGTGGATATGTGTTGGGTTTTATCCTTCCTATTCTATTACCTCCTCTAAACTCTCTTCCTGGGCGGCAGCTACTCTGGCTGCTGAGATATCGTACAGGAGACTTGCAATCGTGTTGTTATAGATGTTGTGTGCCCTGTACACTGTGACTGAGTTTCTTAACATTCATGGAAGGTTTGTTTAACACCTGTGTCTGAGGTGGTTAGCGCCCGTGCGCTGGGTTTAATGGCAGACGTGTGATCCCACGATATTAAGTCCCTAGGTTTGCAGACTAAAAACGTCCTTGCTCTCTTCTTGTCCTTATAATATCTGTTTCAGCCTAAATAGTGCTTGTTCTACCCTTTCCGTGTTGAGTGCCCTGAGCTGCGCTCCGGTAACTGTGAGCTTATACCAGACTTTCTGTGCCCGTCCTTTTGAGCGCCTTCATTTTTTCTCCTGGCCTTTTGCTATCACGTTTTTTTCGTCTTTATTAGTCTTTGTAGATAACTAGATAAATATGTCCCTTGGAAATGTTTTCTATGCATCTGCCACACCCCTGTTGTTTTCTCGAAAATACAAAGCTATGGCCTTGTTAATTTGGTCTCTGTGTCTATGCATACTGAAAAGAAGGCTCTACGTTGCCTTTTTGAGAAGCTTTGGCGCACTAGGGAACTGTACTACGACGTGAATCGGTACATGCTCTGACACCTATGTCGGAGGCTGTTATCTGGCTCATCATGTTGAGCGAACCACTGAAATAATCTAGTCTGGATGTTTTATGTGCTGCCAAGCAATGTTCGACTTTTGGGTTGGTATGTTTACTGTGCCACCAAGCATCGCACCAGGTCTGTGTCTCTCGGCTATTCATTACTCTCTGCAGACAATGTCCCTATCCGCGCCATTCGATGTGCTGTCCTTTCCATATCTTTGCACATAACTAAGTATACGTACCACTCTAATTTTAAAATCCTTGTCTAGAGTTATGATGTTTTTTGGAATGACTAAATGTACGTAGATTCTTACACCACTCTTCCACTGCGGAAAATATGCAGTCAACGTATGCACATTAAAGCTATGAAGGACTTGCAGACATTAAACAAGTACAATTAGTGTGGACTTTCTTCTCTACTTCAGTCAACTCTTCAGGGGCGTCCCAATGCCTGAGTGTCCCAATCAAAAGGGGAACACAGATAAGGGCATTCATTGCCTGTTTGGACATATTAGGGTCAGGAAGGGCTCTGGGCCAGAAACCCTGTTCCAGTTAAATCAATAAGATGAAAAACAATCATGTCACTCAACAAGCACCCAATACTGCCAATTCCCACAATCTCACATAGATGTCACAAACAGTTAAAAACAGTATCCTCCCGTTCCACTAACTACTAGACACTCAATCTACAGCACACATATTCCGAATCATGCATATTAACGTTCGCTCTACACTAGTCTGCAGTACTCCACAAACCAGAAATTGCAGTCCTCCTCACCTATTACTACAAGCATGATGCCCTTTTCCTCACATAAAAACAAGATGCTTACCTTCAGCAACTTTCTTTCTAGGGAATACTGTATTTAACCACAGATTCCTCACTTTGTGAATACCCTAGCTGCAAGACTGAATCTGGATTTTTTCTCAGCATTACAGAGCGCCAGCAGGTGGCATTGTGCAGCTACACCTTGCCCAAGAAGTGATATCACAGCTACATATATATGCCACACCTGCTTGCTGACGTCAGTTTCTTTCTCAACTCTGTCTTCGCCATCAGAGGTGGAGACCAATAACTGGACAGATGTGACAGTGTGCAGATCTGTGCAGTGGAACCTTCTTATAGTAGAAAAGTGACCATTCCACAGAACAGGGTGGTGTTAGGACAGTGAAGAACGTAAAGTTTCTTACTTGTCGTGTAGTTTTGCAGCTTGAAGAATTTTCTGGATTTTCATACTGTGCATTATTGCGCCATCTAGTGGTTGGGCCCGGACTTGTCTCCAAAAACCTTTTTGTCCCTTCTTTGTTTTTGTGTTTGTCGTTGGCCATCCACATATCTCCATTTGGTGTCCCCTGTGACGTTGTCGCACTTCATCCAGAAGTTCCCACCTTTAGTCACCATCTTTGATTCTTTTTTTTCTTTGTCTTCTTGGCAGAGGTGGGTGGACCGCTTGTGAATCCAGAAAATTCTCCAAGTTCCAAAATACACCAACAGGAAAGAAACTTTATGTTTTGCAGCATGAATCTTTTCTGGATTCACAAGCTGTCCGTTGACTCTGTAGAGGTTTGCTCTTACTGAGGTGGTTGGGTTGAAGATGAAAATTGAATACTAAACAGATGTGAACATTTTTGTCTGGCTTGTGCTTCTTTATACATTTGTACATTTATACATTTATACAGTAGTGTCTAGTGAAAGAGTAAACTGATGACCATGTTGCAGCCAATGTCTGGTAAGGGTGTATTTACCAGAAAGGCGATAGTTGCTCCTTTTTTCCTTGTTGAATGAGCTCCTGGAGCTGCTTGCAGGGGTTTCCCTCCATTCTTGTGACATAACTGCATTGTTCATGCTATCCACTTTGCTCCTGAATTCTTGCTTACTGGTCATTGGAGAAAACTGTTTGTGGAGGAAACAAGGAGTTGTTTTGTTTTCTCAAAGGGCTTTGTTTTTTCAATATAAAACATAACTTCCTGTCTTGCATCTAGTGTGTGCAATGCTTTTTCCGCCAGATCCTTTGGATTTTGATAGCAACTTAGTATTTGTATACTTTGATTTAAGTGGAATTATGAAATCACTTTAGGTGAGAACTGAGGGTCAGTTCTCAGCACATACCTGTCCTTGAGTATATGAAAATATGGCTCTTGTAAAGTGAGTGCCTGCAATTCGCTTACCCCGCGTAGGGAAGTTATTGCTACTAGAAAGGCAGTCTTTAGAGAGAGCATTTGTAGATCTGCTTTATGTAAAAGGTTCAAAGGGACACTTCATTAACTGTGTGAGAACCACATTTAAGTTCCAAGCAGGAGCTGGTGCCCTCTTTGGTGATGCAATCCTCTTTGCCCCTTCCAAAAACCTTTTCACTACTGGTGATGTGAAAACACATCTCCCTGTGTCCTCTTGTGAAAGATGTACTTTTTTAAGAAGCATAGCTTAAATTGCATTCCAGAAGATGTGTTAAATATTTTAAAACCGTCTTTTCTTTTGTATTCTTTTTTAGAAGTCCTTGTTTGTAACATTAAAGTGTAGCATTTTCCAGTTTAAGGTTTCCTTGCCTCTCTAAGTGCAACCACTGTTTTTTTCTTAGGAACCATGTGGCCAAGTTCAAAGATTCTGGCTCTGAATGTAGAACCCTGTCTTTTTCCATTGACAATAGGTCTTGTCTTATTGGTAGTTATATTATTTTTCCCTGTGCCAATTTGATCAGTTCTGAGAGCCATGGTTGTCTTGCCCATTGTGGTGCAAGTAAAATTAATATAATTTTGCTGATTCTGCATTTTCTTATCACCCTCTGCATTAAAGGTATTGGTGGAAAAGTGTATGCACATCTCCCTAATAAGTTTATCAACTGTACATACCACAGTGATTGATGGTATGGTCGCCTGGAGGCAAAGCTTTGGAATTTCAAGTTTAGAGGCGTTGCGAATAGGTCTATTTTTGTAGTTCCCTATCCTGAAAGACCCTCTGAAGAACTGACTGGTTGAGTGCCCATCCGTGGGCGCATGACGCTTGTCTGCTCAATCTGTCCACCTCGAGGTTGTTCTTCCCACTAGATGCACTGCTAATATATCCATCTTCCTTTGGATTGTCCATCTTCAAATTTATTGTGCTAATTTGGATAGAGGTAGGGATTGAGTTCCCCCGTTTGTTGATATAGAAAGGTTGTAGTATTGTCTGGATAAAAACTGTCCTTGCTCAAAGCCCTTTCTGAAATGCTTTAAAGGCTCTGAGATTGGCCATGGGTGCACACCATCTCAAATGTGAACTGTCTGCTGTGATGTGCACTGTAAGGGTTGATTGTAGAAATGTTTCCCCTCCCCCAAGTTATCTGTGCTATGCTTCACCCCGCTCTCTTCCTCCACCTTCTGCGTGGCAACCACTAGATTCTTCCAATTCCCTGTTGCCTGGGACCATTGATTTTGCAGCTAGTCCTGAAATGGTCTCATGCAAAGTCTTGCATATGGAATCAAAGGGATACAGGAAGCCATCATTCTCACTAACTCACCCCCCCCCGTCCTCACTATCAGAGTTTGCCCCTTCTATTTAGTGCTGTGTTACGCTCAATAGGGTGCAAAAGCGCTGACATTGTGCGTTCTTGGCAATGAAGAGAATGAGGCAAGGGTTACCTCATTGTTGACGACGGACTGCACACCCCCAGGATTTAACTGCCATTCACACTGACATTCAAAAAACCTGGCAAGTGGTTAATGACTATCAAAATCTCTCGATGGCCCAGCCATTTCCAGAGGTAAAGAGAATTCTGGCACAGCCAATGAAAATGACACAACTCCAACAAACTGATGTGAAGCTCAGTCTCTCTGGTCCCACTGTAGTTGAGCAGTCACCACTGCATGTCTTTCGCAGTTATCTCCGAAGCCAGGATGAAATTCGAAAGGCTGACCTAGTATTGAGCCCACTGAGACTTCAGATTTCACTGCAGAGCCACCTGGCAAAGTTCACAAGCGAGAGGATGCAAGAGGCCAAGATGTCCCAAAGCCACTCTCACTGAGGTTGAAACATTAGTATCATAGCCTGAACATCCTGGACTTCTTGTGCTGGACAAAAAAGGGTCAACAGGGCACTCTATCCAGAATGGATCTGACAAACTGGAGCCTCTTCAATGGAGTCTGGTGTGTCTTTGGCACACTGATTGAGAACCCCAAAGATGTTAGGAGATCTGTCACCTGAAAGTGGTTCACGGTGGACTGCAGTCAGTCAGCCTTTAACATCTAGTCGTGGAGGTAGGGGAAGACTGATTCACCTGGCCTCAGATGTCCTGTGACCAACACCATCAGTTTCATGAACACTCGAGGTGAGTTAGGCTGAAGGGGAGCTAAAAAAACAGCAAATGCTCTTGGCCCACCTTGAACCGCAGGTCTCTCCTGTGAGGATGCAAAATTAGGCATCCTAAAGGTCTAGTGGCAACATTAAGTTTTCGTGATCCATGGCAAAAGAGAACCTGGGCCATTGTGAGCATCATTTATTTGTCCCTTATCAGGAAGAAGTTGAGATGGCAAAAGTCTAAAACAAGAAAAAAGCCTCCTACAGAAGCACCAGGAAATAATGGGAGTAACACCCAATATTTATTTCCAATGCAAACCCGCTTTATGGCTACTTTGTCCAAAGTAGGTGTTGTAGGGACAATTTGGATTTAGTCTACTCATAGATGCAGGTGTAGGCTGTTCAATAAGGAAGGCAAGTTCCCATAGGACAGATCAATGACACTCCTATTTACTAGAGGGCAAGAGCAAGGACTGACCCAAGTTTCCATTAGTGTGTTTGTGAGGGGCTTGTTAAAAGTTAGGAGTGGTTCTGTGGAGGATTGCCCAGGTTACAGGACATGCGTCAGTACATCTGTTGTGACCTCATTTGATGGCAGCTGCAAGTCAAGAACTTCAGCAGCATGCTGGATAACTACAGAGAAAGAGATTGATTATTTTGTGGAGGGGCCATGGGAAACTCAACCTCCTGTCTGGAGAGGTATTAAGCCTGGCCTTTGGAAGGTCCATGAAAAGGAGCTCATTATCATAGTAGTGAGATGCATCATCCCTGTCATATCCATTCCTCCACCCAAACCATGTTGGCTATGCTCTGAATTAGGGCAAAAAAGACTCTGGGGTTCTTGAGGGCAACTCCTGGACAGTAGAAGCGACCTATCAGTTTGAACTGGTGGCTTGGAATATGTGCAGACACAGCTTTGATCAAAGTCATGGCATATTCATCTTGGATATGGACAAGACAATTGGGTCTTCCTCTGGCAGCGGCAACGTTGCACAAACTTGTGTGAATCCTAAAGCTTTGTTCTAATTTGGCATGGTGTAGGAAGTTGGCTCTGTATGCACTATTTCAAAGTAAGGAATAGTATGCACAGAGTCCAAGGGTTCCCCTTAGAGGTAAGATAGTGGCAAAAAGAGATAATACTAATGCTCTATTTTGTGGTAGTGTGGTCGAGCAGTAGGCTTATCAAAGGAGTAGAGTTAAGCATTTGTTGTACATACACACAGGCAATAAATGAGGAACACACACTCAGAGACAAATCCAGGCCAATAGGTTTTGTTATAGAAAAATATATTTTCTTAGTTTATTTTAAGAACCACAGGTTCAAATTCTGCAAGTAATCTCTCATTTGAAAGGTAAGTACTTTAGGAACTTTGAATAATCACAGTAGCATTTATACTTTTTACATAAAACACAATAAGCTGTTTTAAAAGTGGACACTGTGCAATTTTCACAGTTCCTGGGGGAGGTAAAGTAATGTTAGTTTTTGCAGGTACGTAAACCACCTACGGGGTTAAGACTTGGGTCCAAGGTAGCCCACCGTTGGGGGTTCAGAGCAACCCCAAAGTCACCACACCAGCAGCTCAGGGCCGATCAGGTGCAGAGTTCAAAGAGGTGCCCAAAACGCATAGGCTTAAATGGAGAGAACGGGGTGCCCCGGTTCCGGTCTGCCAGCAGGTAAGTACCCGCGTCTTCGGAGGGCAGACCAGGGGGGTTTTGTAGGGCACCGGGGGGGACACAAGTCAGCACAAAAAGTACACCCTCAGCAGCGCGGGGGCGGCCTGGTGCAGTGTGCAAATACGCGTCGGGTTTTCAATGGTTTTCAATGAGAGACCAAGGGGTCTCTTCAGCGGTGCAGGCAGGCAAGGGGGGGGCTCCTCGGGGTAGCCACCACCTGGGCAGGGGAGAGGGCCTCCTGGGAGTCACTCCTGCACTGGAATTCCGATCCTTCAGGTGCTGGGGGCTGCGGGTGCAGGGTCTTTTCCAGCCGTCGGGATGTTAGAGTCAGGCAGTCGCGGTCAGGGGGAGCCTCGGGATTCCCTCTGCAGGCGTCGCTGTGGGGGCTCAGGGGGGACAACTTTGGTTACTCACGGTCTTGGAGTCGCCGGAGGGTCCTCCCTGAGGTGTTGGTTCTCCACCAGTCGGGGTCGCCGGGTGCAGTGTTGCAAGTCTCACGCTTCTTGCGGGGATTGCAGGGGTCTTTAAATCAGCTCCTCTGTAACAAAGTTGCAGTCTTTTTGGAGCAGGGCCGCTGTCCTTGGGAGTTTCTAGTCTTTCTTGAAGCAGGGCAGTCCTCTGAGGATTCAGAGGTCGCTGGTCCTGGGGAAAGCGTCGCTGGAGCAGGTTTCTTTGGAAGGCAGGAGACAGGCCGGTAGGACTGGGGCCAAAGCAGTTGGTGTCTTCTTTCTTCTTCTGCAGTGGTTTTCAGCTCAGCAGTCCTCTTCTTCATGTAAGTTGCAGGAATCTGAGTTCCTTGGTTCTGGGGAGCCCTTAAATACTAAATTTAAGGGTGTGTTTAGGTCTGGGGGGTTAGTAGCCAAACCTACTAGCCCTGAGGGTGGGTACACCCTCTTTGTGCCTCCTCCCTGAGGGGAGGGGGGCACATCCCTAATCCTATTGGGGGAATCCTCCATCTACAAGATGGAGGATTTCTAAAAGTCAGAGTCACCTCAGCTCAGTACACCTTAGGGGCTGTCCTGACTGGCCAGTGACTCCTCCTTGTTTTTCTCATTATCTCTCCTGGACTTGCTGCCAAAAGTGGGGGCTGGGTCCAGGGGGCGGGCATCTCCACTAGCTGGAGTGCCCTGGGGCATTGTAACACAAAGCTTGAGCCTTTGAAGCTCACTGCTAGGTGTTACAGTTCCTGAAGGGGGGAGGTGTGAAGCACCTCCACCCAGAGCAGGCTTTGTTTCTGTCCTCAGAGAGCACAAAGGCTCTCACTGCATGGGGTCAGAAACTCGTCTCTCAGCAGCAGGCTGGCAGAGACCAGTCAGTCCTGCACTGAACATTTGGGTAAAATACAGGGGGTATCTCTAAGATGCCCTCTGTGTGCATTTTTTAATAAATCCAACACTGGCATCAGTGTGGGTTTATTATTCTGAGAAGTTTGGTACCAAACTTCCCAGTATTCAGTGTAGCCATTATGGAGCTGTGGAGTTCGTTTTTGACAGACTCCCAGACCATATTCTCTTATGGCTACCCTGTACTTACAATGTCTAGGGTTTTGCTTAGACACTGTAGGGGCATAGTGCTCATGCACCTATGCCCTCACCTGTGGTATAGTGCACCCTGCCTTAGGGCTGTAAGGCCTGCTAGAGGGGTGACTTACCTATGCCATAGACAGTGTGAGGTTGGCATGGCACCCTGAGGGGAGTGCCATGTCGACTTAGTCATTTTCTCCCCACCAGCACACACAAGCTGGCAAGCAGTGTGTCTGTGCTGAGTGAGGGGTCCCTAGGGTGGCATAAGACATGCTACAGCCCTTAGAGACCTTCCCTGGCATCAGGGCCCTTGGTACCAGGGGTACCAGTTACAAGGGACTTACCTGGGTGCCAGGGTTGTGCCAATTGTGGAAACAACGGTACATTTTAGGTGAAAGAACACTGGTGCTGGGGCCTGGTTAGCAGGGTCCCAGCACACTTCTCAGTCAATTCAGCATCAGTATCAGGCAAAAAGTGGGGGGTAACTGCAACAGGGAGCCATTTCTTTACACAAGCCCCCACCAGCCCACAGGCCAGGAGACTCAGCCAACGCTGGGAGAGTCTTCCTAGTCTGTCAGGCGAGGAAGAGTAGAGGAAATAGGCTGGTTTGTTGCAGGGCCTACTCTGCCTTACATCCTCCTGTTCAGGTCACTCCCTCTTGGAAACTGACCCACTTCCACAGTGATAGGACCTAATCTGAACTGCCTCTTGTCTGTGCTTTTAATGTCTTCACCCATTCTCTCTATTTTGGGGTTAGAGGTATCCACCTCTGCTAATCTTATCTTAGCCAGGGTCACCCCTAGCTTACCCAAAGAGGTTACCCAGAGCTGGAGTAACCCCACCATGACCAACAGGGTCAGGGGGCCTAACTTACTATTTGGCCTGGGGTCAGACCACCATGCCAAGTATAGTGCAGCCATAAAGGCTAACACCCAGCAGAGGCCACTGACAGCTGTCAGTGCCCAGAACCACACCTTTAGCTCTTCACCTACAAGGGAAGGGGCTAAGTTACAGGCTTCTTTGGGTTCAGGGTGCCTGTCTGCTGTATTAGAGTGGGGGGTTACTACATCTTGCAGTAAACACCCTTCTTCCACTCTTTCTTCTGTTAGCTGAGGAGCCACCCACACAGGCTTAACAGTTGCCTGACTAGCCAGGACTTCTTGTGGGTCAGGTTGGACGTTACCAGTGCCACTTTTGGATTTCTCCCCTATTGGAGCAGAATCTCCTTGGCTTGCTGGAACCTTGGCTAAAGGCTGTCCACCCTTCCTACACTGTTTTCTTTTCTTTTTCTTCTGGGGCCTACTTGCAATTACTGCAGAGGCAGCACCTCCAGAATCCTTGGGAGAGGACTGGCACTGGACCAGTTCCTCTCTTGGGCTCTGACTAACCTCTGGGTAGTCATTTCCATAGAGACAATCAAGGGGGAGGTCTGTACTGACTACCACCCTTCTCCAGCTAAAAGTCCCACCCACTTCTATGGGCACAAAAGCCACAGGCCTATCAGTGACCCTGTCTGGGCTAACTCTTACTCTGGCTATCTCACCTGGGATGTACTGGTTTGAGAACACCAGCCTGTCATGCACAATAGTGTGACTGGCACAAGTGTCTCTCAGGGCAGTGGCTGGGATTCCATTCACCAGTAGGTGGTGGAAATGTCTACTTCCCTCTGGAATCTCCAACTCACCTGTTGGGCCCTTTTTCCAGTTGAAGGCTATGAAGACCTCCTCATCTGAGGAGTCATTCCCAATGGCTACACTGGTCACCCCTGGGATTTTGCTAGGGGGTTTGTTTTTGGGACAAGAAGTGTCCTTGGTGTGGTGCCCTGTCTGTCTACAGTTTTGGCACCATGCCTTAGTGGCATCCCAGTTCTTACCTTGGTACCCACCTTTGTTTTGGGTTGTGTCTCGGGGCCCACCCACCTGGTCTGGTTTTTGGGGGCCTACAGAGGACTCTTTTTCTTTGTTTCTAGTGTCACCCACTTTCTCCTGAGGAGGTTTTGTAACCCCTTTCTTTTGGTCACCCCCAGTGGAAGTTTTGGTTACCCTAGTCTTGACCCAGTGGTCTGCCTTCTTTCCCAATTCTTGGGGAGAAATTGGACCTAGGTCTACCAGATACTGATGCAACTTTTCATTGAAGCAGTTACTTAAAATGTGTTCTTTCAGAAACAAATTATAAAGCCCAACATAGTCATGCACTTCATTTCCAGTTACCCAACCATCCAGTGTTTTCACTGAGTAGTCTACAAAATCAACCCAGGTCTGGCTCGAGGATTTTTGAGCCCCCCTGAACCTAATTCTATACTCCTCAGTGGAGAATCCAAAGCCCTCAATCAGGGTACCCTTCTTGAGGTCATAAGATTCTGCATCTTTTCCCGAGAGTGTGAGGAGTCTATCCCTACACTTTCCAGTGAACATTTCCCAAAGGAGAGCACCCCAGTGGGATCTGTTTACTTTTCTGGTTGCACAAGCCCTTTCAAAAGCTGTGAACCATTTGGTGATGTCATCACCATCTTCATGTTTAGTCACAATCCCTTTAGGGATTTTCAACATGTCAGGAGAATCTCTGACCCTATTTAAGTTGCTGCCACCATTGATGGGACCTAGTCCCATCTATTGTCTTTCCCTTTCTATGGTTAGGATCTGTCATTCCAAAGCCAATCTTTTGGCTATCCTGGCTAGCAGGAGGTCCTCTTCACCTAGGCTATCCTCAGTGTTTCCAGAGGTGCTGGTCCCTCCTTTGAGGGAAGCAGCATCTCTGACTAGCACAGTTGGAATCAGGGATTGAGTGTCCCTGGGTTCCCTAGTTAGGACTGGAAGGTGGGAATTCTCCTCCAGGTCACTAACCTCCTCCTCTGGGTTGTCATCCTCAGAGGGGTTGGCTTTTTCAAACTCTGCCAAAAGCTCCTGGAGCTGTAGTTTGGAAGGCCTGGAGCCCATTGTAATTTTCTTTATTTTGCAGAGTGACCTTAGCTCCCTCAACTTAAGATGGAGGTAAGGTGTGAGGTCGAGTTCCTCCACATTCATCTCTGCACTAGACATTATGCTTCTAAAAGTTGAAATACTTTTTAAGAATCTAAAACTAGTTCTAGAATCTAATTCAAACTTTCACAAAACTTTTAAACTCTAAAAGAAATGCTAAACAGGGACTAACACAAGGCCCTAGCAGGACTTTTAAGAATTTAGAAAAATAGTTCAAATTGCAAAAATCAATTTCTAATGACAATTTTTGGAATTTGTCGTGTGATCAGGTATTGGCTGAGTAGTCCAGCAAATGCAAAGTCTTGTACCCCACCGCTGAGCCACCAATGTAGGAAGTTGGCTCTGTATGCACTATTTCAAAGTAAGGAATAGTATGCACAGAGTCCAAGGGTTCCCCTTAGAGGTAAGATAGTGGCAAAAAGAGATAATACTAATGCTCTATTTTGTGGTAGTGTGGTCGAGCAGTAGGCTTATCAAAGGAGTAGTGTTAAGCATTTGTTGTACATACACACAGGCAATAAATGAGGAACACACACTCAGAGACAAATCCAGCCAATAGGTTTTGTTATAGAAAAATATATTTTCTTAGTTTATTTTAAGAACCACAGGTTCAAATTCTACAAGTAATATCTCATTTGAAAGGTATTGCAGGTAAGTACTTTAGGAACTTTGAATAATCACAGTAGCATATATACTTTTTACATAAAACACAATAAGCTGTTTTAAAAGTGGACACAGTGCAATTTTCACAGTTCCTGGGGGAGGTAAAGTAATGTTAGTTTTTGCAGGTACGTAAACCACCTACGGGGTTAAGATTTGGGTCCAAGGTAGCCCACCGTTGGGGGTTCAGAGCAACCCCAAAGTCACCACACCAGCAGCTCAGGGCCGGTCAGGTGCAGAGTTCAAAGAGGTGCCCAAAACGCATAGGCTTAAATGGAGAGAAGGGGGTGCCCCGGTTCCGGTCTGCCAGCAGGTAAGTACCTGTGTCTTCGGAGGGCAGACCAGGGGGGTTTTGTAGGGCACCGGGGGGGACACAAGTCAGCACAAAAAGTACACCCTCAGCAGCGCGGGGGCGTCCGGGTGCAGTGTGCAAACACGCGTCGGGTTTTCAATGGTTTTCAATTAGAGACCAAGGGGTCTCTTTAGCGGTGCAGGCAGGCAAGGGGGGGGGGCTCCTTGGGGTAGCCACCACCTGGGCAAGGGAGAGGGCCTCCTGGAAGTCACTCCTGCACTGGAGTTCCGATCCTTCAGGTGCTGGGGGCTGCGGGTGCAGGGTCTTTTCCAGCCGTCGGGATGTTAGAGTCAGGCAGTCGCGGTCAGGGGGAGCCTCGGGATTCCCTCTGCAGGCGTCGCTGTGGGGACTCAGGGGGGACAACTTTGGTTACTCACGGTCTTGGAGTCGCCGGAGGGTCCTCCCTGAGGTGTTGGTTCTCCACCAGTCGAGTCGGGGTCGCCGGGTGCAGTGTTGCAAGTCTCACGCTTCTTGCGGGGATTGCAGGGGTCTTTAAATCTGCTCCTCTGTAACAAAGTTGCAGTCTTTTTGGAGCAGGGCCGATGTCCTCAGGAGTTTCTAGTCTTTCTTGAAGCAGGGCAGTCCTCTGAGGATTCAGAGGTCGCTGGTCCTGGGGAAAGCGTCGCTGGAGCAGGTTTCTTTGGAAGGCAGGAGACAGGCCGGTAGGACTGGGGCCAAAGCAGTTGGTGTCTTCTTGCTTCTTCTGCAGGTGTTTTCAGCTCAGCAGTCCTCTTCTTCTTGTAAGTTGCAGGAATCGGAGTTCCTTGGTTCTGGGGAGCCCTTAAATACTAAATTTAAGGGCGTGTTTAGGTCTGGGGGGTTAGTAGCCAAACCTACTAGCCCTGAGGGTGGGTACACCCTCTTTGTGCCTCCTCCCTGAGGGGAGGGGGGCACATCCCTAATCCTATTGGGGGAATCCTCCATCTACAAGATGGAGGATTTCTAAAAGTCAGAGTCACCTCAGCTCAGTACACCTTAGGGGCTGTCCTGACTGGCCAGTGACTCCTCCTTGTTTTTCTCATTATCTCTCCTGGACTTGCCGCCAAAAGTGGGGGCTGGGTCCAGAGGGCGGGCATCTCCACTAGCTGGAGTGCCCTGGGGCATTGTAACACGAAGCTTGAGCCTTTGAAGTTCACTGCTAGGTGTTACAGTTCCTGCAGGGGGGAGGTGTGAAGCACCTCCACCCAGAGCAGGCTTTGTTTCTGTCCTCAGAGAGCACAAAGGCTCTCACCGCATGGGGTCAGAAACTCGTCTCTCAGCAGCAGGCTGGCAGAGACCAGTCAGTCCTGCACTGAACAATTGGGTAAAATACAGGGGGTATCTCTAAGATGCCCTCTGTGTGCATTTTTTAATAAATCCAACGCTGGCATCAGTGTGGGTTTATTATTCTGAGAAGTTTGGTACCAAACTTCCCAGTATTCAGTGTAGCCGTTATGGAGCTGTGGAGTTCGTTTTTGACAGACTCCCAGACCATATTCTCTTATGGCTACCCTGTACTTACAATGTCTAGGGTTTTGCTTAGACACTGTAGGGGCCTAGTGCTCATGCACCTATGCCCTCACCTGTGGTATAGTGCACCCTGCCTTAGGGCTGCAAGGCCTGCTAGAGGGGTGACTTACCTATGCCATAGGCAGGGTGAGGTTGGCATGGCACCCTGAGGGGAGTGCCATGTCGACTTAGTCATTTTCTCCCCACCAGCACACACAAGCTGGCAAGCAGTGTGTCTGTGCTGAGTGAGGGGTCCCTAGGGTGGCATAAGACATGCTGCAGCCCTTAGAGACCTTCCCTGGCATCAGGGCCCTTGGTACCAGGGGTACCAGTTACAAGGGACTTACCTGGGTGCCAGGGTTGTGCCAATTGTGGAAACAACGGTACATTTTAGGTGAAAGAACACTGGTGCTGGGGCCTGGTTAGCAGGGTCCCAGCACACTTCTCAGTCAAGTCAGCATCAGTATCAGGCAAAAAGTGGGGGGTAACTGCAACAGGGAGCCATTTCTTTACACATGGGCATCAGTCCAGGAGTCGGAACAGAACCCGTTCCAGTGTCAGGAAGCACAGACAGCATCCTGGACAGATCCACCAATGGTAATCCAACAGGAGTCCTCCTCACATCCGTGTGGCCCAAATGTGTGCCAAAGGGATCAGGCAGGCTGCCGAACATCTGCAACACAGCCTCCTTGGCGGCCTCTACCTGTTGCCATGTTGCCAACGGACCTGGAAAGACAGGTTGCATTGAGACCAGTTGTGGAATCGGTTGCTTGGTAGGAAATCAGGATTGAGAAGCACCTTGATGTCCCTGCGACTCCTCTGTTTCAAAGTGGTGAGATGGAGAATCCTCTTTTTTCTTCTTGTTTTTCTTCTTTTATTTGGAGTTACCTGAAGAATAGGAGTGGGAGGAAGATCTTTTGTTGGAATGGCCTTGAGAGGAAAAGGGTCTTCGACTGGGAGCAGGTTGTATCTGACAGTTTGGCTTTGCCTTCCTGGATCGCCTTAGGATTCATCTGGGCAGTTATCACAGGACTTGGAGTCATGAAACAACCCTAGACTCCACAGATAGGCCTCACAGGAATCGGTCACAGACATTTCTTATAACACCCCCATATGGTTTTATGTAGGGACACGTCCCTCACTGGAAAAAGAAGAAAACATTTGTCAGACACAACGTAAATTCTTTCGGAGCGAGCTCTGGATCTGCATCTGAAGGTGTGAAAAGAAAGGAAAGGACAATCAGGGCGCAGGGGTGGAACATATAAGCCACTCCAAGTCACTTCCAGGGCAGGAAGAGGCCAATGCCAAGCCACACACCACCTCCTGGTGCACAGGAGCAATGCTGAGAAGAGTCTCTGGTTCCAGTCTTGTGTCTTGGGTATTCACAAGGTGAGGAATGTGTGATTAGAAGTGTCCATCAATAACATAGTTCACTACCACCCAGAAGTCCTTCTTCCTACAGGCTACAGTATCCATTTCGTGGACTTGCACATATACAAAGGCTTGATACCTTCCTCTCATCAGTAAATCCCCTACCACAGGCAAGCGACACAAACTGCAAGATCTTCTGACATGCCAATCCTCACTCTTCACCTCAGAGTGGGGAAGCATCACTTACATTGCGGTGAATGCAACGAAATGCATTTACAACGCATAGCTTTACCGCACATGCTTTTACCACGCATATACCTTTACCACACATGCCTTTACAACAAATTTCATTGTAAAGGCATGAGTAGTAAAGGTATTTGCGTGGTAAAGGTTTTAAAGGTAAGTACAGGTAAGTATTAAGAGGGTTGAAATTATATATATATATATATAAATATATATATATATATATATATAAAGACATATATATATGTGGGCATTTTTAGATTTTAGGGTGGGCATGGGTTTTGGGGTGGTAAGGGCAGTTTTAGGTTTTAGGGTGGGTATCGATTTTGGGGTGGTAAGGGAACTTTTGGGTTTTGGGGTGGGTAAGGGTTTTGGGGTGGTAAGGGTATTTTTAGGTTTTAGGGTGGGGTTGGGTTTTGGGGCGGTAAGGGTATTTTCAGGTTTTAGGGTGGGCATGGGTTTTGGGTGGTAAGGGTATTTTTAGTTTTTAGGATGGGTATGGGGTTTTTGGGTGGTAAAGGGTGTTTACGTTTTAGGGTGGGTATGGGTTTTGGGGTGGCAAGGGCATTTTTAGGTTTTAGGGTGGTTATGGGTTTTGGGGTTGTAAGGGGTGTTTAGTTTTTAGGGTGGGTATGAGTTTTGGGGTGGTAAGGGCATTTTTCGGTTTTAGGGTGTGCATGGGTTTTGGGGTGGTAAGGTTATTTTTAGGTTTTAGGGTGGGTATGGGTTTTGGGGTGGGAAAGGCATTTTTAGGTTTTAAGGTGGATATGGGTTTTGGGGTGATAAGTGCATTTTTAGGTTTTAGGGTGGGTTTAGGTTTTAAGGTGGGCATGGGTTTTGGGGTGGTAAGGGGTGTTTAGGTTTTAGGGTGGGTATGGGTTTTGGGGTGGTAAAGGGTGTTTAGGTTTTAAGGTGGGTATAGATTTGGGGAGGTAGGGGTATTTTTAGGTTTTAGGGTGGGTATGGGTTTTGGGGCGATAAGGGTATTTTTAGGTTTTAGGATGGGTATGGGTTTTGGGGTGGTGTTTTTTCAGGTTTTAGGGTGGGCATGGGTTTTGGGATGGTAAGGGTATTTTTAGATTTTAGGATGGGTATGGGGTTTTTGGGTGGTAAGGGGTGTTTACGTTTTAGGGTGGGTATGGGTTTTGGGGTGGTAAGGGCATTTTTAGGTTTTAGGGTGGTTATGGGTTTTGGGGTTGTAAAGGGTGTTTAGTTTTTAGGGTGGGTATGAGTTTTGGGGTGGTAAGGGCATTTTTAGGTTTTAGGGTGTGCATGGGTTTTGGGGTGGTAAGGTTATTTTTAGGTTTCAGGGTGGGTATGGGTTTTGGGGTGGGAAAGGCATTTTTAGGTTTTAGGGTGGGTTTAGGTTTTGGGGTGGTAAGGGCATTTTTAGGTTTTGGGGTGGGCATGGGTTTTGGGGTGGTAAGGGGTGTTTAGGTTTTAGGGTGGGTATGGGTTTTGGGGTGGTAAGGGGTGTTTAGGTTTTGGGGTGGGCATGGGTTTTGGGGTGGTAAGGGGTGTTTAGGTTTTAGGGTGGGTATGGGTTTTGGGGTGGTAAGGGGTGTTTAGGTTTTAGGGTGGGCATGGGTTTTGGGGTGGTAAGTGTATTTTTAGCTTTTAGGGTGTGCATAGGTTTTGGGGTGGTAAGGTTATTTTTAGGTTGCAGGGTGGGAAAGGCATTTTTAGGTTTTAGGGTGGGTTTAGGTTTTGGGGTGGTAAGGGCATGTTTAGGTTTTGGGGTGGGCATGGGTTTTGGGGTGGTAAGGGGTGTTTAGGTTTTAGGGTGGGTATGGGTTTTGGGGTGGTAAGGGGTGTTTAGGTTTTAGGGTGGGCATGGGTTTTGGGGTGGTAAGTGTATTTTAACTTTTAGGGTGGGTATGGGTTTTGGGGTGGTAAGGGGTGTTTAGGTTTTGGGGTGGGCATAGGTTTTGGGGTGGTAAGGGGTGTTTAGGTTTTAGGGTGATTATAGGGTTTGGTGTGGTAAGGGGTGTTTAGGTTTTAGGATGGGTATGGGTCTTGGGGTGGTAAGGTAGTTTTTAGGGTTTAGGGTAGGTAGGGTTTTTGGGTGGAAAGGTGTGTGTGTGTGTGTGTATATATATCTAACTATCAATCCATATATATATATATATATCCATATATATATATATATATATATATATATAGATATATATATACACACACACACACATATATGTATAACATACATTATTAATTTATATATATAAATGTATGGAAAATGTCACGTACCCAGTGTACATCTGTTCGTGCCATGTTCCGCTGCAGATTCACATGCTATGCACAGGTCCTGCCATCTAGTGTTGGGCTCGGAGTGTTACAAGTTGTTTTTCTTCGAAGAAGTCTTTTCGAGTCACGGGACCGAGTGACTCCTCCTTTTCTGCTCCATTGCGCATGGACATCGACTCCATCTTAGATTGTTTTCCCGCAGAGGGTAAGGTAGGAGTGATAGAGTGTAAAGAAAGAGATGTCCATGCAATGGAATAGAGATATATATACACATACGTACAAATTTAAATGTAACAAACGGCTACAGGCTCCCGGGGAGGAGGGAGGGCGCATGTGAATCTGCCACAAACAGATGTACACTGGGTAAGTGATATTTTCCATTCGATGGCATGTGTAGCTGCAGATTCACATGCTATGCATAGACTACAAAGCAGTTCTCCTCTCATAGGCAGTGGCTAGCCTGTAAGAGTTGAAGTTGTTTGAAATAGTGTTCTTAGTACAGCCTGCCCTACTGTGGCCTTTACAGATTTCTGTCATTGGTATATTCCCTAGAAATGCCACTGTTGCTCCCTTCTTGCTGGTGGAGTGTGCTTTTGGTGTTACTAATAGCTGTCTTTTTGCTTTTAGGTAACAGGTTTGGATGCACTTTACTATCCATCTGGCTGTTCCTTGTTTTGAGATAGGATTACCAGTATGTTTTTTTTTAATGCGACAAATAACTTTCGTTTTTTCTAAATGATTTTGTCCTGTCAGTGTAATACATTAAAGCTCTTTTAATGTCTAATGTATGTAGCGCTCTCTCTGCTGAGTCTGGCTGTGGGAAGAAGACTGGAAGTTCCACTGTTTGATTTATATGAAACGGAGAGACGACCCTAGGTAAGAATTTTGGGTTTGTGCGAAGTACGACTTTATGTTTGTGTACTTGTATAAAGGGTTGTTCAATAGTGAATGCTTGTATTTCACTAACTCTTCGTAGTGAAGTGATTGCAACGAGGAATGCTACTTTCCATGTTAGATATTGGATCTGACACGAATGCATGGGTTCAAACGGTGGACCCATGAGCTGTGTGAGTACAATATTGAGATTCCATGAAGGCACTGGTGGTGTTCTTGGAGGTATGATACGTTTTAGTCCTTCCATGAAGGCTTTGATGACAGGGACTCTAAATAGAGACTTGTTTTGTATATTTTGTAAATAGGCTGAAACAGCTGTGAGATGTATTTTAATGGATGAAAAAGCTAAATTTGCTTTTTGTAGATGAAGTAAGTAACGTACAATGTCTTGCATGGATGTGGAAAGAGGTGTTGTGTGTTTGGATTGGCAGTAAAAGACAAACCTTTTCCATTTGTTTGCATAGCACTACCTGGTAGTGGGGTTTCTTGCCTGTTTAATTACTTCCAAACATTCTGATGGAAGATGTAGATATCTAAACTCTAAGACTTCAGGAGCCAGATTGCTAGATTGAGTATTGCTGGACTGGGGTGCCTGATCAGTTGTTTGTTTTGTGTCAACAGATCCGGCCTGTTTGGTAGCTTGATGTGTGGTACTGGTGACAGGTCTAACAATGTTGTGTACCATGGTTGACGCTATAAGTATGAGTTTGAGTTTGTTTTGACGCAGTTTGTTGACCAGAAATGGAATGAGCGGGAGAGGGGGAAAAGCGTAAGCAAATATTTATCTAGTGTTGGGCTCGGAGTGTTACAAGTTGTTTTTCTTCGAAGAAGTCTTTTCGAGTCACGGGACCGAGTGACTCCTCCCTTTCGGCTCCACTGCGCATGGGCGTCGACTCCATCTTAGATTGTTTTCTTTCCGCCATCGGGTTCGGACGTGTTCCTCTTCGCTCCGTAATATATATATGATTTATGTTATACTTACCTCTAGTTTTTACCATGCATATGCCTTTACCAACTATGCCTCTACTACGAAATTTTCGTGGTACAGACATTTGTGGTAAAAGCATATGCATTGTAAAAACTTTTCGTGGTAAATACATGCGCGGTAATGACCATGCATTGTACTTACTGCGTTGTAAATGCATGCGCTGTTCCATCATACAACCCTCAAGAGTGCTACATTCCATTTCATCCACAAACCTCCTGGAAAGAACAAGTTCTTGGTTCTCCTCACCGATCCGACACACCCACACCTGGACCTACCACCATGTTACCCCTACCCTCCTGCTTAGTATCCTACCAACAAACTGAGATCAACCCCAAAGAGAAGACCAAACCCTTGAAATTAGTTTTATTATTATATTTCTCCATTGACAATCTAAACTCATTTATCATTTCCCAACTCCACGTCCAATAGCAATAACTTTCTAAAACACCATACCTGGTGGACTCCATCAGACCAGAGTTTAAGCTGTGTAAGAAAGAAAAAACAAGGCAACAGGCCTTTTAAATGTATGCACCCAGGATCCGAAACAACATGCCTGTGTCCATGATGAATGCCCCAACACTGTTCCAATTTACAAAACAGTTGAAGACACAACTCTTTAAACAACACTATATCACAGTGCAACAAAGGTGCACTTCCACTCCCAAATCCAGTTGCTTCTCCCATCTGTCATTGACCATACACTTGCCTGTGACCCTGTCCAGTGCCCTGCTACCTTTTGGATAGATTTGCGGTATGCAGATACATACATACATGATTTCTTATGCAAGTCAACTCTAAAATTGTACATTAAAATATCTGGAAAATACAAATACATCCCAGTATTTTCATTTGGTAGCCATTCAGTTTGCACTGATTACTTTTATTAGAATATCAAGAGATTGCATTTTGATATTCATACTCATGTTCTATTAATGCTGCATGACTGAAGTACAAAGGCAAGCGTACCAGCGCGTAAAACAATATTGCTGCTGTACATTTCAATCAAAGGTATTATCCAGAAATAGGTGGAGCCTTTACACTTTTTGATTGTGGTGTCAATTAAACATTCGGAAAGAAAATGGGATTTAGCAGAAAATGTTAACTACTGAAATGACATTTATCCATAAATAATTATTTGCGCTATGTTACAAAAGACATTTACAATGTGAGTGTTCCAGTCCATGACCCTGTGGATATGGTACATACGTCTGCTTGAATAATGAAAAACAAAACAGAGTATTTAATTATCTTTTCAAAAAGTTAAACAATTGCCTAAAATCCAAGGTAATTTTCCATTTAAATAAATAGAATGTGTAGTAATTTAATCACTCAAACAGAACATTTTAAGGTGGAGTTCACAATGACAAAACAATGACAAATTGAGAACTCCGGAAGAATAGATAGCGTCAAGGCAATTACATAAATCAGGCATTTTAAACAGTGTTATTAGAAGGACGTATTTGCTTTCACGGAGAACATTTTAGAGATACTGGCTCCTGCAACGGCTGGCAATGATTTTTAAGTAGGATTCTGTGACAAGGCAACCAAAACATGTCAAAACCATGGACTGACTTTACATCACTTCTGATTCAGAAAGACAGGTTTTGAAAATGTTGCACACTTTCCATGGCAAAAAAAAACAAACAAAATAAACTTGCTTATTCAGAAATGACTTAGTACGAATTTGTCTGAATCCAGGATTTCAGAAATGCTTGGGGGGGGCATCAGAATTTATGACTGTGTGATCTGAAGTGCTTCCAGCATGTCTTCTACTGCCTTTAGAGAGTACTTGGTTTCTTTTTTACTCCGGCCTGCAAACTAAAATAGGGAGATGAAGTTAACGCTATAGCAACCTCTTTTGTAAAAAAAAAAGCTTCATTACTTAAAGTAAAATATTTATTCCAATACAATTGGCGAATAACACTCCTAAACATAAACATAACTCAAATACAAATAAAAAAGCAGGAATCAGACTCATATACTAATAGAAATAGACACCGTTCCACACACAATGGAAACACGTTATTTTAAATATTATCAACAACTGCCATTTGACAAATCGTTTTGAAAACATATCTCACCATAAGGATTTTTTTTTCAGATATTTCTATAATGCAGAATTTTAAATCAGATAATTTATAATGAACACGTCACTGCAATTCTATCATTGCGGAGAAAAGATACTTGTTATGAGGTCAAACCTTTAAACAACACAAATGTGTTAAGTATCTTATCAAACCTTGTGGTGCTTGCGTGTCATCAAAATGAACCTTCCACTGACTCACCAGTCGGAGCACTTCTTTATCTTTACATTACCAAAACACAGTAACGATTTTTACAGCTATCAGAAGGCTGAAAAACAAATAGCAGCAATATAGTACGAAACTTGCAGCCTGAAACACACTAGGTATATGCAGCCACAAGGAAGGAACCCACCATCCTTCCATTCACTACAACTATTGGTACACGCTGTTTATCCCCATCTAAATATGCACTTTCAAAATAGTACAGAGGCAAGGATGGGAGGAGCAGATGGGACAAGTAACATGGGTTCAGGGGTCACGGCCATATCGTCGGAATCTATGCACAAGTGTACTCAGACAGATTCTGAATCAGAGAGGGCTCTGCTCCTAACCCACCAGGAGCAGAGACCTATGGTTCGTCACTGCCTTCCGCAAAGAGATAGTGTCATCATTAATAGCTTGTCAGGTTTTCCTCTTTCAAGCAGGTCCTGCTACTTAGTGCCTAGTCTGGAGGGATCATGCAGCACCTATAATCATTTCCCAGATGAAGACAGAACACAGAATGGGAATAATTTGTCCCAAAAAGGCCCTTGAGGGTGGAAAGACACTAACCTTCCTAGTAGCTCTCACTGGAGGGGTAGCTTCCATGGAGAGAAAAAGACAGAAGTTGGGAGAATTATGTTGGGACAAAGAGTATTCATGGGCTCTAAAGATAGTCAGCAGGGAGAAAATCCTTACCACCAGTCAAGTCAAGTAAGGTAGAAAATGTCCTAGTTCATTTGGTATTGGGGCGGGACCACATTGTAACCATCTGATGAAGAGGAAGGGATGCCGTTAGCTCAGAAGTCACACACTCTTGAGGGTGGCCTGATCAATGATCGGGTTCTTGGTTAACATGCCCAGGAAGTTTATGATCTCATTTTTGAGCCTCAGGTAGACTTCCTGTTTATTACAGAATCCTGGTTAAAAGACTGGTGCAATGCAGACATCGCTTTTGCACTCCCCACTGGTTATACCATCTCCAGGCAGGATAGACCTGACTTCCTCAGGGGTGGGTGGTTAGGGGGTGGGGGGCGTTAGGGTAAGGCTTTGCCATTATCTTTAGAGACTCACTCCAGGTTGACACTTTCAACCTCAGCATTTTAACTGGTGTGGAGAGCCTTGGATTTTGTTTTAGGCTCAGCCCCTCTCAATCCTTTGCTGGGGCTTTGATTTATCACCTGTCTAGTTCAGGGGCTACCTTTCTGTCCTCGCTGGGAGAAGCTCTAGCTCCCTTGGTGCTTCGATATTCAAACTTCACCATCTTGGGGAGATTTAACTTAGATTGGGAGCTTGAAAATAAACCAGAGGTTTTGAACTGTTTTGACACCCTGAGCTCCCTAGGACTTCATAAAGGGATTTTAGGACCTATTCATGAGGGAGGCCATACCCTGGATTGCTTTGTTCTTATAATTTTAACCTATCACTAGAGTCTCCCATTCCGATGAGCTGGTCAGACCACTATCTCATTCCTCCTAACATTAAACAGGGGCAAGACTACTCTTTGCTTTTGACCACCCAGTCAGTTCCATCTACTACTTTTATGTGGGGCAAGCTATCAAAGGACCCTGGATTCTTAAATTTCTATTTGAATCCACCAACATCCTACGAGGTCAATCAACAGACAATGCAACATCTTTTAACAATTGAATATCACAGTCAGCCACTAGCTTAGTGTCAGAGACTCCTGCGAGGAAAGTATCTAAATCTTCACCTTCACCCCCACTGGTTTAATCAGGCTTTAAGAGACAAACACTTACTCTGTAAGCAACTTGAAAGAAAATGGCACACAGCCTATAACCCAGAGGAATTGGTGCAATATAGATTAGCTTTAAAAGTGTATCACAAGCAGATTAAGTCTGCGAAACAGGCTTTTTTTGCTACTCTGAGGACACCCACAATGACCCAAAACTAATTTTTAAGATCTCAAACTCTTTTTTAAAACCTAGAGCATTTGCAACACAGATTCCTCCGTCACAAGCACTATGTGACAAGATCGCACTCTTTTTTTGTAGATAAGGTACAAGCCATCCAAAGGGATTTTATCACTCCGGCTTTCCCTACAATCGACTTGGAAATTGATAATCCATCGAAAGCTGGGACTGGTATTTTAGAATTCTTCCATACTATTCTGCTGGTCCATTCTCATCAGGCTATCCTAACTTTTACTTCGGGTTAACCCAATGATCCTTTTCCTCTCCACGTCCTTCATAAAGTGGTAAATCAGATATTGAATAAGTCTCTGATGACAGCTGAGGTCCCGGAGGAATGGCAGTTGTCTGTTGCTAAACCTCTGAAGAAAACACCCCTCTTAGATCCTACAATTCTATCTAACCTAGGTCCTATTTCACTGCTGCCAGCCCTGGCAAATTAACAGAAAAACTGGCAAACACCCAACTAATAACATTCATAGATGAAAACAATGTACTGCACCGTCTGCAATCAAGGTTCAAACCTAAGCATTCCACGAAATTTGCCCTGGCCCAGACATGCTAAAACCGACGTTGGACGCAGGAAAAAATGCTGCACTGATTTTATTTGACCTATCTCCAGCATTTGAAACAATTTCTCCTGAAATCCTTCTCCAGCACGTCAGACTGTGGAACTGTCGGACTGGCCTTTTTCTGGCTAAAATAATTTCTCACCAACCAAAGACAGATGGTTAAATGGTTAAGTTGGGCCTGTATTCTTCTGAAGAATACACAGTCACCTGTGGGTTCCTGCAGGGTTCCTCATTAAGCCCGGTTTTATTTAACATCTATATGGCGCTTTCAATTTCCTTGATTACATCTTTTGGAATAGATACAGATTCGTACACTGATGACACCCTGTTGATACTATTACTGGGTAAATCCTCACTGGGATCTGAGCAGAATTTTAAAAACAACTTAACTGTGATTATCCAGTGGATGCATGCAAATCACTTGAAAAGTAACACAGATAAAATTGAGATCATGCTTTTGGACAAGTCAAATGATTTTGTGCCCTCCCAGTGGTGGCCAGACAGTACTCCCCCCAACCTGCTAGTGTTGAGGTTGTTAGAAACCTATGAATAAAATTTGATGCTTTCCTGTACTTCTGCCCCCAGGCTCTGTCGGATGCAGGGACCTGTTTTAATTTAACTAAATCCCTTAAGAAATTCTTCGATCTCCTGCCTCTATCAGTTAGGAAAATTGTAGCCTGTGCGCTCACTTACCTCTACGTTAGACTATTGTAATAGCTTGTATGCTGGCTCCCTAAGCAGACCATACACAAACGTTAAGTTGCTGAACACACAGCTGCTAGAACAGTTCTTAAATTACCTACAAGATCATCAGCCTCTGCAGCTTTAAATACTCTTCATTGGTTGCCAGCCCACAAGAGAATTCTGTTTAAAATTCTCCTATTGACTTTCAGAGGTTTTATAGTGACTGGTCCCAAATTTCTTATAGCTAGGTTCTCTCATCACTTGAGTGCAGGAACCTTGAGATCCTCACAGGCCAATCTGCTTACATCAGCATCTTTCAGACTGAAAACCAGAGGAGGTAAATCCTTCACTGTCCTAGGCGCAAAAGCCTGCAACTCCTTGCCCAGACAACTAAGGTTCATAAACGTGGAATCTCTATTTAAAAAGCAGCTTAAAACATGGATCTTTGAGATCACTGGCAAGCTCTGCTACTCCATCATCATGAAGACAGTCAACTCCTTCTTGACTAGGAGCCTTCTCTTTAAGCAGACATTTTCCAACTAGATCCTCATTGCGTTAGGAAGCCCCCTTGGGAGTGACAGCTGTGCTCTATAAATGTTCAAATAGAACAGAATAGAATAGGAAGGGCTACACTCTAGGCAGACTACAGCGTGTATAAAAGGAACTCATTACATAAAGTGGGGTGGAAGCAAAACTAGGAGAGATGCTAAGCCAATCTCGCTTCTCCCATTTCCTTTTAAAATCTGTATGAAAGTGCATGGTGAAGGAGGTATGAATTGGCTTTCCAGCAGTGCCACAAACCTACTGTGTGCTTGGTGATTTCATCCAATGGGGAGAGGGGAGACACCTGATCACATTATTCTATAAAGAGCTCTTGGGGCTGGGGAGAGGGGAGACACCTGATCACATTATTCTATAAAGAGCTCTTGGGGGGCATGCTGAGCAACCCCTATGTAGCACACCAGGACTGGGAGAGGGAGCTGGAGGAGCCCATTATGGATGAGGACTGATGTGCGTGCATGCAAATTGGTGAGAACAATGTCTTGCAACCATAGATTTAAGTTACTACACTTTAATTTCCTAGACCGCACCTAGGTGACTTCTAGTCAGCTGAATAGAATGGATCGTTGAGGGCGGTAAGATGAATGCAGTGCAGGGAGCTGGAGGCCAACATTTTGCATCAGGCCTGGGCTGCAAAGGGGTCCTGAGGTTCTGGGGGGAAGTGGTGCCAAGGATTGTAGGTGGTAAGGGTCCTAGGGGGCATATGTCTGCGTATAGATTTCCCCTGCTCATGCTGCTGTTGTCTAAACAGTGAGTAGCCATTGGTTGGTTGAGAACCAGGGTATCAATGGCATCCTTATGGCTGAGAAATGTGCTCGAACGTGGTGTGGCGGAGGAGAGCCACATGCGGGCCTCTCGCACAGATAAAGGGTCTGCAGAGGCGATTAATGCATGGGGGCTTTCCCTTCACAAATGTAATGCCAAGGAGGATTCAAGCTTGGATGACAGCTCGGATGGGATGGGTGTGACTTATGCGTAAGGTGTGTATTACTGTACAACAGATGTGGCAGACGAGTGTGATACGGATGGCTTTTTTGCTATGACCCTAGCTCGATGACTCAGATCATATAAAGTATTAATCCCAATAACACATTCTTCTGATACTCCTTTTGCAATGTACAAGACTTTTCATTATTAAGAAAATCATGCAATATGTTGATTTGGGGGCTCTCCTACTTTATCCTTGAGACTTTCGCACAGCCTGTGTGGTGGTATTCAGTTAACTGTAAAAGCAGGTTCAATTGCTATAACTCGGCAAACAGAAAGCACTTTAGACAGGGAAGGTTTCCGAGATGCATTTTACAGCAGTGGTATTAACACAATTTTAAAAGGCAAAAGGTCACCCTCTAGTGGCAGGTTAGTGTCAACCAGCCTTGGCATTTGTTCTGATGAGTACACAAAGGAGTCCCTTTGGATGGACATAAGAAAATTGGCTTTATATGCCCAGAAATGCTATGTGGGGTGAGGAGCCACACTAACAGGAAGAAGGTGGAAAGATTACGCAGACTGTTACGTGGTGAAGGATGACATAGTTTGAACGCAGAGCCGGCTCTTGTTCGGAGTGCGCCATGGGCGAAAATACATTTTCTGCCCTCGCTGCTCCCGGAGAATGAAATGAAGCAGCTGGGGGCCCATTTCATAGGTATGTCCCTGGCTGGCTACATCAATAAAGATCAAATACTTAGCATAGCAGCAGCTACTGCCCTTGCTGCAGCTGGTGAATTGCATCTGAATACAAATATCTTGCATCTCCCCCAACTCCCCTGAATTGCCCATAGATTGGCTCCATCAGGCTGGTGCCAAGTTGTTTGTAGTGGTGGGCAGGGGTGTTAGCATGTAGCGGGATAGGGAAGATAGATGGGAGGACAGGGAAGGATGTTAAATACAGCGGTTGCAACAGGTTAAAAATAATTAGCAGAACTTTAAACTAAATCACTGGAGCCAATGTAGAGGGGTGTTGCTGTGTGCAGGGCCTTAATGCAGAGGGCTCTGAAAACCACTATGGAGACTGCACCATAGGCTGTGGCCCAGCCTGCACATTCCAAAAGCCAGCCCTATTTAGAAGGATGGTAGCATTAAAAAACTGAGGAAGGAGAGGAAAGGAGGAAGGAATACCTCACAAACACTAGGGAGAGGTGCAAGGGTTGCCACCGACTAGAAGCAGAGGTAGAACAAACTCACTGAATTGGAAATAACATGGGCACGCTTAATGCCAGTGAGATAGCTGAGTGGGCTCAGTCTCAACTTTTGATATCTATGTATAATCCTACAGGTTATAGCTTTGGGGCCCAACAAAGCAAACTCATTTATCCTCCAGAGGATACACATTCTGTAACAATGACGTGGATAATAATTTGAGTTTTAACTTTACCTTAAATGGCAATTGACCTTTAAATATTCCTCTCACACTTAATTATTAGGGATGCTGACACCTGTAATGTTCTGTTCTCACTTTAAAACTGAATACTTATTTATCCAACAGATTGACAAAAGTGATAATCGGGCCGAAGTCTAAAAAACTGTAGCTGGGATTTTAATACTAAAAGAAGCCGCATCCTTTAAATATTGGTTGGTACATTCATAACTATAACTGTTACTGGGAATAGGGAACAAGTTACCTTCGGTAACGCATTATCTGGTAGAGACTCTATCCAGCTGCAGATTCCTTACCTTTGAATTCCCTGGCGTCAGCTTCGAATCTGGAATCTTTTTGCTGAGCAATACCCTGCGTGCGCCGTCAGGGGGTGTCGTTCGGATCCGCGTGCGTCATCCGGCTCCGCTTGGCTTCGTCAGCGTCGTTGCAGCCGACGGTGACGTCATGGTCGCCTATTAAGGTGCCACCCTGGCATGCGTACAACAGTTCTTTTATATACAAAACTTCCACGCAAGAAGCGCAGAATCATGGATAGAACCAACAATTGTGCAAAACTAGGGCCCTGAAAAGGGATAAACCCTAACCCTACCAGACATATGCACAGAGCGGGGAGGCATGGGTGGGTGTAAGGAATCTGCAGCTAGACAGAGTCTCTACCAGATAATGTGTTACCAAAGACAAGTAACTTGTTCATCTGATAGAGACTTCTAGCTGCAGACTCCTTACCTTTGAATAGATACCCAAGCCATAACCTCATGGCGGTGGGCTGCAGATAATTCTCCTTACACTAAGAAGTCCTGTAGGACTGAACGGGCAAAGTGCCCATCTCTTTGTACGTGACTGTCCAGGCAGTAATGTTTTGCAAACGTGTGCAAAGATGCCTATGTTGCCGCCTGACAGATCTCCAGGACTGGTACGCCCGAGCTAGTGCAGTGGTAGCAGCTTTTCCCCTGGCAGAATGAGCCCTCAGTAGGCTGCTTCTTGGCCAATGTGTAGCAGATCTTGAAGCAGAGAATGACCCATCATGAAATGGTTTGCTTCCGCACTGCCCGACCCTTCTTTGCTCCAACATACCCCACAAAGAGTTGGTCATCCACCCAGAACTCTTTTGTGTGGTCAAAGTAGAACGGCAACGCCCTTTTTGGGTCCAGTCGGTGGAGTTGCTCTTCTTCCTTAGAGGGATGTGGTGGAGCAAAGAAGGTGGGCAGGGTGATGTTCTGACTCTGATGAAATGGGGTCACCATCTTGGGGAGGAAAGAGGCACATGTTCTAAGAACCAACTAGTTTGGGAACATGGTGCGATATGGTGGCTTGGATAACAGAGCCCTCCTGGCAGATGTTATCGCTACTAAGAAGGCTGGTTTGATGGTAAGCAGCAGGAGGGGACAGTTGTGCAAAGGCTCGAAGGGAGCACACATCAGAAATGTGAGGCCCAGATTTAAGTCCCATTGGGGTACAACAAAGGGTGTTGGGGTAAACATATGTACAAGCCCTTCAAGGAATCTATGTACAATGGGGGATTTAAACAGAGAAGGCTGAACAGGCAGCCGAAGAAATGCTGATAAGGCAGAGAGATAGCCCTTGAGAGTCCCCAAGGCAGAACTCTGCTGGGCAAGGAAAAGTATGAAGAGAGGAATATCAGAAAGAGAAGAAGAAAAAGGGATCAATAGACCTTTCTGTACAATAATATACAAAGTGTTTCCAACAGCAGGCATATACCGTTTTAGTGGAGGTACGCCTGGCTGGCAAAATAACTTTACAGACTTCGGAAGGAATGTCAAATGCCATCAACTGCTGCCACTCAATCTCCAAGCATGAAGGTGCAGAGTTGAGAACCCTCCCCTGCTGCTGCGACAGAAGATCCCCCTGAAGGGGCAGCATGATGGGAGAATTGATGCTCATTTTGAGTAGCTCGGGATACCAGACTCTTTGTGCCCAATCCGGAGACACTAAGATGACTTGGGCCCAGTTGCTCTTGATCTTCTTGAGAACTCTGGGCAGAAGTGGTTTGGGCGGAAAAGCACACAGGAGGCCTGATTTCCACTTGTGTCGAAAAGCGTTGCCGACCGATTTCCGCCTTGGAAACTCCAACGTGCAATACTGTAATTAACTACTGCACCAGTAAAAGGCATGGTGAAGGGCTTCCTTACCAGAAATTCAAAGGTTTAATTAAAGACACTGAGCAGGCATCAACGCCTTATGACTCCGGAGGTAGACAGCTGTAGATGGGTATTGTGTAGATAAAGGAGAACAGAGATTTGCATGAGCCACCTAGCAGCTCTATACATAGCCTGATAAGTCTAGATTTGACACCAGACAGCTGGCCAACAAGCACAACTAAAATCAATAACCATTAAAATCTTTCAACATCTAGGGAGGAACTTTATCTGTTTGATTGGTCTGTAGTATTTAGGTTTCTGGTAGAACATCAATCTTAGGTCAACAGGTATCTATTACAGTCACCCTTATCTCCACAAAAAACAATCGAGCACAGCTTAGGTTTGCAAAATCGCACGATAATGAACCACTTGGGAACAATGCCCTGTGTAGAGATCAGACCAACGTGCAGTTGTGTGATAGTAATGCATGACATTTTTGGTGAAAAATAAAGATTAAACATAACCACAGAAACTTCATACCAACCATCAAGCAACACAGTAGAAAGGTGATGATTTAGATCTGCTTTACAGCTGCAGGACCTGGACCACTCATATCCACAGAGCCCATCATAAATTTCTCTTTATAGCACAACATTCTAGAGGAAAATATGAGGCCATATGTCCAACAGCTAAAGCTTAGGCAAAAGCAGCTCATGCAAAAGGATGATCTTCTAAAATACACCTGGAATGGCCAAGTCACAACTCCAAATCTTAACTCCACTTGAGATGTTTTGGCTGAATGTAAATAAATGCCATCAAACATTATTGCGCTTAAACAGTTTTGCAAGAAGGTGTGGAACAGGGTTCCTGCTAAGAGATGTCAGAGATGGATAAATCCTTTCAGGAGACAGGGACATTCACTTTAAGTAAATGATGCCACACGTTACTGAATAAGAGAGTGCACTTAATTTTCCAGACAAGGCTAATGACTTTTGACTGTTTTTAATAACTAAATATTGACAAACTAAAACACGTGGGAGGACCTGGTCTGGCAGTTCGGGCTGGACTGTTCCAATGGGGAGCAGGGTCAAGACTTATTTGCATATGGCTAGGTCCAACCTGGGGTGATGTGGTGAGCATAACAACATTGGATTAAACACAGATCTGCCACTGGGGGTGAGCGTTTAAAAAGTTTCAACACTCCATCCGTCATTTTATTTTGTGGTGTTGCTATGTTCGCCCTAAGTCGCCAAGTTATGCCCAGACGTGGGTCCCATGCTGGCTGCGCCACTGGATTCAAGTTAGCCTGGCTGATGAGGAGTGATACCCCGAAACCAGTCTCAGGATGCTTGTTTCCAGTCCAGGGAGGACCTGGCTTGGCAGTTCAGGCTGGACTGTTCCCATTGGGAGCAGGGTCAAGACTGATTTGCATATGGCTGGGTCCAACCTAGGGTGACATGGCGAGCAAAATAACATTGGATTAAACCCAGATCTGTGACTGGGGGTAAGTGTTTGAAAAGTTTCAACATTCCGTCCATCATTTTGTTCTGTCGTGTTGCCAATGACTTTTGACTGTTTTTAATAACTAAATATTGAGAAATTGAAACACGTTTGATTTGTTATTTGAGGTTAGATTAATTCACGGTTAGGACTAGGTGAGGTCTAAATGAAGGCCGGCTATGTCTAGGCATGCACAGCCATACTGCACGTTAAGAGTCAGCAGGCTAAGGTGTAGGAGAAAGCTTCAAGGGTGACAACTCTAAACACAAGTTGTTTTTCTCTTTTTTGTGCCTCATGGATCCTGTGCCCTAGTGATTGGCACAGGAAGTGGGGACACAGTTTACATTTTTTATTGCATCGAGTCTTAAATAGTTTTAGATTTTCATACACATAAAAGATGTATCTGAACCCTTACAGCTACATTTTTATGCTATGGTAATGTGATTAGAAAGATAAAGCTTGCAGTGAAGAACAAATTACTTACCTTCGGTAATGCTCTTTCTGGTAGAGGCTCTAGTACCAAGTCACAGATTCCTCACCTTCTGATTATAGGCGTCAGACTAGATCTGGAAATGGCGCTGTGCGGCTCTACACTGACACCGTTTAGCTCCAGAAATGATGGGTGTAGTCTATTGAGGAACAGCGGCCGCATGATGATGTCAGTTGCTTTCAGCACTGTCAGCGCCCCCAATGAAGAACCCAAAAGCTAATTGGGAAGCAGTGTCCATATTCCTAGACTTGGGGTTCTTATTAATAGATAGGAGTCCAATCACAGTACAGTGAGGATGAGAGGCTCGGTGAGGAATCTGCAGCTAGATAGAATTTCTACCAGAAACAGAATTACCAAAGGTAATTAACATGTTCTCCTGATAGAGATTTCTAGATGTAGATTCGTCACCTTTTGAATAGACATTAAATCAATACCCACTTGGAATGGACTGAAACAAGAAAGTCCAGAGCAGACAAATGCCCCTTTCGGCCAACATGACTGTTCAGGCAATAGTGCTCTGTAAGCGTATGGCGGGATGCCCACAGAGCCACACAGCATACTGGGAACCCATGTACAAATGCAGTCGTAGCAGCTTTGGCCGTGGTAGCTTAGAGTGCTTTGGAAAGCAGTCTTTCTGGAGGTTGCTATATGGTCAATGCATAGCAGCTTAATGCAGAGCATGATGCGGCAGGAGATGGTTCTCTTCTGTACTACTTTGCTTTTTTGCGCTCCAGAAAATTACACAAAGACCTATAATTCACCCAGTGGTCCTCTATACAAACTATGTAGAACCTCAGTGCTCTCTTCGTGTCCAAGTTATGGCATCTCTCCTTCTCAGAGGGGTGAAGTGGCACATACAACGCTGACAGGGTCAGGGTTAGATGAGGAATGGCATCACAACTTTTGGCAAAAAAAGGATTTCCAGGCCTGCAGAACCAGTTTGTCTGAGAAGAAGGTGTATGGTGGATTGACACAAACAGCATGAAGCTCACTCACATGTCCTGCCGAAGTGATGGTGAGGAGGACCACAGCCTTAATAGTAGGAGCTGTGAAGCGGCACAAACGGAGTGCATGTCAGATACGACAGGATCAGATTAAGGTTCTTGTGGGGCATGACAATGGAAGAAGGGGGAAACATGTTGCAGCCCTTTTAAAAGGGTGAGTTAACTAACGAGGACTGATCTGGCAACCATAAGAAGGCCGAAAGGGCCAAAAGATAGTACTTAACTGTACTTAATGCAAAGCCTTGTCAGGTAAGAGACAAAACAAACAAAAGAATGTCAGATACCTTGGCCTGGAGGGGGTCAATTTGGTATGTACTGCACCAAACCACAAATTTGACATAACAACAGGTGTATACAGTTTTTATTGAGGGACGCCTGGCTGCCAAGATGACATCAAACACCTCCAGAGAGAGGTCAAAGATGCTCTTCTGTTGCTTCTCAATCTCCACGCATGATGTTCTTACTCTGACCTGAGGATTCGCTCCAGAGATTTGTATTTGTCGACTCCAGGAATGGGAAAGAAACCGAACCTCGGCAACAAATGTGAGCTGAGATGGTCCCAGCAAGGAGCCTTATTATGCTTGGCGACATCAAGTTTCATCTTGATGAGTTAGGGTGCTCCGTCAGGCGGAGCTGAAAGAAAATCCCTGACATCAGCATGTAGGAATGGTGCCTACGTAGGCCTTGCATGTCACTGCCGGAGTGGAATGGCACAGGAGCTTCTAAAACATTTCTGGATCTAGTCTGACATCTGAAAAATATTCATAAGGTGAGGGAATTTGCAGGCATAATAACAGAATGTGTATTGGTAATTTAATGGGGCCCTGCAACATGCTTTGAAATCTAGGTCTTTCAAAAAAGCGTATTTTAAACTGCAACTTTTACAGTAGCTTTAATTGAACAGGTTACAAAAGATTTTTTTTTTTTTTTTTTTTACAGTTCAATTTCTTGGGTTAGATACAAATTAAAAGTCTATTAGTTACTAATTTTCATGCTCCTGTAAAATGAAAATTAACAAGTTACTTGAGAAATACATCGATTTAAATTTAATAAGCATTTCTAGGAAGTCTAATAAAATAGTGAAAAACAGATAGAACCTACTTAAAACGCTTCTAGTTTACACAATGTTTTCTTAGAACACTGAACACAGTGAAAAGACAGCTGGTGACGGCCTCATGCTGATTTCAAAATGAGTTTTCTTACCAACTTGACAATTCCCATAACTCTTCAGCCCAATGGAACACATAACACTTAGTGGTGGTTCTTTCTGTCACTGAAATCGCAGATTTTAATATACCTGTACTAAAGTTAAACTGCAATAAAGAGTTCTGGTTTTAATTGGCTCTTGGAAAAGTACGCTTTCTACTGACTAAATGAAAACATCTAAAAACCCATTAAATTTAAAAGCAATGATTTTAAATCAAATGCCGTCTATCTACTTAGCACTTCGATTTAAGACGTGTTTCTTCTGTTTTCTAATAAACTTAATTTAGGCAACTTTTCATGACCTGCAGAGGGCGATTAAAGGATCAATAGCAGGTAAAATCACCATCAAAAGCTGTCAGACCTGTTAACCTCACTCCGACCCTTAGACTAGGGTCTGACCTTTGTATTTCAGAATTGCCTACCCTAGACTTCCTTTCATCCCTTGTTAAAATTCAATTTGTAGTAATGACAGGTGCAGAACATGTGCTAGGATATGGAAAAGGTTAATATTGTTGCAATTTAGCTACCATGGGCCGACGGTATTTAAAATGCGCACAACCTTTCATTCTGAAAGCACAGTTGTGTAGCAACCCACTTTCAAAATTGACTGCTTCTCGTAACTGCCCAAGGTAACAGAAACATAAATGAATACCACGATTTGAAGCGTGACAGGAAATGCCCGTTTCCTTTACCCATAATCAAAACTAAGCTACGCCTGGGTTAAAAGAGAACAAAATGCCCTCTCTACTCACCCACCTAGCTCGCAAACTGTAATTGCCTTTACGTGAAATTTGTGTTTCTTCAGTTCCCTACGAAATATGTTTGTTGAGTACTATAGAAACACACTATGGTAGAAACCTTATATATAATCTATGGGTACCCTGGCTAATCAAAAAACTGAAACAAGATGACAAAAAAGGCACATACATAAAAAGAGAGATGTACATTTTTAACCTTAAATATGAATTGGTAGGGGCTTTTTGGTTTACAGCCTCATGGAAAAAGGGTGAAGATGAGTTGCGTTTAGCGTTTTATAGGTAATATGATGGTTTCATTTTAAGTAACATTAAAGAATGCGGTGAGAGAAAATAGTCTTGCAAATTTTTTAATGAATGTTGAGGCTTTGCGCTTCTTTCAGCTTTACAAGAGGAAGGGGCGCGCAAACTCTTGAAAACAAATAGGAGATCAGTGATCTTGTTAAGTGTCTTTTGTGTAGGATCTGACCATCATTTGTACGGCGAACCATGATGCAGATGGTGAGGGGGCTTTGTCAATAATACCCTGGACATTAGGATCTTCTGTTTAGGTGTTTGTCCAAATTAAACATGAAGTTATGCTCTGTTTCTTGGGCCGCTAACAGTAGCAGGATTTACTTATCACATCTATGTCACAAGTAGAGCCTATGGATAAATCTTGGCAGAGGGCCTTTTTGTATTTTGGGTCGCTTCATAATCTGATTTGTTGGCCATTTTAGTTGAAGTAAGCCTTTTCTTTAACCCATTCGGTGATGACGGCCTGGCCATTCATCAGATGGTGCCGGAAATGCACTGGAAACCAGGCTTCCAGGAGAGCAGACTTTCTCTAGGTGAGTCCTTCCCTGGGAAGAGCGGCTGGGATGCGGTTCAGCAACCAGGCACAGGTGTGAAGGAAAGTACCTTCGTTCTTGGCATGGTTACCCCATTATCTGCCTGTTGTCAGTGTGTTTGACTGTGTCACTGGGATCCTGCTAACCAGGACCCCAGTGAGTATGCTCTCTACCTTCTAACTTGGTAACTTGTACCATTTTCACCCCACATTTGGCACACTGGTACCCCCATGTAGGTCCCTAGTATATGGCACATAGGTACCCAGGGCACTGGGGTACCAGGGGATCCCCATGGGCTGAAGCATGTACTATACCACCCATGGGGAGCCCATACAAAGTGTTCTGCCGGCCTGCCATTGCAGCCTGCGTGAAAGGGTGCATGTACCCTTTTTCACCATAGGTCACTGCACCAGGTCACTGTAAGTCAGCCCTATGACAGGCCCTCCTAGCTCTGAGGACAGGGTGCAAGTACCTGCGTGTGAGGGCACCCGTGCACTAGCATTTTCAAGGACTTTGTGAGTGCGGGGATGCCATTATATGCATGTACTGGACACAGGTCACTACTTATATTCAGCTATATAATGGTAACTCTGAACCTATGCGTGTTTGGTATCAAACATGTCCGAATCATACCTCAATACTGTTACCAGTATTGGAAGTATGATTCCATGCACTCCGGGGGCTCCTTAGAGGACCCTCAGCACTGCTCCTACTATGGTTTTCCGGGCAGCCCAAGCTGCTGCCACCCCTCAGACAGGTTTCTGCCCTCCTGCTGCTTAAACAGCTCAAAACCAGGAAGGCAGAACAAAGGATTTACTTTGGGAGAGGGGGGTAACACCCTGAAGACTCCCAGACTCGCTGATCAGGAGGATGATGGACGGAGTGCTGAACAATGTAAACACTCACCCCCAGTCACAGATCTGGGTTTAATCCATTGTTCTTTTTCTCACTGTGCCACCCCAGTTTGGACCCAGCCACATGCCAATCAGTCTTGACCCTGTTCCTCATGGGAACAGTCCAGCCCGAACTGCCAGGCCAGGTCCTCCCTGGACCGGAAACAAGCATCCTAGGACTGGTTTCAGGGTATCACCCTTCATCAGTAAGGCTAGCTTGAATCCAGTGGCACAGTGCGCACAGGACTCACGTCTGGGCATACCCTTCTCAATTGAGGCAACTATAGCAACACAAAAAGTGATGCTTTGACCAACATGAAGACATGTCACCAACTTCAGTAAAAAGGAGGCACGGGTGCTGAGAAACAGTTTATCTAGGAAGAAGTTGGTGTATGCAGGGTTAACTTAAAGCTCTTTCTGTGTACTGACTTGCTGATGCGACTGTCTTGATTGTCAGGAGTCTTAATGTGCAACATTAAGAGCGTTAAAACCAAACTGAGGTTCAACTGGGTGGAGACATATGTTGGAGGCCCTTCAGAAAACGTGCCACAACAGGTAACTGGAACATGGAGGGCTGAATTGGAAACCACAAAAAAAGAGAGATGGCCAAAAGATTGCCTTTAACTGTGCCCAGATCAAGAACTTGCATGGTAAAAGACAAAACAAACAGCAACACTTCAGACAAGGGTGTGGACAGAGGATCAATGTGTCTGTCAGTGCACTAAGCCAAACTTTTTTCAATGGTAGACGTACATGGTCTTTGCTGCCAACATGACTTCACATACTTGAGGAGGAAGATATAAGACTCACAACTGTCGCTGCTCAATCTCCATGCATAAAGGCTGCATGTGTGCAGCCTGCAGAACTCTGACCTGTTGCTGCGACAGAAGTCCCTTCCAAAGGGACAGCCTGATTGGAGGACCGATGTACATTCTCAGGAGTTCGGGTTACCATACTCTCCAATCCCAATGTGGAGCCAAAAGGATGACTTAAGCTTAGTCTACCCTGATCTTACTCAGAACTTGGGGAAGGACAGGTATCCGCGAGAAGCAGTATATGACTCCAGAGACCCATGTAAGTACAGACACGTCTCTGAGCAAAGGTCACCTTGGAAACTCAAACCTGCACTTGGGGTTCTCCCAAGTAGCAGAAGAGACATTGTACCACCTCTGGATGTAGATGCCGTTCGTGACCTGCAAGGCATCAATGATGACTTGGTCCACCCTGGCATTTAGAGACCAAGCCAGGTGCTCTGCGACCAGGAAGATGTACTGATGCTCCAGCCATGTCCAGAGGCGCAGAGGCTCTTGGCACAGGGTACAGGAACCCATCCCATCCTGTTTGTTGCAGTACCATATGGGGATGGTGGTGTATGTGAACATCTGAACTAGCCTTCCCTTGATGGAAGGGAGGAGGACCTTCAATGCCAAGTAAATTGGTTTCAACTCCAACAGATTGATGTGGAGCTCAGACTCCGCCATAGACCAGAGTCCTCTGATCTCCATCTCTCCCAGGTGGCTACCCCAACCCAGGAGTGGCACATCTGTCACTACTGTAAGATCTGGGTGGAAAAGGGAGAGGGGTTTGATGCGGACCCAATCTCAGTACATAAGCCGCCACTGCAGTTCTTCTCCTGTTCACTCTCATTATCTGGACCAGGTTGGAGATACTCCTCTGATGCCGTGCAGACCAAAACTTCAGGTTCCACTGCATAGTCTGCATATGCCAGGTGGCATGCTGTACCATCGGATGAAGGAAACCAGAGGGATGAAGGAAGCCAGCGGGATGAAGGAAGCCATGAAGAACCAAAAACCTCAGAATCAGTCTCACCAAATTCTCGATTACAGTCTGAAACATCAGAATCATAGCCAGAATAGCCTGTACTCATCATTCTGGAGGCCAGGTATGGAACTGCACTGTGTCCACAATGGCTATCATGAAAGGTAACGTCTAAGAGGGAGTTTGGCATAGTGATAGAAACCCCCAGTGAATGCAATAGATCAGTTGTACCCTGAGGGTCCGGTCAGTGACGACCACCTGGGGCGAGCACACCTTAAACAACCACTCGTCAATGTAGGGGAAGACTGGAACCCCTGACCTATGCAGATGGACTGCAACCAGTACCATCACTTAAGTGAACACCTCTGTGGCACTGGAGAGTCCAAAAGGGAGCACAGCAAAACAAAGTGCTCACAGCCTACCATGGACTGCAGGTAACGTCTGTAGGTCAGCAGGATGGGTACATGAAAATATGCATCCTGCAAGTCCAATGCTACAATCCAGTTCCCAGAGTCCAAGGCAGACAGAACCTAAACCAACATGAGCATTTTAAATGTCTCCTTTTTCAGGAATTATTTAAGAGGGCACAGGTCTAATATAGGGTGCAGGCCTCCATTCTTCTGCGGCAACAGAAAGTAGGGAAAGTAGGGGAATAGCATCCACAACCTACATCTGATGTTGCGACTCTCTCAATAGCACATTTGGCAAAAAGAGCCTACATTTCCTGACACAGCAAGGAGAGGAGGTCCTCCATCAGCCGATCTGAGACTGGTGGCTTGGGTGGCAGGATTCCCTTGAATGGATGGGCGTTACTGTGCTGAACAATTTGGAACACCCAGTTGTCCGAAGTTGTGGACTGCCAGCAGAACAAGTGGTGATTGATCTTAACATCGACCAGTTGTCCATGATGTTGCAAGGGCATATTATAGGAGTATGGAAGCTGCGGCTGTAGGTCAGGGTGGGGGATGGTGGTGGCGGACTGGGCAGATGTCTAGACATGGGATCCTATGAGGCTTGTGGGAGCCACGTCCTTAGCCACAAACTAACCAAGGAGTCTGCTGGCCATGGTGGGTAGATGGAAACGGACACGGGTGATAGCCCCCCATTATAGCCAGAGAAGGAATGACAGGAAGAATGGGGTTGGTGTGGGGCATGGCCAAGGAGAATCCCAATGGCCGGGTGGTGGCCCTACTGTCCTTAAACCGCTCGAGCTCTGAATCTGCTTCATCGTCAAACAGGTGAGTGCCATTTCCATAACGGATGCCTGGACATATCATGAGAAGCCAGTTGACCTCAGCCAGGCATGGCGATGAAGTGTTACTGATGAGGCAATCACTCTACCTAGGGAGTCTGTTGTGCCAAGTCTGCAGCCCATCATATACATTGCACCATATCTGTCCCTGGCAACACCCTTTGTTAGGATGGCTCGGGCCTCCTCCAAGACTATGGGCAACACTTGAGCAGTGTGTGTGAGAATACTGGCCCAAGAAGCACACTGATTACTGACTGCAGAGCAAGGCTGATGGAAGACAAAAATCTCTCACCAAAGGTGTCTAGCCTCTTGGACTCCATATCCAGTGGTGTGGTAGGGAACATGCCAGGGTTAACCTTGGAAATGGAGGCCTGGATGACCTTGGTCATTGGGATGGAGTGATTGTGGAATACTGGATCCCCAGGAATGGGGCGATGATGGTGGGCCATTGTCCTCTGCACAGGTGCGTCTGTGCATGGCTTGTCCCAGGTGCCAAGCAGGTGAAGGCTTCATTAAAGAGATTACGTTACATGGAGGTTATGGCAGGTTGAAGTACCTGTTCCAAGAGATTGGGTTATGACTGACACTAAGGGCAACGTAAAGTTCAGGACATCAGCTGTCCTCCGTACCACCCTGGCAAATGAATCCTCTTCCTTTTCAGACACACTAGGAGGAGAGACCAGGTCAGTGTCTGTTGAGGTTTCCAGACCACTGGTTTCAACCAGATCCTCACACCAATTATCCTCTGCTATGGTCTCCTCTAGGAGGTCAAAATAACCAGACCCGCCCCAATCTAATTCTCCACAGGGCTTGCCAACAAAAGAAAGCACTGTTTCCGATCTGGAGGGTCGTGGTCCAGTTGGAGCCGGAGTCAACACTCGATGACACCCGTCTGGATCTGTACTGGAGTCCGGAATTACAATGGGGTGGGCGGTGCCAGGAAAGTTGCCACTGGAACGGACACCAGTGGAGGTTGTGGATTCACAACCAGAGCCAGTCTGGATCCAGGAATGGAACTAAAGGGCCCAACTTGCGCAGACGGCAAACCATCTGGTAGAAATCTAGTCTGGGCACCTTCCGAACCCATAAGGGCCGAAGGGTTGGCTAAGCCAAGTGTTAAGTGCACAGCGTCATAGAATTTCTTTAGGTGGGGGGGTCTTTTTGACTCCAGGAAATTCAGGGAGGCATGAAGTGGACTTAGACTCATCTTCCGCAGGGAAGTGTGGGAGCGGTGCCTAGAATTGTGGTTTTGTTCCTGTGCCTAATTCGATGACGTGGACTAGTGCTGTGATGTGGAAGAGCATTTCAGGTTCTCAGTTTTCTTCTTCTTGTGGGACTTTTAAGATTTAGACCTCAACAACAACTGACAGGAGGGACTCTGAGAGCGGGCCTGAGGCCTTTTCTGCGGCCATATCTGAACCAGTGTGGAGTTGTCTGTACTGAGCAACCAGGAACCTTAAGATGCACTTTCGGACCGCCTCGAGGTTCATCGCATGGCAGTGTTGGCAGGTCTTGGAGTCGTGGTCTGGTTCCAGGCACCATATGTCAAAGATATCTACATGTGACAGGCTCCACAAGGTTTTTAGACAACATTCCTAATGCACACTGGGAGCTGAAAGGTCTAGTTTCACAAAAGTAAAAAGAAGTCAAAAAAATAAATGACTGAGGTAGTTCTTCCAGATTTGCGCTGATGGTGCAGAAAGAAAATAAATATCAGCCCACTGCGGTTGTGCGTATATAGACATCACAAGTCAAATCTGGTGTGGACAACACTGGCGCAGAGCCGATTGGTATACCCTACCAATATGCAGAGGCACTACTCAAGATTTACGCGATCCAGTATGACTTCTGGGGAATATTCTGTGGTAAGGAATATGTGGATAGAAGTCTCTGTCAGATACAGAGTTTATGATCGGCAGATGCTCGACTGAGAATACTAAAGTTCTCAGTCACATTACAGAACTAGCATCAGCAAAGCCAAAAAGTCTGAAACGTGCTAATGACTATAAGCACATGCACACACAAAAAAGTGCAAACTATTTGTGTGCTGTCTTCATGCAGCCTGCCTCTTTCTGTGTTAATTATTTTTTTTGTTTTCCCAAGTTTGTGGAGCAGCACCTCAAGTTTAGGGTGCACAGAGAATTGTTTTAAGTCTGTGCACACTGGTGCATGCCTATATTATACTTGTTAGGTTTCCGGTTTTGCATGGGGGTGGTTTGTTAGGGTCAGGATTTTGAAGGGAATGAAGACGTGGTCTGACCAATCTAACATGAGTGAGATACAGCTCTTTATAAAAATCAGGTCTGAAGTAGGAAGAAAATAGCAGTGCTGCAGTTCTTTATCATCCGACAGGAACGATTTGAGAGGAGATATCTCTGTCTTTTTCCCTAGCGGAGACTGAAATTTCCCAGAAAAAGAGATCCCAATTAGTGCTACAACCAAGAAAACATAAATAAAACTCTTTTTGTTCATAAGAGGGCAACACATGATGTCCATCCTCAGTGGTTTAGGAGTCGTGTTTGTAATCTCCAAGGTAATTGCTAGGGGAAGACATTTAATGAGTTAATCAGTTTGCATTTAGAGGACTTTTTGTGCGTAGAAAGATAGCCTATTGTCTGTTGACCTAGAGAGTGGCATGAAGGATCATCAAAGCTAACAGTATTGAAGGTAAAAGGTTTGGATGAGGGCAGATATGGAAGTTGCATTAGAGAACACATTGGAAACTGCTTTAGAGACTGCAGACCTACTACTGTTTAATAAAACAGCTTTGATGTGATGTGGAGGTGATGTGACACAAGTGAGACTAGGGCAGTCTTCTAAGGTTGCATGAGCAGAATTATTTTTGTGTTTTGTAAATCTAGCTCTGGAGAGTGGGCCAGATTTAATGGAGTTTAGTTTGAGACTATTGTATTTATCAATTTATATTTCGTGATTGATCAGCAGGGCCTGATGTTTGTGTTATTTGAGGGTTGTTTCGGAAAAGTTGGGGGGTAGAATCCCTCAGATGATCCTGAGATCATCCTGGAACCTGATCTGATTAGACACACTTTGTTTTAGGCCTAGCAGCTTCACACTGAATGCTCGTTAGCTCTTGATTTTAAGAGGTAGGTTTAGCAAGGCACATTAGCAAGATGGTGCCATGAAGTACCACTTATTAAACAGACAGAATAATGTAGTAAGGTGTCACAAATGCTCTAAAGGGAGTACATCAGTGTCATCTCACATTTGACTGATAGGGAAGTGTCAAATCATAATCAGTGCAACATCAGTATGAGTGGGTAAAACATTTAAATTAAAAGTGTGTTTAGGTGTAAAACTGTGCCGGTGCAAAAATGTTTAGGGGCAAAGTTGCCATTTCTGCAAGAACATTATCGTGGAGGCATTTTAGGTGTAAAAAATATTTAGGAAGAAAAATCACATTTAGGTTCACACCCACAGGTGCAAAATTACCTTTGTGCTAAATAAATAGGAGTGTGGTATCACAATGATGCAAACTATCTACGTAAAAAGATAAAATGTGATCCTGGTCCCTGAGAGAGTGGAGACATGGCTGGGGCTTCCCCGTCTGCAACATCGCCTCTACTCGCTGTAGATTTGGACACCAGCCGCAAAGCCATTAAGGATTTGAGGGAGGCAGCTGAGGCCAAGCTGGATGGCCTACATGTGGACCTCTCACCACTACAACAGGACCTGCGTGGTGTGGCCAACAGGATGACTGAAATCAAGACAAGGATCTCTGCTACTGAAGACGGCGTAGTGACCCTCAAGAGCCAAGTATTTACACTGACAGCCTCTGTGGCTGCCGTAGGCGAGCGACCAGAGGACGCTGAGAATCACTATAGGTGCAATAAACCGCCCCTAGTTGGGTTCCCTGTGACCATGGAGGGCCCAGACTTGGGCACCCTCCTTGAATCCTGGTTTAGATCATGGGTCCTGTGGGACAACTACCTAACTGTTTCGTAACTGAAAGGGAGTATCGGGCCCTGGCCAAGAAGCCTCCTCTGGCGGCCCAGCCTCACCCAGTGATACTGTGTGTACTTAATTTCCATGACTGCGACTCCATCCTTTGTGAGGCCCGCATTTGTCGAGATCTCTGGCATGAGAACTCTAGGGTACTGATCTCCCAAGACTACACAAGGGTGGTTCAGCAGCGGTGTCACTCATACAAGTAAGTCAAGTAGAAACTTCATGCTCTTAACCTCGGCTACATACTTCTGATCTCGGCCCTCTGCATTCATTTTCCAATCCTCGACCTACTTCTTCAACCCCCCTGGAGTAGGTCTGGAAGTGGGCTGTGGAAAGGCCCTTCCTGCAGAGCCTGGTGTCCATGGGTGTCCGTACGGGGCCGCAAAGGGGGTGCTCCAGGACTCGGATGATGGGGCCCACCCAGCGGGAAGTCGGAACTTCAGTGGCGGACGACCCAGATGCTGGGGTCCACATGAAGGCTCTGTGGCTATTTAGCTCCCTTGACAGTGTTCCTGACTCTCTGGCCTAGCCATTTCCATATCCAGACCACTCCTTGCTTCACTGAGGGACTGCGGCGAAGGAACACTGTCTGGTGACTCCTGCAGTGGTATTGTATTGCTTGGTTTTGTGGCCCCAGGGGTGTGTGTGGGGTGTGTGTCAGGTAAAGGGTTTTATTCTCACCTGAGCATGTTACCCTACTGACCCAATGTCTATCTGTCTAGCTGGCATTCGTATTTAGCTGAGTGCATTTTAGCTGTCAGGCACGTAACTCACTCTACGGGCTACGCTGTCCTCCGACCCCCTCAAGTTCCTTGTGCATTTTATTATTCTTTTTGTGATTTATGTTTTGCTCAAGAATGATAGATGCTTCAGCGGGAGACATTGGAGTGTGCGGATTTGTTTTACTGTCCCATGTTTGTTCTTGTGTTTCAGGTTTTTTTCTAACAAGTTCTTCATCCAAATACTCTTAAATTCCTGCTACAATTATGGGCCTTAATCTATATCCCGTCTCACGATGCTGGGTTCCTATCCGTAATGTTCATTGCGCTCTTCCACCCCCCATCATCTCATGGAACGTTAACGGTCTTCTTGACCATATCAAGTGAGCAGCAATCTTGCGCCGAATTAAACCCACAACCCCGCCGTTGTCTTACTTTAAGCATTTGCTGGGCTCCAGGTGCTTCTTTCTGGGCCGTTTTGGATGCAACAAGGTCATCTACTCTGGCTTTGCCATGGGGTTCACGTTTCTCCTACACAAGTCCTTTCCACTGATGGTCACCGAGGTACATATTGACCCGCTTGGAAGGTATGTGGCCATTGAGGGACAAATAACTTAATTTCCTGTTATGTTCCTCCCCCCTTATTGCAACCCACTTTACAAGCCCTTCGCTCTCCATTAGTGTTCCCTACCCCAGGCACTATCTTAGTGGGTGGGAGCTTCAATGCAGTCCCTGACTCTGGCCTTGATATTTCGGGCCCCCACCGCCCTGGCAGCGGATGCATGCCTCTCTACCGGTCATTCTGCTGTCGATGGCCTGAGACCTTGACTTGGCCCCTATGGCTGAGAAAAACGGCAAAGCCCTCTCAGGGCTCCAACCCGGGACAACGCGAGACACAGACGACCTCCACACTGAATACTATTTAAAGTTACAAACTATCTTGCTTCCGCACCTATCAGCCCGACATGTGGATGCGCTTCAACAGGCATCATTTCCCTCTGACTTGGACTGCGCCACCGTAGTTGTCCTTCCAAAGCGGGGCTCCTGGCAAATCAATGCTCCTCCTACCTCCAGATTTCCCTCGTCCACAATATTAAGATCTTTGCCAAACTCCTGAAGAACAGGCTACAAAGCACCCTTCCCTATCTTATTCACCCCAACCAATGTGGCTTCATTAAGTCATCTTTAAACCTGTAGCCGAGTGGGAGCACCACCCTGTAGTCACACACTTGTCAAGGGACCAGTGCCTCCTGACACTGTGTGTCTGGGTTTAAAGATGACTTAATGAAACTCGATACCCAGAGTGTGTATACGAACAGGGGTCAAATGCACCCGGATACACAGAGTAATAGAAGCTCTGACTTATGACAGGTAGGGGGCATAAACAAGGGGGAATCCAAGAGGTCCTGATGAAGGTCAAGTGACCCTGAGGGGCAGTAATAGCAGCAGAAACATGTTGACTGGTGAACAGGTACTGGGGTGAACAGGTAATGGTATCCTGCATGTCACCACCAGGAATCTATTTTTAATTCTGTCCAGGGGGTCCCTTAATAAAATTGAGGAGTGGACACCCATGAGATAGTTTTATGTATTGTTGAATGTTCAGAACCCTATTTTGTTTTGTATTGTTGTGTAGTGCTGTATTTTCCCCGCCCTTACTGCTCTATTCCTAACGTGGGTTTACGTAGGATTATGTTAGCAGAAGACCAATGATGAGGCATGTCACGATTACTGGGTGAGGGCAGTTTTTCTAACAGGCAGTCGCCCGCCCATAGGGGCGGGGAGACGGAGTGGTTATCTTGTCCCTTTTGTGATAAGTGGTAGATGTTTTGGGAGGTAGGACAAGGAAAAACTTTTCCTCTCACCCCTTCTTAAGTGTTTTGATGATGAAGCCCTCTCTCAGTCCTAAAGTCTGAGTCGTAATTTAGCCCTCTTGTTAGGTGAGTTCCACACAGCATTTAATACAGTCTCTTGGCCCTTCATGGATGCTGTCCTCCTGCAGCCTGGGATTAGCCCTAGGTTCCATAAGATGGAGTAGCTCCTGTAAAAGGCTCCTACTGCCAGGATCTGTGTCAATGGAATTCTTTTCTCCTTATTTCCGATCCGGCAGGGTAGATGTTAGGGCTGCCCGCTCTCTGTGTTACTATTCACCTTGGCTATCAAGCAATTGGCCCGCCTGATCCGTTGTGATGCTCAGGTCTCCGGCTGGGGATGGGCCGCCGGGCTTGAAAACTGGAATTCTTTTTATGCTGACGACATTCTTCTTTTTCTTGCCGATCCCTTATCCTCCGCTCCTCGTTTTATGGAGATTCTTCGCCTCTATGAAGAAACCTATGGCCTGCAATTTAACATGCACAAATCCTTGTTGGTGGAAGTTTCCAGGGACAAGGAGGGGTGGTGCTGATGCCATGATATACCGCTCAGGAGAAACGTTTTACTTTACTTGCATGCCCATGTCTCTCACCTGCCTGACTTGGCTATGACTCAATTTGCAGCCTTTGGCGGCTTCCCTAGATGGTAACCTGCGCAGGTGGCACCAGATGCCTCTCAATCCCATGGGCCACATTGCACTATTCAAAATGATGTGCCTTCCTCGCTACTTACACACTTTATCTAACTATCCTTATCCCATCCCTTGGGGATGGTTCCGTTCCCTAACTTATGAACTGATGTCTTTAGAACCACCACGTGGCATTCAACTCAACATGAAAATCCCCCTTCAATGGCCGACTGGGTGTCCCTGACATCTACGCCTACTATCTGGTGTTACATTTAGAGCCCATAAAAAGTTGTTCACTGGGTATGGGAAGATCCCGCATATCGCCTAGATCCTCATTTTACAGGCTTTGAAGGCCTTCTTCATTTGCTCTACAGTGGTCAACTGACCCTAACTACCCCATTGTGCACCCGCGCAGCACTAAAACTTACTCGCTGGAAAAGCCGTTTGACTGCTTTGATGCCCCTTTGGAGGGGAACCTGGCTTTAACAGGTGTCCAGCCACGAGGGCTTCATCCAGAGGGGCATCATGGGATTTGATGTAAATTAAGGGATTACAGGACCAATATGCTCTGCCACATACAGTTATACCGCTTCCTACAGTTGCACCTCACTTTGCAGGCTTACCTGCCCTCATTATCCCAGCTTCCAGAATTCAGCCCACTCAAAGCCAAAATTCTGATGGGCAGCTTGGGCCAGGAATCAGTCTCAATGATATATTGTTCTTTGGTAATTAATGCCCCTGATGCCTTCCCCTCTCTGAGGCAGAGATGGGAGAATTAGGTGGGTGAATTAAATGATGATGAATGGAGGGAGGCTTGCCTCGCTCTTCGGGAGCTGGTGATTTCCTCCCCCTTATGTATGGTTCAGGTCAGCTACCTACGTGCGACCCACCTGTCCCCAAATCATATACTGCATATGACCCAGTCTACATACTCTACCTTCGCCCACTGCGCTCTGCCCACTGCAGACTTTTACCACATGGCATGAAGCTGCCCTGGGTTACGTCCCTTATGGGATGGGGTTGGCTGTGAAGTATCAGATGTCTTGGGGCGTTCATTCGACCTGGACCCTAAGGTGGTGCTGCTGGTTGTCTTGGAGGCATTGGGGGTCCCCGCTCAGATGTTGCTTGCTTGTGGAAGCTCCTCTCGCCCTGCTCCCTGTAACAATGGTGCAGGGAAGTCGACTGGTGCGCCCGTCAGGAGAAGCTACTGTATGAGGCATGCAGACATCCCTAGAAACATGACAAAATATGGGGGAGGTGATGGGCTTTCTATTGATTACCATTGTGATTTCCCTTTTGGTGGGGTTGATGTTTTCTCTACATAATGCTATGCTACAGAATTGTTTTATGATTGAGTGCGCTGTACTGGATGACACTCGTTTTCTAAAATTCAATAATATGTATTTATCAAAAAAGAAAAGAGAGAAATTGTAGTAAGATGTCACGTAAGGTGGAAAACGAGTGCATCAGTTTGCTCTCACATTTGACTGACAGCACATTGGAATGCAAAAATCACATTTGGTCAACATCAGTGTAATAAAATTTTAGGGACACATTTATGTGCAATGTGACAGTGGTGTAAAGTAACAATTTAGGTGCAACATTAAGTAAGAATCAGAATAATATTGAGGACGCAAGTGGACACAATTATAAGTATAAAAGTACAGCTCACGCTTAGCTGCAAAATAATCCTATCAATAAGCGAATGATAACACTTGTGAGCATAAATGAGCACTGAAGTACATGATCACCTTGCTTCACTGTCCATGCACTAAGGTGGGCTACGAATAGGAACATGTTAGACTTCTGAACCCTAAAGCTCCTTTATGTCTTAGGTATGCTGTGTGACATAGGACTTGGATGGCAACCTAAATGCTCATTACACCTGGAGATATTTCTCAGTGTCACAAAAGAATGTTCTTAATACAATTATAATCTAACTGCCACTATGTTCTTTTAGGTTCTAGACTCTTGGTCTCCCAGATTTTTGATTTGGTCTGGAGTCAATTAAGACGATAATCATGTCAGCTTTTTCCACGCCGCCTATCAAGTAACTTCTACAAACTGAATGACCAGTTAATTTCCAAATATCTTTGGAAAGACAAAAATCCTAGAATCCTTCTCTGTCCATAAATGCTTGGGAAGAAACTGGGTGATGTTACGTTTGCGGACTTCTTCGACTACCATATTATTTAACAATGCAGGGTGCACGTTGGTTCCTTCTTAATTGTGTGGGACCACTTATGTGGCTTTCTCATGGAGTAAATCTGCAATGCTATTGGCTTCTTCCTTCTGTAGGAATTTCTCCCTCGATGGTGCTGCATGGCAAGAAGAGATTACATAACATGTTGACTTGTAGCCCTGCTCAAATCAAAGCAGCTTCCTCTTACCAGATGCTTTTAACAATAGTCAAATAAAAGGTTTTCTGTCTTTTATAAAAAGAGAAAAAAACGTGTTTACATTCTGAACAACATGCATGCTATGTCAAACAATTTCCGAGATGCACACTCATATGTTGAAATGTGGTGCTGTCACACAATTTCTTTTCAAAAGCCTATTGCCCTTTGGTTGTGAAAGGTAACATTCACATTAACTACATCGATACCATTCATTAAATTACCAACCTGATATGCTCGATTTATTTGGCTGGCTGCCCAGGCTGCATATTTAATGTTGTCTTTTTTCATCTTTGCACTTGCTTTGGGATTTGAAGCAATATGGCTAGCGGACTAGAAAACAAAAGAACAATTAACAGCACAAATACATTTAGATGGACCTCACCAGTCTAGCTCAGCCTTTCATTAAGTGTAGACTAGAGACAGCTTTACCAGTCTCTTTCTCACATCTAATAATGCATCTACAAAGCGAAAGAGGGGCAATGGGAGGGCCCCCTTCAGCCATTAGCTATTGTCAGCTCAAAATTCTAGAGGCACTGCTTGACTGAAATGTCATTCATGATGCACTGCATCTTGCTCGGACACAGCATCAACTATTTAACCGGTAATGCCCACAGATACTTCCACCTACGGAGTACTTCCATTTCAGAGCTTGGACAGTGAAACACTTATGCACTGAGGTAAAGGGTGCCTTGATAAACTTTATTTAAATGGTCTACTCCATATTGCATTGTGAGCTAGAGCATCCTGAGACATAAGAAATCTGGAAGGACTTGTGGCAAAACTGCCGCTGTGCGTGCTCGGCACATCATTCAGACGGATTAAGCAGACTGACCATGAATTACCAAATTAACAGATTTGCCTCCTCCTGCTTCCACATCCTCTACATGATCCGCAGAACCTTCAGATGCATTCCCATCAATACCAGGCCCTCATCATCAGCAGCCTTCACTACGTCAACGCACTCTATGCTAGCATCTCCACCCAGCGCCTCAAAAGACTCCAAACCATAGAAAACCCCATATTCATCCTGGAACCCCCCAAACAGACCCAAACCACCTCCCCACCTCAGAAGCCTCCACTGGTTCCCCATCTAGAAAAGAGGACAGTTCAAGATCCTCATGCACGCCTACAAAGCCCTACACAATCCAGGACCAGCTTACATCAATTCCGGACTGAACTTCCATCAACCCGCCAGACACCTCGGCTCCTCCTCACAAGCCATTGAGCAAAACCCCTGCATCTGTTGCAGCTGCAGTGAAGGTCGTTCCTTCTCCTACATCGACCCCAAAACCTGGAATGACCTGTCCCTCCACCTTTGAACAGCACCTGCTCTTGCGGACTTCAGAAAGAAACTCAAGAACTCTCCTCTTCGACAGAGAGTTTGCATCACAGTGCCAAACCCCCTAGGGGTGATTGTGCTGTGCTTTAAAAAAAAAAAAGTGCTTGAATGATTGATTGATACTGCTCTTCTTTTACAAAAGGAAAATAGAAAACAAATAAGAGAAAAAAACTGGGGCGGCCTGGGGCTCTTTAACAGAAGGAACTGGGAGTTGTGGTTCCAGATATATCGTAGGTTTCAAACTTGGAAATGATCTTCATTAATCCTGGACAAAAGACTTTACCTCTCGGAATGTGTCCCCACACAAACAGGCTATCAAGGGGCACAATAACCATTTTTACTGCTTGCGTGCAAGGTTGCTAGCAGAATTTTGCCCGGTTGATAACTGTGTAAATTGATGGTGTATGAGGAGAAGCAGTGCAGGTGCGCAGGACTTAACCTCTCAACAGAGTCCAGCAAAACCTGCAACAGTATTCAGTACACACAGAAGTAGCAATCTCCACAAAATGCAACACAAGCTTATGATGTCCGGCTTGTTGCTCTGCTGCTTTGGGCCAAACAGTGAAACGTTTTGTGCACTGAGTGCCCACGGTCCATATACACTTCACTCATCATTTGAGATGAACAAGTTACTTACCTTCGGTAACGCTTTTTCTGGTGGATACACTAGCTACCTGTGGATTCCTCACCTTGTAAATTCGATCCTTGCGCCAGCATCCGACGGAAAGTCTTCTTCCTAGCTGTCTACGTCGACAAGGACGTCATAATGGCACGGCTCCACGTGACTCCGTCTGACGTCAACGTGCCAATAAGAGGTCCTCGTCGGCGTACTGATGTCAGTTTCACCTCATTTTTTTCATGCCCTTAAGGCAAACAGGTGTAAACCGACCAAGAAAAATGATATTTAATATAGAAAGATATACGCACACAAAAACCTTGTCCATTTAAACCATATATTCTTGTTAAGAGCCTAAACACACCAATATACAACAATATGTAGAGAACAATCACTATATATATATATATACAGACATATATATATATATATATACATACAAATATATAAATATAAGAAGAAATATTAAACCAAAAACTGCAAGATAACTGTGAAATCAGGCAGGCAACGGGGAGGCGGGAGGGACCGTGAGGAATCCACAGGTAGCTAGTGTATCCACCAGAAAAAGCGTTACCGAAGGTAAGTAACTTGTTCTTCTGATGGATACAACTACCTGTGGATTCCTCAGCTTATGAATAGAGTCCCAAGCAGTACCGCACTCGGTGGTGGGTGCCCGCCTGATTACACCAAGAAATCTTGCAATACCGAGCGAGCAAAATTACCATCCCTCCTCATCTCAGAGTCTTAACAGTAATGTTTCATGAAAGTATGGAGGGACGTCCAAGTTGCCGCTTTACATATATCTATTAATGGAACTCCCCTCGCCAGAGCCGAGGATGCAGATTTAGCTCTAGTAGAGTGGACCCTGATACCTTCAGGAGGGACCTTTTTTTGCCAAAGAGTAACAGATCTTGATACACAAGATGACCCACCTGGAGAGTGTTCTTTCTGAACCGCTCTGCCCTTTCGCTGACCAGCACATCCAACAAACAGTTGCTCATCTAAATGAAAGTCCTTAGTCCTTTCTAGGTAAAAACTCAGGGCCCTCTTAGGGTCCAACCTATGGAGTCTCTCTTCTTCTTTAGATGGGTGGGGAGGAGGGTAAAACGCAGGAAGAGTGATAGTTTGCCCTATATGAAAAGGGGTGACAACTTTCGGTAGAAAAGCAGCCCTGGTTTTTAGAACCACATTATCAGGGAAAAACATGGTGAAAGGAGGCTTAACGGAAAGGGCCTGAAGCTCTCCAATCCTTCTGGCAGAAGTAATTGCGATTAAGAAAATGGTCTTCAAGGCTAAATATCTCAATGGACATGAATGCATGGGCTCAAAAGGCGAACCCATTAAGAATGTTAAAACAAGATTTAAGTCCCACTGAGGCATATGAAAAGGAGTAGGAGGAAAGCTATTCAACAAACCCTTAAGGAACCTATGTACAATTGGAGACTTGAATAAAGATGGCTGGTCCGGAAGGCAAAGAAACGCCGACAGAGCTGCCAAGTAACCCTTAACTGTAGCTATCGCACAGCCTTTCTTCGCCAAACTAAGAACAAACAAAAGTACATCTGAAAGATGGGCCTTTAAGGGATCTTTTTGGTTCTCTCCACATCACAGCACAAATTTTGCCCACCTTCCGGCATAAATAGATTTAGTGGAGTGTCGCCTGGACGATAGATTAACATCCACTACATCTGGTGGGAGAGAAAAGGAATTCAGGTTGCCCCGTTCAATCTCCAGGCATGAAGGTGCAGGCTCTGGAGGTGGGGTGTAAAACCTGCCCCTGCGATTGAGAGAGGAGATCTGCCTTGAGCGGGAGACGGAGCGGAGGGCACTGAGAGAGTTGAAGCAGGTCTGTATACCATACCCTTCTCGGCCAGTCCGGTGCCACCAAGATGACTTGGGCCCGGTCTTGACGAACCTTCCTCAAAGCCCGAGGAATCAAGGGTATGGGGGGAAACGCGTAAAGCAACTGGCCGGTCCAGGACAACTGAAACGCGTCCCCCAACGCCCCTTGCATCGGATACTGGAGGCTGCCGAATAACGGGCAATGCGCGTTCTCCCGAGTGGCGAATAAATCCACCTGAGGAGTACCCCACATCTCGAAGATGTGGAGGACTAGATCCGGATGGAGACGCCACTCGTGATCTAATGAGAAGTGACGACTGAGAACGTCCGCACGTACATTCAACACTCCGGCCAAATGATTTGCCATCAAGCAAATCTGATGGTCCTGAGCCGAGGACCAGAGTCGGAGGGCTTCTCGGCAGAGAAGATACGACCCCACACCTCCCTGCTTGTTTATATACCACATTGCGGTAGTGTTGTCCGTCAGGATCTGAACTGACTGACCGCGAAGAGAAGGGAGGAAGGCCTTGAGTGCCAAACGTACCACCCGCAATTCCAACAGATTGATATGCCAAATCTGTTCCCCTGGAGACCAATGACCCTTGATCTCCAGGTCCCCCAGATGAGCTCCCCACCCTAGAGTGGAAGCATCCGAAATCACTGTGGCCACTGGAGGAGGCAGTGAAAACGGTTTCCCTTGGGAAAGGTTGCCGTCCTCTGCCCACCAAAGAAGATCCGCTACAGCGTTCTTGGAAATCTTTATTGTGTCTCTGAGATCCCCCTTGTGCTGGAACCACTGTCTGCGGAGGCACCACTGAAGAGCCCTCATATGCCAGCGAGCGTGAGTGACCAACAGAATGCAAGAAGCAAACAGACCTAGCAGGCGTAAGACCTTGAGGACTGGAACTGCTGCTCCACTTTGAAACAAAGGAATCAGCGCCTGAATGTCCCGAACCCGCTGAGGCGGGGGTAGGCCCGAAACATTGTCGTGTCCAGTACTGCCCCTATGAACAGGAGGCGTTGAGAGGGCTCCAGGTGAGATTTGGGTACGTTTACCGAAAAACCCAGATCGAACAACAACTGGGTTGTCAGTCGTAGATGAGACAACACAAGCTCTGGAGACTTGGCTTTGATCAACCAATCGTCCAGGTAGGGAAAAACCGCTACTTCCCTCTTTCTGAGATGTGCTGCAACAACTGCCATCACCTTTGTGAAAACCCGGGGTGCTGAAGTAAGTCCAAACGGAAGGACCGCAAACTGGTAATGTTGCGATCCGACCACAAAACGGAGATACTTCCTGTGCGACTTGATTATGGGAACATGAAAGTACGCGTCCTGCAAGTCGACAGACACCATCCAGTCTCCTTCATTGAACGCCAATAGTACCTGCGCTAGGGTCAGCATTTAGAATTTTTCCTGCTTGAGGAACAAATTCAAAATCCTCAAGTCTAGGATCGTCCGCAACCGACCGTCCACTTTGGGAATCAGGAAATATCTCGAGTAACACCCCTGACCCCTTTCCTGCAACGGCACCAACTCTATAGCGCCCTTTGCCAACATGGTTATAACCTCCTGTTGCAACAACAGAAGATGGTCTTCTGAACAAAAGGAGGGACGGGGGAAAGGGAGGAGGGAACTCCTGAAAGGGGAGAGCATAGCCCTTTTCCACAATTCTAGCACCCACGAGTCCGTTGTAATTGACCTCCATTTCTGTAGAAAAAGACTCAACCTTCCCCCTACAGGAGAAGTATGACTGATAAAATGGGGAAAACTAGGGCTGCTTCTGCTGTTGTCCACCAGAGGAGGATGAAGAAGAAGAAGAAGAGAGCTGCTGGGCTGGACCTCTAGCCCTAGCCCTACCCCGCCCTCTAAAGGCACGATAGGGCGGATTGGCAGGTTGCTGGGCATAAGATTGGGACCTTCGAAAGGCAGAGCCTCTAACAAATCCTCGAAACCTACGAAAAGGTCTGTACGATGTAGCAGAAGGGGCCTGTAAACCCAGGGACTTAGCTGTAGCCCGACAGTCCTTAAACCGTTCAAGGGCAGAGTCTGCCTTGTCCCCAAATAGCTTTTCCCCATCAAACGGAAGGTCCATTAAAGTGGATTGTACATCTGATGAGAAACCCGAAGACATTAACCAGGCATGCATTCTCGTAGCCACCGATGTTCCCATGGCCCTGGCAATAGAATCTGTGGTATCCAGGCCAGATTGTATGACCTGCTGTGCAGCAGCTTGTGCGTCCAAGAAAAGGGACACAAAAGATTTTTGTATTTCCTGTGGCAGATCTTTTGCCATCTCCTTAGCAGAGTCCATTAGAGCATGGATGTATCTGCCTAGCACACAGGTGGAATTGGTAGCTTTTAGGGCCATGCTGCAAGAGGAGAACATTTTCTTTGAGGACTGCTCCATCCTCTTGGATTCCCTGTCAGTCAGAACACCTGGGAATGTACCGGGGGCAGACTTTGCAGAACATGATGCCTGAACCACCAAGCTCTCCGGAGTAGGGTGACGAGACAGAAAAACTGGATCTCCTGGGGCACTTCTATGCCTCCTCGCCACTGCCCTGTTCACAGCAGGAGATGTAACCGGCTTTTTCCATAGGTCTAAAATGGGCTCCGTCAAAGCCTCATTAAAAGGCAGCAAAGGGTCAGCACTGGAGGAAGATGGATGAAGAACCTCTGTAAGCAGGTTAGTCTTTACTTCTGCCGTGGACAAAGGCAAATCCAGATAATCAGCTGCCTTCCTCACCACCGCATGGAAGGAGGCGGCCTCCTCAGTAAACTCCCCCGGAGACACAATGTCCCACTCCGGGGAAGTATCTAAACCACTTGCAGTGGCAAGACCCTGGAAGTCATCGGAAGGCTCTATCTCACCTTCCTCAAGCCTTCTGTATTCTTCCTCCTCCAGAAGACTCAATGCCTTCCTCCAAGATCTAAGATGAATTTCCAGAGCCGGCGTTGACAAGGAATACATCGACGCCGACGATCTCGAACCCCGAACCGGTTCAGACAGGCTCCTAGATTCAACCGGCGTCGGTGCCGGCGCCGACCCGAAGTCGGCAGATGACCTTCTCGAAGCCGAATGGACGGAAGGAGATGGAGCCGGTCTGGATGAGGCCATCAATGGCGCCGGATGGCGCGGAGAAGGATTCAGTTGACATGCCTACGGATCCACGGTCCCAGGCGAAGGACTCTTGCCAGGGGAGACCCCCGACGCCGAACCACCAGTCTCTGCATGGCAGAAGGGCATGAATGGAGCAGCCCTGTACGACGCCGGCGAGCCCAAATTGAAAGCCAATGGCCCCATGGGACCCGCCGGTGCACCAGCAGGGGCCATGGATTGGAAAACAGCATACATCGCATTCAAAAATGCGGCCGGATCCGTCCCTGGAGTCGGGAAAGCTGGGTACTGCTGTGCAGATGTCTGCTGAACATCAGGATCCCTCGGCGCCGGTGAAAAGTGAGGACTACCTTGAGTGACCTCATAAACTGAAGGCGCAGGTGACAACCCCGGACTCTCCGGCTGAGGCGTGACAGTAGGACTCATCTCCCACATCCTCTGGCACCGTGATGAACTCGACCTCGATCGACTCCGCTCCGAACGGCACCGAGAGTCATGATGACGCCGCTTCTTATGTTTTTTGGGAGAAGCATGGGAGGAAACCTTCTTGTGTTCCTTCTTCTTTGCCTTGGCTAAGAAGAGCTTCGCCTCGTGTTCCTTCAGAGCTTTCGGATTCATGCTCTGGCACGAAGAACAACCTTCCACATCATGTTCGGAGCTTAAACACCAAATACAGTCCGAATGGTGGTCGGTCACTGACATCCGACCCCCGCATTCCCTACACGGCTTGAAACCGGACTTCTTCGGAGGCGACATTGTAACTTTGAGAAATCGTTACTGTTACCAACGGGCCAGGAAGAATAACCGTTGGCGTCGAAGCACGGAAAAAAGGAAAAACTGACGTCAGTACGCCGACGAGGACCTCTTATTGGCACGTTGACGTCAGACGGAGTCACGTGGAGCCGTGCCATTATGACGTCCTCGTCGACGTAGACAGCTAGGAAGAAGACTTTCCGTCGGATGCTGGTGCAAGGATCGAATTCATAAGGTGAGGAATCCACAGGTAGTTGTATCCATCAGAAAGTAACAAATAACGACTGAGACCTGTAGACCATGGCTCCTCGGTTCTCTGACATCCCTGCAAAGCAGGCAACCCTCTCTGCCACTTCAACAGGCTATCAATATTTTCTTATTTTAAAAATAAAGGACCTTTCACTAGCATCACAATCCATCATTTGGCATGCCATTCATATGTCTTTCTATGTAGGCTCTCCACAATGTGGCTTTGTCAGAGTGAAGTGTCCATATGATTTCTGATAGAAAAGTTCAAAGAGTTCAGCTATCACAGCCAGAAGTCTGCCTCTCTAGAAGCACAGTAAGCAGAGAAAACTAAAGAAGCTGAAGAAAGGTGTTTTAACTGTGCTGTATTAAAACCTGCCTAATCACTGCAGGCTAGCACCCTTCGTATAATCTGATCTTACCCTTTACACACTAGACATATCTGTGATTACCACACTGTGTGCATAAGTTAGGCCCCCATGGAGAAGGGCTGTACAAGTTTACTGCCTTTCCTTCAAGCTAGTGAAGAGTGAATTTCTAGGGGAGCCTTCATGTCTGAGTGTGCACAGTGCATTAAAAGCATGCAAGCATTTCTTTCCTTTACCATCTGGCAACCACCCATCAACATCCCATAACTTGTGTATGACCATAATAGTAGTACCTCTACCTTACCAAGCCCTTAGTAATATGTTAACCTCTGTCACTTCAAGCCTATTCCCATCATAAAATTACCAGACATACAAAAAAATGTTTTGCCAAAGTCTTCATCCAATGTTAAGGCTTATATTATCCTACATACAAACAACATTTTTAAAAAGCATAACAATTCAATACCGGTGAAAGTTGTTAAGAAAACAACCAATAGAGCATGAAAACTCCACTCGACCATTTCACACAAAAATTTACACATTTTGAAGGTGGTGGCAAGCGCTTGTCCAATCACCTCCAACAACGTTATTCCTGTCCATTCACAAAAATCTACTGATGGATGTGATAATCTAGTAAGATGTTAAAAGCTCTCACAGTGGGTCAAATAGATACAGAATGGCCGACTTTGCAGTGTTACAAAAATGAATGGAAGAAACCCCTTGTTTTTAGTTTGACGCCATGCTTTATAATACAGCTTTTTACTTCTACCATCTGCAATTGGAAAATGAGCACAATTCAATGCTTTGTGGCAGCTTGTGTTTCCAAACCGTTAAAAAGCAGTGTCAAGTTATGTATAGGAAAGCTGAAGAATTCTGCAGAATCTAGCAAGACCCAAGTGAGAAAGCACAGCAGAGCAAAGGACTAGTTAGTGAGATTGTCAGTTATGTTTTACACCAGGGATACAAAGATCAGGAGCGTTCGTGTCAGCCCACTACATGCTAGACTCTTCTCTGACAGGCTTGTTGGGACTAAGGTGAAGTCAGAGCAGACAATTTAGTCGTTGTTTAAAAGACTGGATATGTTGGTTCACAATCAGTCTCCTGTCATGCGAGAGGCAATCTTGTGGAACTATGGTGTAAAGTCGCCTACAAAGATCATTCCAAACGGACAGGCAGGGCTGAGGTACAGCGGAAGCGGGTCATGTAACATGCTAGTGACTGAAATGTCATAGCTGCTTAAGCACAGTAAGTACATTTTAGAAGGTCCTCTGAAAGTCTCTTAGGATTAGGGCAAATACAGTCAAATGTCGGACACACCGCTGAAAAACAAGTATGGTTGTAAAAGAGCCTGTTATGCATCCTAACAGGTTATGGACTTGCTTCAGCCTTACTTCATTAAACGCTTAAAATAAAGTCAATAGCACAGGGGTTGAGGTGATCATTGCTGCACCTTCATCCATAGTTTTGTACATAGTTAATAACACCATTGGTGCTCAAGTCTTGAGGACCAACCCCATAGGCCTCAAATAACCATGGGTTTTAGACATTAAGAAAGGACCCGGCACATCAAAGTGTTTATTTGTATAGTGGATTATGTAATTTTATTCTGGATCAATAAAAACAGTGATTCTATGAAATTGGATTGTGGAACTATGTGATTTTAGATGAAACTTGAAGAGATGGGCCAAAAAGCTCTTGGATACTAACAAACACTTTGATGTGCCGGGTCCTTTCTTAATGCTTAAAATAAAGTATGCAACTATTTTTGCAAATTAAAATATATATTATGGTACTTAAAATGATGTGTCAAATGGCCAAACATTAATGTATGTTTTCTAGAAAACAACACTTATGGAAACTGTACTTCATTAAATAATTCGATCTTTGTGTTTATTAGTAATCTGGTGACAAAGGAAAAGTAGAAAACACTTAAGGGTACTGAATAAAAGTGTTGTAAACTGCAATTTTAAAAGTACTGAACTTACCATATAAAGACCAAACAAAGCTCTCATGTTTCGATTATTTAGTTTCAGTGCTTGAGCAAAGTACTTTCTTGAGAGCTCTAAATTTTCAAGTCCACCCTGGGTATATTTTACCTATTTAAATAAGAGAAGCCTTTTAGAAAACTAATACAGACACATTAAATCTGAGCAATCACAGCAAAGCCAATAATAGTCCTGTGAAACACTACATGGAAAGCAGCAAAACCTCTGAACAAAACCCTTACCTTCAATAGCGGCACATAATTTTTCGTTCCTGTAGATATCGGCCATCCAGAAGATAAAGGAACAACTGTGGTGCTCATTAATAGGCTACAGATTGTGTGGATGTTTGCAGTTCTGAATACATCTAGCCTTTTTGAGTTTTTCTTTTTCACACAGTGTAAACCAGTAAAAGGAAAGGGCTCCTTCATAGAGTCATGATAAAGGGAACCTTGCTACTTAATCACTGCCAGGGATAAAATACAATTGTATGCGTTTATAACATATCTATACTTTATATGGGCAGACCGATACCCTCTCTGTCTTTAAGTGCTCTTTTAGACATTTTGCATATTCTGTACAGTGAGAGGTTGGGAGGAAGGTAAACACATATATTGGGTTAGGGTATGTAGCCACTATTTTTCTACTTCAAGTGAGACGCTTCACAAAAACCGAAGGCATGATAAAACTAGCACTGGCAAAGCCAATAGGTTTTGCCTATGCAATATCTCATCTTTGTCATTGCTTGTGTCACAGTGCTTTTCTTAAGTTATATTGTACAGCAACATTGACAAAGTTAATAGAATTTGCACGGGTGATCATATTTAAAAAAAAAAAAAAAAAGAAAGGTGATGAAAGGCAGTGGCGAAGGTCGAGAGTATACATAGATGCCACATCAAGACCTGAAAATCAAACGCCTACAGTGAGCACAAAAGAAACTATACACAACCTCACAACAATGAAGAGAAAACAGTTGCAAATTAGTTTCATTTTACCCAAGCTCTTGTCCTAATGTCTTTCATTGTCTACTTTCAACTGCCCCAGATCATGTTTTCAAACAAAGGTCAGGAACACTGTTTATAAACTGTTCCCTGTTGTTTGTCTTTATTTAACCATTTTGATGCAGCACTTTCACCGAAGCGATTTATGTATATCAAACCAGTACATAATGCAGAGACAGTTTTTTCCGTACATATTATAATAAAAAATGACAACCATATGCATTGCAATGTTATACAAGTTTAGCAACTAGTATTAACGTAAAAGAAAAAAGTAACATATAATAAATATAATAAATAGCAACTTAAAAAAATAGAATCAGAATATACAATTGTAAATTACAAGTAACCACATAATTAGTAAATGAATAGCATGTATTTCAGACATCAAATTTTAAATCAATCAAAGAACTTGTAAAGTGCACTACTCACCTGTGAGGGTCTCAGAGTGCTGAAAGGCAGGGGGGGGGCTACTGCTCGAACAGCCATGTCTTGAGATGTCTCCTGAAGGTAAGTAGGTGCTTAGTCTTTGCGGCGAGGTGGTAGGCCGCTGTCGGTTATTCTGCGGATGCATGGGATGGTGGCGAGAGCAAGGTCAGCGGAGCGAAGCTGTCGGGTCAGGATGTATAAGGAGAGCCGTCGGTTGAGGTATTCTGGTCCGGTGTTGTGCATTGCCTTGCGAGCGTGGGTGAGGAGCATGAACGTGATTCGCTTGTTGACGGAGAGCCAGTGTAGGTCTCTCAGGTGGGCTGTGATGTGGCAGTGGCGGGGGATGTCCAGGATGAGACATGCAGAGACGTTCTGGATGCGTTGCAGGCTTTTCTGGAGTTTAGCCGTGGTTCCTGCGTAGAGGGAATTGCCGTAGTCCAACATGCTGCTCACAAGGGCTTGGGTGATTTCTGGTTTCCGTGGGGATCCATTTGTAGATCTTCCGAAGCATGTGGAGGGTGTTGAAGCAGGAGGAGGTGATGGCGTTGACTTGCTGGGTCACTGATACTGAAGAGTCCAGGATGAATCCCAGGTTGCGTTTGTGGTCGGTGGTTGTTGGTGCGGTTCCCAGTGTGGCAGGCCACCAGGAGCCGTCGCAAGCGGAGGGGGTAGAGCCGAACATGAGGACCTCAGTCTTTTCGGAATTCAGTTTCAGGCAGCTGTTCTTCATCCTTTCGGCAATGGCCTTCATTCCTTCGTGGAGGTTGGTCTTGGCATTGTCCTTAGTGAGGGAGAGGATCAGCTGGGTGTCATCAGCATATGAGATGATGTTGAGGGCAATGTTAGCAAGCAGAGCCATGTAGACGTTAAATAGGGTTGGGCTGAGGGATGAACCCTGGGGTACGACGCAGATGATTTTGGTGGCTTCAGAGCGGAATGGAGGGAGGCGATCTCTCTGAGTTCTGCCGCTGAGGAAGGAGGTGATCCAGTCAAGGGCTCTGTCACGGATTCCTGCGACATTGAGGCGTGTGCGTAGGGTATGGTGGCAGACGGTGTTGAATGCGGCTAAGAGGTCCAGGAGATGAGGGTGGTTTTGGTGCTGTGGTTGCTAAGGAATCCGGATTGGGATGGGTCCAGAGTGTTGTTCTCCTTGAGGAAACAGGTCAGTTGTTTGTTGACAATTTTCTCTATGACTTTTGCCAGGAAGGGGAGCAGGGAGATGGGCCGGAGGTTCTTGAGGTCCTTTGGGTCCGTCTTGGGTTTCCTGAGGAGGGTGTTTTTTTCTCAGCGTCTTTCCAGCTCCCCGGGAAGGTGGCGGTCTCAAAGGAACTGTTGATGATCTTCCGGAGTAAGGGTGCGATGACGGAGCTTGCTTTGTCGAAGATGTGGTGAGGGCGGGTGTCAGATGGTGAGCCGGAGTGGATGGATTTCATGATTTCGATGGTGTCGTCGTCGTCACTGACGTGGGTCCAGGAGAGCAGAAGGCTGGTGAGTGGTGAGTCTGTGGTGTTGGTAGTTGACGGGTGGTAGTGGGGGGGGAGTCTGAGTGCTGAAGGTGTCATGGAAGTTGGCGATCTTGCAGTAGAAGAAGGTGGCTAGGGAGTCGCAGAGGTCTTGTGAAGGCAGGATGCCGCTGACGTTGGAGCCGGGGTTGGAGAGCTCCTTCATGATGTTGAAGAGCTCCTTGTGGCTGTGTGCGTTGTTGTCGATGCGTTCTTTGAAGGCAGTTCTCTTGGTGGTTCAGATGAGTTGGTGGTGTCTACGGATGGCGTTCTTGAAGGCTGTGTGGTTGTCCAGTGTCTGATCTTGGCGAAAGCAAAACATTGCTGGAAGAGTGTAGCAACTAGGCTGGCTGGTTGTTTAGCCGGAAAGATGTTACCTTGCACAATAACAGTTTGGCAAGTCGAGCAACTGAATTAGCCCTAAACACTGTGAATTGGCCCACATCATCATATGACTCAAATGGTCATTTGGACCGGTGATTTCTCTCTGGTCTGTGATAGAAAGCAATTTTCCTGAGGAACTAATTTTAAAAAATAAGGGCAGGAAGGTTTCAGTAAATCAAAAGCATGTTTTTTTTATAAAGTGCACTTTACATGAAGCACAAAAGAAGATACACAAGACCTGTGGGGAGAACACAACTGCACATTAGCTTGATTTTAGCCAACCTCTCGTCCTAACAGCTTTCCTTGTCCACTTTCAATTGACCCAGATCATGTTTTCTAAAGATCAGGACTTTAACTAACTCAACATGAACTAACACCAGGTCCACAGTACACATGCAGTAAACTTGTAATAATACAGTGCAACAAATGCCCAGAGAGGTTTACTAATTGAAAAAATTATGAAATAATAAAGTAATTCTATTACAAAATATGCTGCATTATGACGCATAATTTGCCTAATCTGGACGCATAATTCCAGTGACCCTGGTCAAGGTCACTGGAATGATGCGATTGTGCAGCCAAGGCGAGTTTTGCATAATTATAGATTTGCCGCATTTGCCACATAATCCATCATCTGCCGCACAATCTGCACACAGTAGTTTTTATTTAGCAAGCCACTTTTATACAGCGCTTTCACCAAAATCCCATACAATAAAACCTCACAAAGTAAAGCACCAAGCACTTTAAGATGGCTATAAAAAAAAAAGAAAATAAGCCTATGTTAGTAAGAAATTAAGAAAGCGCCTTGATAAATTGTACTACTAAAAGTGTGAACATATAAAGGTTTTATCGAGGCACTTTGTTCATTTTTTTACTCACATTTGCTTACACGCTATGTGTCTACACAGCGATTATTACAATTTGAGATCATATTAAGAAAATGAGATGATGAAAGGCAGTGGCTAACACAGTGACTCGAGGTAGAGGATATACATAGATCCAGCATCAGTGGTGAAAACCAAACGTCTGCATGGAGCACAAGAGAAGCGATACGCAACCTCACAACAATGGAGAGATCACAACTGCAAATTAGCCTGATTTTACCCAAGCTCTCGTCCTAATGTGTTTCCTCATCCACTTTCAACTGCCCCATATTATGTTTTCTAAAGGTCAGGGTACAAACTAACTCAACACAAACTAACTCCAGGTCGGAAGTAGACAATACAGTCCAAAGAACACATGCAGTACAAAAGTAAGCTGAATTAAAAAGGATATAAAACACAAATTAACTCCAGTCAGAAGTACACATGCAGTAGAAAAGCAAGCTGGATTAAAAAGAAAAAAAAAAACACGAACTACCTCCAGCTCTAAAGTACACATGCAGTAGACAAGCAAGATGGATTAAAAAGAAAAAAGTAGCCTTTCAGAGCGGAGGAAATGTGAAAAAGGAAGTAGTACGTGGGCCACGCTCCACAGAACAGAAAAACACATGAAAAGCATGATTTAAGCTAGAAATCACACACCCAAACCGATAAAGCACAAGAAAAAAAACAGACTATTGGGCAAGAAAACAAATGGTAAGTTAAAATGTAGTTGGAGGCAGATTTAAGCCCCTCTAAAGTAATTTTTCCACTCACAATAGTCTTCGCAAGTGCTGTGCAGAAGAAACCTAAAAATGTAGCAGAAAAAAGCCTAAAAAACAACTTAAAAGCCAAGCCCAAAATAGATTACTTCTGTGAAAAATTCTTCAGAAACAAAGGAGAAATCATCTGTCAGTGTTCTAACTTCCAACACTTGAGAGCTAAAAATACAGAGCCAATTCTTTGAGACAACTTCTTTAAGCACCATGTGAGATGGAAGCCTGGAGTCTTAAAGAGACAAGATGCTTTGCAGGCTCCGTATCACCTTGTCTTTCTTTGATGATAGTTAAGATTCCTTTAAAGCAGAACCAGGACTACAAGAATGCAACAGTTTCATCCATTTACATGTACACATAAGTGTACTGGTTACTTTATATGTTGAGTAAAGTCCCTTCTAGTGCCAGTGTATGTTTGCATGGCACTCCCCTCCCCACCTATCCTGTTCTAGTACCCTCTAGCCTTTGATGCCATGGCTTAAGAACAGGCCCATCACTTGCATTAGCAGCCTTGACCCCCCTCACCCCCCAGCCATGCCGTGCTCAGCAGAAGTGTTGCCCCCACTAGATTGTATGTCAGCTGAATCCAGAAAGCTCAGAGAGATTCTGCATAGTCCTAGTGTGTACCCAGGTGTCTGTGTGCCCACACCCAAAATGCAACACCAAGAAGGTCAACGCACTTTTTGCACACCCTTCACCAGCAATACCCGTCGAAACTGACGGCACTCAGTGTCACTATATCTCTTGATCTTTACTCACGAAGAGGCAGAGTTAGGCAGCAAAATGTGTTATAAGTGCTATGGTGTAGTTCTTTGCGGGGTGCTTTCTTTCTACAGCTCAAAGTATTTTGAAAAACTCAGAGTCTGGTAAGCTCTATCAGGTTCTTCTTTGTACTGGATGTGTTAGCCTCTTCAACCTCTCCAATATATGGGGGGGGGGTGAACGTGTTTAGGAGGGCACAGATGCAGCTGATTATTACTGCAATATTTATGACTAGCAATGAAGACACTATGATGAGGATATTTGGCGGCCTTCCTTTGATCTCTTGTGAGTGGTAGTTTTGGCTTTTTGGTGCTAAATCTCAAAATATTTTGGCACCTTGAAATGGCCAGGTGCTTCAATAAAAGAAAGATCGGAAGCAGGGAAGGCGTGCAGAATTTCGACAGGTCACAATCTTATACTCTAGGAAATTGAATACACGAAAGTCTGATTTCTGAATAAATATAGTTTTTTCCCCCAATCCGATGGCTATAATCAATTGGTCCAGTGGCAGTGCATCCTCCAGGTGTAAATAATGTAACAATTCAAGTTAGGAATGATTTTCCCTTCTCCAGAAGGATGCTGGGTGTAAAAGGCCTGCTACCAGAATACAGGTCTTGTGTCTACGTGACAGCAAGCTGTACACTTTCCATTGATCTACTCCTGAGTGAAACATTATGCATTCCTTTCTGTCATGCCTTAGATATAAAAGAACACGAAAGAGCAATAGGAAGCAAGGGCGGAGCAGGCCTTATCCCTTCTCAAAAGGAAGCAGCTAGATTCTACTTTTCACAGATCTTTCATACCAAAATGATGAGTGCAATTACATAAGGGTATACCCAAATGCAGCTTGCATCAACTGGGATTGTGTTTACAAACAATGAATTCATAATCTACTTAACTTTTCTCTACAACTGTGACAGTAGAAAATGTTGAATGAAACCTGCCACTATTATAATAAGAAAAACTATTAAGAAAAATGATTAGTGTCATCTATCAAGACATTATGTTAAAATATAAATATTACTAAATTAAAATAAACCACTTACTTCGGCAAACTGCTGACAATAAAGGTGATTGTGTGGATTAGTCATCATGAGCTCCTCCAAACAAAAGGCGGCTTTGGCATAGCTAAAGGAAATCAAAAGTAAAGATGTAACAAAGCCTACATCATGCACCAGGAGACATCAACTTCACACATACCATTCAGGGTATCCGTACTGTAACATGTCACGACAAGAATATGAATCTGGCGATCATAAAATTCGATGTTTAATATCTTTCAGAAAGCAAGCTAACCCCGTACTGCATTTTGCACAAAAAAAACAAAAGTTGGGAATCTATTCTTAACTGAACCCGAAACTGCATCACAAATACCTATAGCAAGTAAAAGTACCGGTAAGTAAAAGAAGCAGCTTAAGAAATTACATGTCCAACACGGCGCAAAGTATTGCTTACAATATCAAATATAAAACGTGCTTGTGGAGGGGGTTAAATGTTTAGCAGTCAAGGTCCATTGGAAAATATGATTTTGCCACTATGGTTCACATGTGTAGCAATCAAAGGAATAAACACTAATGGAATGACTGCTGATAAAAGGAAAGCTATGTTAAAACTGAAATGGCTTGTGTGTTTAATATTTTATTATAAACATAAATATATAAAAGGCAAAGTGATTTAAAATAACTTTCATTCCAAATGGACTGTACTGTTTTTTCTGGTCCATCGATAAAATCGGAACTGATGCTTAGATGTCAAAGAATTTCAGCAAATTAAACAAACTGTCACTCACGCACAACAAATGTATTTAATGGTCTGAAATGGAAGCAGTATTTTAAAAACAAGGCACGGTGTCGTACACAAACTACTGTTTAACATTAACAATAACTTATTCCGTACAATGCCAAATCTACCTCACCTGGCCTGGTTAGAAATTTTAACAGGTAAAACATACATAAAACTGCGACCAGGGCAAGACTTTAAATGTGCAGCTTTGATGCAATACCTATGGCACGTGATTTAAGGATGCAAAAACATACACATTCGCTTAGTGTTAATTCAGTTTTAAGAAGCAAATTAAACACCTGCTTAAATCTCAAACGAACGGGGAGTACTTTTGAACAGATTTACACACAATACACGCTTTTTAATATTTATTTGCAAAATTATCAGTTTTTATCTGTAACCTTAACTGAGTTCAAAAAGAAAATTGATCTTGTGATACTACAAAAAAGACGGTTTATAATGATAATTTCCTGCTCATTCCCCAAAAAACCTATTTCAATTGCTTTTCATATAGTCACTTGCTTTGTGTATTTTTTTCTTGTCTGTCCAACAGCACTTGTATACACTTGCAAACAGGGCGCCTGCATGGTGTGTCTTTCAGTAAACCATGTAACAGTATATTATAATTTGCTGCCATAGGAAATTTGCAGAAGCAATTCAGCTACATCTCACAGTAGCAAGTGTCTGACAGGAAATGAAACTAAGGTTATCAAAATTCTCACATAACTGCTTCAACTTAATAAATGGTTTTGTGTCAACAGGAGCCCATCCCTTGCACATGGCAGCAATAGGAGGGTGAGTATATGAAGGAGTACTTACTACACATAATTGTGAGAGAAGTATCATTCCATTTGGTTTATAACTAAAGTTTTAACAAGGAGTATATTTGTTGTGGTAAGGTGGATGAGGGTGAAAGGAGGTTTACCAAATATTAGTGGAAAATCAATTGTAAAATTATAATTTAGTATTCCACAATTTAAAATAGATTTGACCCACAAAGCTTAAAGGCAGACACGGAGATAAGATGATGGTGGTCATAAACATGATCACCTAAATGATATCAGTACACCCACAACACGCAGAATAGATGCAAATTCTATTTACAGGGCTTTTTTAAAGCCTTAAATATCACACAAAAGGCCTGGAGACACCATTCCATAATGCTTGTGCTGTGTAGCCATTTTAGTTATAGCTCCATGCACGTTATTTTAACACACTAGGCCGCTGTGCACTTTAACCTAGATATATTTTATTCAGCTTCACTTTATTATTATTACAATAACCATTTTTACGGTCTTGTTTATTTTCACCTATCTAACAGTTTTTGCCTATGCTAGCACTCTGTTCTTAAACAAGACATTCTTGATCACTCTGTGCTTCATTCAAGGCTGCAGTTCGGTACATTGCCGGTGAACGTGGTAGAAGAAGTTTAGTCTCCAACATTCGTAGAAAATACACATCCTTAAGTAGGGACATTTTCTCAGAACATCAGCTGTGTTATTATATAAACACTTCCTTGTCCCTTACACGTTAGAGGGAGATTCCAGCCAGGGAATCACAACTGTATGCTAATTGCTTCATTACAGATGCGAACGCAGACGACAGGCCTTTACTCAGGTATGGGGGTTGATGTCTTCCCAGGGGAATCTGAAAGGCAGAACTTGAGCTTAAAATGCTGAGCTCCAATTATAACTTAGATAGGAAATAGTCCATCGATCATAGTGACAATATGGTAGCGTTGTTTTTATGCTTCACTCTTCTCGTCACAATTTTAATACTATCATGTTGTGTCGTCCTGGTTATTGCAGCTCACACTTTGCTAGCTAAGATGCAGTTGTTTTATTAAACTTATTATTGAAACATATACTGCCTCTGTTTGTCGTTTATATATGAGACAATTGTAAATGAGAGAACTGGATGCAACCTGAGTGACCACGACTTCCCTGAGAAGCCTAGTATGTCATGCGCTCGGTTGCCCAATCATCACTATCCGTTGGTAGAGGTGAGGCACTGCTAGTTAGCCGGAGGAAAACCCGGATTAGAGCTTCAGGTGTCACCCGCAGTGGGTTAGACTCAGTCTCCCACACCGCAGATGATTCTGCTGCTCAAAATCCAGTAGTCTCATTAGAATAATGAGAGCCTACGCAACACTTGTACTTACTTGTATCGAATTTATACAACATTTTTAAAATACACATCCACACAACAATACATATTCAAGCTGTCTAACCAAAATAACACATCATCTCAGTCGGTTCACACAATTTCTTCAGCTAAAACGTTAATCTCTGAAGGTACAGAAAATAACTAACCCTTCATAAGCAAACCTTCTCAGTGCATTACCAATCTCTACATTTTACTACCACTAAAGGTAAAAATAAATAAACACACTCACTGAAACTCCACCTTGCTGCTCAGCACAGCCGAGGTCTGTTGTGCTCGTGGATGCCCACTCACTCCTGCTTTCCCCAACCCTTGCCCGCCAGCTTTGCAGCCACAGAGTAGCAGTGCCGCAGAGCTACAGAGCCAAGCTCGACAAGCTGGATCAAACGGTCCAACCCATAACTTTATCTTCTGGAGCATCAGGACAATAAGCTCTCTAGTGGACCGTGGATGCCCGGTAAGCTTTCCCCCTGTTCTATCTCCACAGTGAGCTGTTGGAGGCAGTTTGTCTGTGTTGCTTGGGCGAAAATGTCAGCGAAGAGGGCACCACTACGAGACTTTGGGCTTGGGTTCTAGGCAGGCGATTGGGCAGGCACAATAGAGACTCCTCCCCCACTGTGTTCTAGCCCCTTGGGTAGCAGTGGGGCTTAGACGTGCAGCAGGGTGGGCTGGCTAGGTGTCTTTCACACCTAGCCAGTCCCTTGGTTTCTGCGTGAAACTATCTGAAGCTAAGTGAAGCCTAATGTGCTGCAGTGCTTCTCATTCTTTCCATGTGGCCTCCTCTAACATTTTTATCTGGGAGTTTTTTTGGATGAAGTAGACTCTTTCCTTACCTTCTGGCTCTATTGAATATGAAGTAGAACTGGGCAGCACTTGGCTTGGTGTGGTGGTGGCAGTGGCAATCCAGGGGCGTGATCAAGGAAGACGTAAGCATCACTTTTTTCCTTTTTCTTCTTTTTTTGCTCTTCTGCTTAATTGGAGTGGTTTGCTTTTTCTCGTTATTGTCTGTAATGGATACTTTCTCTCATGTTTCCCCTCCCACACTTTGCCAAAAGAAAGCCCTCCATGGTGTCTCAAAAGGAGTGGGGCGGGGGAGGGAGGCTGCAAAAGAAAAAGAAAGGCAGGACGGAAAAAGGCAATCTCCCAGCTTGACTTAGCTCCCTATCAAATGGGAATGTTCCTCTCTCTCCCTTGCCACGTCAATAAGGAATTTTATCTCCAAAGATTTCAATATTGGCTCCCTTTCTCCTTCAGGTGGGGGATGGGAAATGCCCAATGTCTCCTGCCCAGTAACTAAGGGGACGTTCTCAGCAGCAGACTCGGCCTACCTAACCCAGCCTTTGGAAGCTTCTCCGAAGACTAGGGGCAAACGTCCCAAAATTGTCGTCTTCACGTCGCCTTGACATTTTTCTTTCCCAATTGCCATTGGAAGGGCTCAGGTCCCCATGGTCTGATCACAGCGTTGGCTCCCTGGATCAGAGTGCTTCTTTGGTCTCAGAAGGCCTCCTTGTCCGAGGAACCTAACAGCTTTTAACTCTGGGAGCACCCATTAATATTCAGCCGACTGGCTCCTTATCTCTGCTGGATGTAATGTAGCTTATGCAAAAGACTTTACAAGGGATCTTAGAAACTCTTGTAGCCGTAAGATCCAATCAGGTGGACCAATCGAAGTTAATGAAAGGCATTTGGTGTGAACTCTGTAATTCTAACAATGGTGTGCTAACTGCACGTAAAGGCATTGGTCCCCACCCCCCAACCTTCTCGAGTCTCTAGGGATCAAATGCTATTCATATAAGAAAAAAGAGGCGCTTTGTCTGACCCAAGGACTCAGTCTATATTTCCAAATGCCTAATGCTTGTTAGGACATGGTAACATCTTTTGTGCCCCCTTAAATTCTCCTCAAGTTATTATCTTTCTCAGTGGGCTAGAGGCTGGAGTACAACAGCAAGACCTCACCATACATGTGTTTGTAAAAAAAATGCCTGAGATTGAAGACACGGCCCATACCATCCCGTCAGAAGGTCCCCTGTCTAGATCAGCATTTAAGGTCCCCTGTGCCGTCTAGCGGCACCCTAGCAACCATATCCTTTCATAGGAAGGCCATATCACAAACGTGTGCTATGGTTTAGCTACCTACGATTTCTTTAACGCCAAATCTAAGTTCAATCCAGGGTCCCCGGAACTGCTACTGGAGAGTATTCACCAGGGAAAAAAAAGGAAGTTACGGCCCTTGAATCATTAAAAAATACTTCATATTTTCCATCAAATCCCCTCACTCTAAGGGGTATCCATGGGTGATCTACTATCCGTTGGGTTCCAGAGTGGTGATCAAGGAAGGGAAGTTTCAAGAGTCTCTTTCATTTTCCCCTGCATAGACCAGTTAGTGCCCAAGGCGGTAGATGACTTGGACAAGGCAGGCTTACAAGCCACCTGCCCCTCTAAAAGAATCCCTGTTCGGCTTGGCCCTAAGTCTGAGTCCATCCTTTCATCTTTTTTATGCGTTCATGGCGGGATAACTACCAGCCAGTGGGGGTGGCTTTCACCCTGTTCCTATGATACGTCTCGTTCAAGCCTTAGGAGGACATGGAAAGCCCAAGGATCGGAGGGTGGTATTAGTTAACGACAGGCTGTCTGAGCAGAGAGAGGCCACTGCCTGGCGCCAGGGTAACAGATTTGCCACCCTGCTGCAATTCCCCAACACCTGGAGGGGAACAACTGGCCCAATTCTCCCTAGAGCGAGTATTCTGCTGAGTTGGAATATTCACAGGTTTGAGTGTCTCATGAATAGTAGTGAATTGGACGTAAGATTGAAATCTTACAATGTGGTGTTCCTCCAGGAGTCTTGGTTGCGAGAGGAAAAGACCATAGTAGGCTTCATGGTACTGAATAGAAAAGGGTTGAGACGAGGAAAGGGGAGAGCCTGATAGGGGTCTTAATCCTAATGTCCACTAAGGTGATTAAGAAATCATAGCAACTGATAAATATGCCAAGCAGTTTGCAGCTCTCTGTGGTTGAACTTGGCCTGAGTAATAATATTTGCAGGTGTTTTCTTTTTATAAATGCTTATGTTCATAAAGAAGACTACCGGCGAATGAAGGACTGGTTGGAATCTTTTGAGCAACCTTTCCAGAACTGGTAGCAAAATTTCCAGAAGCAATTATAATTATGGCTGGTATTTCTATGCTCGTATTTTTCCTGCCCAGGTGGACTTACAGGTGGAAGATGCTCTAGACTTTTATAACATCTCCTCTGCCCTGTTTCCTCCTGGTTCCATAAAATGGGAGGAAAAAAGCCCTGAGTCAATGGTTGGTGAATAATGGAGTGATCTGCTTAAATGGCCAATTTAATAATGATATGCCTGCAGCTGCAATGCTCTGGTATGTCCGATTGATTACATGTTTACGCCCACCTGGCACTTTGGCAAAGTACGAGGGAGGTGACCACTGGCCACTTCGGCAGTTCTTAACCTTTGTGAACCGGAGGCTGCAGAGAGGGTACTCCCACTGGAAGTATCTTACACGCGGAGGCTCACAATTCGTCTAGATCCCGCCCATCTCCAGCTTCTAACCTCGTACCATTTAACAGAAAAAACAGAGATTCTCTCTGTGTGCTCCGAGAATAGAATTGGGTGGTTTAGAGAAATTGTGTCCAATGTGCTGCAAAACTCTGCATACTGCGGCAAAGTTTTTTGGTCACTTAGCGGCGTTCCGCCACCCAGTCCTAGATAAGATGCAGGAAATTATCTTATCAGGGGATCAACAAAAGTTTTGGACAAAAGTAAATGAGTCCAGTGACCAAAATATGGGGAATCTTGTATGCATGATTCCTAAAGATATATGGGCAGCCTATGCGGCAGATTTATAAAGGCAGCTCTTCCTCCCCAGATAGGTCCCACGGTACTGCTGACAAGAAGCTCCATCCCATTAGGTTTTCAGTAAAGGAGGAAAGGGCAGTCATTGATAGAATAAAGCTCTCAAGGGTCACCGGCCCCAAAACTATTCCAAATGTAATAATTCAATCAAAAAGTAATTGGTGAGCAACAGTGTACTCTCTCGTTACGCTGGATAGCCTCAACGGGCCTTCAGCCCCCATCGTGGAAAGGGCCAATAGTGAAACCCATTTTAAAAAAATGGAATGGCTCCCATCCTACACATTATAGGCTGATTAACCTTGAGGACATTTCAGTCAAGGTGTTTTCCAAAATCATTTTATCCAAGATGGAGGACTGAGACTTAGAATCTAAGATCATCCCAATTGAGCAAGGGGGCTTTCTATAGGGCCATTCAACTATAGATCATTGCTTTGCTCTATGGGCTATCATTCATAAGGCACTGCAAGTGAATCAAAAGCTGTGTTGTTGTTTTGTTTATTTCCAGACAGCCTTTGATTCAGTGGACAGGGATACCCTATGTACCATGGCAAAATGGTACATCAAAAAGAAAGTTAAACTTAGAAATCACTTTACCTGCCTGGCCTGTCAAAATTCAAAGTATGTTTATGTGCATAGGCAGTCACGATCTCCACAATATAGTCCAATTAAAACAGACAAAGCTGATAGACAATACATAAAAATTAATTTCTAAAACCAGAAAGCAATATTTAAATGGGTGATTTACAGTACACTCACCAGCTGCTCAGCCTAAACATAACTGATTGCTCAATATTAATTTCAAATCTGATTTGTCACGATTCACTGCTAAAACCAAGGGGAAATATAATAAAATCAACAAAGAAAAAATGCTGATGATGCCTAAACAGTTTCAGTTTATTTATTATGTTACGGAACTCCAGTCGTGGTCCACATAAAATAATACACATTTATAAAAAATCATAGTGAAAATAAAAAGGATAAAACTTTAGTTAACAAGTTGATTAAACTAGTACAATGTTAAGAAACACTTAAAATAGTTAAAAACTCTAGCACAAAACGTTTCATTAGGCGGGATAAGGAGGGCTTGTAATAAATTGGAAGCAGTACTAAAAAAAAAAAAAGTAAACGAATAGAGCGCAGCCACCTGAGGCGATGAAGCAATAAGGCCTGGCAGATTAAAACGTTTCAAATCTTGGATGCCGTTATGGCAAAGATTACAAATAGCGGAGGAACCAAACCATCTGGCTTGTAATGTATTAAGGGGAAGCTGCCCCTGTCGCAGCAGCAGCCAGAATCTTCTCACCCCATGAAACATGTTCCAGATGAGGTAGGGCTGTGTGACCCTTGGCCTGAAGGAATCAGATATTATGTGAAAACTCTGCAGTGTGCGCAGGCATGGCTGTCCTGGAGGAAACTCGACGCCCAAGTTGCTTTCCTGAGTGTGGATTTGAGCGGTGCTGGAGAGAGAGTAGAAATTGCAGATGGAACTAATTATAGATGATCCATGGCATATAAAAAATTCCTGCAGATGGTATACTTTGCTCTATGACCAGCTAATATTTCTTTATTTGGCAGTGACCGCAAAAAGTCATCACTGCACGTCATCAGGTTAAACATCCAGTGAATTACGGCAGCCAGGCCTTGAGTAAAAGAACACTGCAAGCCCAACTCAAGTCTTAATATTGGTGCCGAAAAGGCAGAGTTTACAGTTAAAATATTCCTTAAGACACGTCCCTCGAGTTTTTCGAGAAAGATCCATTTTGATACCGCGATATGCTTTATACCATATAGTAGGGACGGGGTAGCTTCACCCGATAAACCTCTAAGAGATGTTTAAAGTGCCTTCTGCCCGTTGCCCTATATAAGGCATTCAGACCATTAGCTTGGGATTGGGCCTTCCTTTGGTTGTGCTCAATGTGCTCTCCGTCTTTAAGGCTCCAACAGACGATTTTACCCAAAAAGGTGTAAGAGGTTACTCTTTCGAGGTGTTGAGCTCCCAAGGTCCAGCAAAAGTTGCTGTCATTAAGTCTTTTATTCCCATGAAAGCACAACATTTTGCTTTTAGAGCAATTTATCATTAAAAAGTGGGCTTCTGTGTGTTGTTCAAGGGCTTGAAGACGATTATTAAGCTCCTTTGGGATGCGATCTAAAATGATTATGTCACCTGCATAAAGTAGACAACATAACGATCTACCTCCTAATTTAGGGGCAAATCCCTCATACTTAGTTAAATGCGCAAATAAGTCCGAAAGATACAGGTAAAATAACAATGGGGCCAACATACATCCTTGTTTTAGGCCATTTTTTATTGGAATGGCATGAAATAGACCTTGTTACCCCCTTAGCAAAACTCTGCACCAGGTGGAGGAGTGAAGGGCTACCACAAGGTCAAAGAGAATACAGGGCATGCCTAGTCTTAGGAGCTTCTTATACAACAAGACACAATCTACCTTATCAAATGCTGTGGAGAAGTCTACAAAGGCTGCGTAGATCACTTTCCCCTTCAGAGTGACATATTTTGTCGTTAATTACTTGCAAAACAGAGATATTGTCGATTGTGCCATGATTTCTCCTGAATCCTGACTGCTCCAAGGGGATAATTTTATACCTTTCTGCCCAATCATCAATCTGTGACAGCAAACATTTGGTAAAGATGTTTTCGACCGCATCCAAAAGTGCAATCTGGTGGTAATTCCTAGGGCAACTTTTAGCCCCTTTTTTATACAAAGGGACAATGATGCTACCCTTCCAGAATTGAAGGACATTCCGGGCTTCGTAGCAATGGTAATATACCGGGAATAAAATCCTACACCAGGAGGATATGTTGTGTTTTATTAAATGTATTGGGATTTCATCCTGGCCCATCGCAGCAGAACTACGGATTCCTCTTATAGCGGCCTCAATTTCTTTCAGAGTGGGATATGAATATAAGGAATCAAATCTGGTTTGGGGGAATTCCACTGTGGTCCCATTAGAAGCATAAAGGTCAGAGAGAAACGCCGACCAACTTAATTTGTTGATGGACGTTGGGAGCGGCTCGGTTCTTGTACCACACTCCTCTGCGATCAAAGATCAAAACCACCTAGTGTGGCAGGAAGAGGCTGCTTCTCTTACTGCAACCCAGAATCAATCTGTAGCATCCTTTTTTATGTGCACTTCTCCTTCTTTTCAAGATGTCTAGCTGGGATTGCCTCACAGATGTATGATTCCTATACTGATATGAATAGGAGCATTCATTTCTCTATTCAATAACAGTAGGGAGTGGGATTTTGCTATGTGATTATTCTGGGGCTTCTGGCGGGGGATCAAAAAAACTAGTTGCATAAAAACAATAAAAGTCTCGATTACTTTTCCTACCAAGCTGCTGAGATCATTCAGGGTACTTTCTAGGATACCTTTGAGCCCCTTGAAACTACCCGGGGACAAATTTGTTCTTCCAGTTTTAACATTAAGCTGGGGGTGCAGCCCTGATAAACTCCATGAATCAGCAGATTGCGCCTTCAAGTCGAAAGAGACAACCAAAATATTATGATCTCAAGGATAGTCTGTAATACTATTATATCCTTTAGCATGGAAAAAGACTGATAGCTTGATACCAGATAGCCCAGGATTGCAGCACCCCTGGGTGATTTATGTGTAGTCTGGGCTGGGGAGTCAGATGGGAGTCTACCATTAGCAACAATAAAATCATTCTCTCTCAGATACTCGAGAAAGAGCTTCCCACGCTTATCAGGCCTTATTTAGTGAGGGACAATACGAGGAGGTTGCCCAAATGCTTCCTCCTTTTCCTCATCCCAAAAGGATGCAAGCCCCAGGTTAGAAATCTTACAATTTCGATCTCCTACCATAATGACTAGGGTACCTGGATCCCTGTTGCAAAGCTCCTTAAAGTAATAAAATACCTTGACTAAAAGATTATTAAAAGGTACGGGGGGGGACATAAGAGTTAATCAAAGTAAGGGAGGTTACCTTGTCTCCAACTCCAATGCAGTGTAAGGTTACAGCTACAAAACAGGTGCCTAAACAGATAATCCACACAATTTACCAAACAAGGTACTAACATCGCTAACACTCTTTCTGGCAGAGCCTTTATCTAGCAGCAGATTTCTCACCCCATGAGGCAAACTGGAATTGGAAACTTTTCAGCACTACCTATGCATCACAGGTGGTGCCCTGTGGCTCCGCGCTGATGCCGTTTCGCTCCAGAAATGATGTGCGGCCCTAGATAGGCATCACTTCTGCATACTGACATCAGTCTGTATCCCCAAAGCCCCAAAAGCTTATCAGCAGACAGTGAGCAGATTCCTAGACTTGGGATCTTATTATTAGATAGAGTCAAATCACAGAATGTGGAAGATGGGAGGGTTGGTGAGGACTTTTCAGCTAGTCTCTACCAGAAAAAGCATTCCCAAAGGTAACTTTCTTTATCTTCCATAGAGACTTCTAGTCACAGTTTCCTCACCTTCTGAATATATACCAAAGTGTAGGAAGTTGGCTCTGTATGCACTATTTCAAAGTAAGGAATAGTATGCACAGAGTCCAAGGGTTCCCCTTAGAGGTAAGATAGTGGCAAAAAGAGATAATACTAATGCTCTATTTTGTGGTAGTGTGGTCGAGCAGTAGGCTTATCAAAGGAGTAGTGTTAAGCATTTGTTGTACATACACACAGGCAATAAATGAGGAACACACACTCAGAGACAAATCCAGCCAATAGGTTTTGTTATAGAAAAATATATTTTCTTAGTTTATTTTAAGAACCACAGGTTCAAATTCTACATGTAATATCTCATTTGAAAGGTATTGCAGGTAAGTACTTTTGGAACTTTGAATAATTACAGTAGCATATATACTTTTCACATAAAACACAAATAGCTGTTTTAAAAGTGGACACAGTGCAATTTTCACAGTTCCTGGGGAGGTAAGTTATTGTTAGTTTTAGCAGGTAAGTAAATCACTTACAAGTCTCAGGTTTGGGTCCAAGGTAGCCCACCGTTGGGGGTTCAGAGCAACCCCAAAGTTACCACACCAGCAGCTCAGGGCCGGTCAGGTGCAGAGGTCAAAGAGGTGCCCAAAACACATAGGCTTCAATGGAGAGAAGGGGGTGCCCCGGTTCCGGTCTGCCAGCAGGTAAGTACCCGCGTCTTCGGAGGGCAGACCAGGGGGGTTTTGTAGGGCACCGGGGGGGACACAAGTCAGCACAAAAAGTACACCCTCAGCAGCACGGGCGCGGCCGGGTGCAGTGTGCAAACACGCATCGGGTTTTCAATGATGTTCAATGAGAGACCAAGGGATCTCTTCAGCGGAGCAGGCAGGCAGGGGGGGGGCTCCTCGGGGTAGCCACCACCTGGGCACGGGAGAGGGCCTCCTGGGGGTCACTCCTGCACAGAAGTTCCGTTCCTTCAGGTGCTGGGGGCTGCGGGTGCAGGGTCTTTTCCAGCCGTTGGGACTTTAGGTTCAGGCAGTCACGGTCAGGGGGAGCCTCGGGATTCCCTCTGCAGGCGTCGCTGTGGGGGCTCAGGGGAGACAACTTTGGTTACTCACGGTCTTGGAGTCGCCGGAGGGTCCTCCCTGAGGTGTTGGTTCTCCACCAGTCGAGTCGGGGTCACCGGGTGCAGTGTTGCAAGTCTCACGCTTCTTGCGGGGAGTTGCAGGGGTCTTTAAATCTGCTCCTCTGTAACAAAGTTGCAGTTCTTTTGGAGCAGTGCCGCTGTCCTCAGCAGTTTCTTGTCTTTCTTGAAGCAGGGCAGTCCTCAGAGGATTCAGAGGTCGCTGGTCCCTTGGAAAGCGTCGCTGGAGCAGGTTTCTTTGGAAGGCAGGAGACAGGCCGGTAAGTCTGGGGCCAAAGCAGTTGGTGTCTTCTGTTCTTCCTCTGCAGGGGTTTTTCATCTCAGCAGTCTTCTTCTTCTTGTAGTTTCAGGAATCTGAAGTTTTAGGTTCAGGGAAGCCCTTAAATACTAAATTTAAGGGCGTGTTTAGGTCTGGGGGGTTAGTAGCCAATGGCTGCTAGCCCTGAGGGTGGGTACACCCTCTTTGTGCCTCCTCCCAAGGGGAGGGGGTCACATCCCTAATCCTATTGGGGAATCCTCCATCTGCAAGATGGAGGATTTCTAAAAGTTAGAGTCACTTCAGCTCAGGACACCTTAGGGGCTGTCCTGACTGGCCAGTGACGACTCCTTGTTATTCTCATTATTTTCTCCGGCCTTGCCGCCAAAAGTGGGGGCCGTGGCCGGAGGGGGCGGGCAACTCCACTAGCTGGAGTGTCCTGCGGTGCTGGCACAAAGGGGTGAGCCTTTGCAGCTCACCGCCAGGTGTGACAGCTCCTGCCTGGGGGAGGTGTTAGCATCTCCACCCAGTGCAGGCTTTGTTACTGGCCTCAGAGTGACAAAGGCACTCTCCCCATGGGGCCAGCAACATGTCTCGGTTGTGGCAGGCTGCTGGAACCAGTCAGCCTACACAGATAGTCGGTTAAGGTTTCAGGGGGCACCTCTAAGGTGCCCTCTGGGGTGTATTTTACAATAAAATGTACACTGGCATCAGTGTGCATTTATTGTGCTGAGAAGTTTGATACCAAACTTCCCAGTTTTCAGTGTAGCCATTATGGTGCTGCGGAGTTCGTGTAAAACAGACCCCCAGACCATATACTCTTATGGCTACCCTGCACTTACAATGTCTAAGGTTTTGTTTAGACACTGTAGGGGCACAGTGCTCATGCACTGGTGCCCTCACCTATGGTATAGTGCACCCTGCCTTAGGGCTGTAAGGCCTGCTAGAGGGGTGACTTATCTATACCTGCATAGGCAGTGAGAGGCTGGCATGGCACCCTGAGGGGAGTGCCATGTCGACTTAATCGTTTTGTTCTCACCAGCACACACAAGCTGGCAAGCAGTGTGTCTGTGCTGAGTGAGGGGTCTCCAGGGTGGCATAAGACATGCTGCAGCCCTTAGAGACCTTCCTTGGCATCAGGGCCCTTGGTACCAGGGGTACCATTTACAAGGGACTTATCTGGATGCCAGGGTGTGCCAATTGTGGATACAAAAGTACCGGTTAGGGAAAGAACACTGGTGCTGGGGCCTGGTTAGCAGGCCTCAGCACACTTTCAATTCAAAACATAGCATCAGCAAAGGCAAAAAGTCAGGGGGTAACCATGCCAAGGAGGCATTTCCTTACACAACCCCCCCCCCCCAAACGAAAGAGGATGAGACTAACCTTTCCCAAGAGAGTCTTCATTTTCTAAGTGGAAGAACCTGGAAAGGCCATCTGCATTGGCATGGGCAGTCCCAGGTCTGTGTTCCACTATAAAGTCCATTCCCTGTAGGGAGATGGACCACCTCAACAGTTTTGGATTTTCACCTTTCATTTGCATCAGCCATCTGAGAGGTCTGTGGTCAGTTTGAACTAGGAAGTGAGTACCAAAGGGGTATGGTCTCAGCTTCTTCAGGGACCAAACCACAGCAAAGGCCTCCCTCTCAATGGCACTCCAACGCTGCTCCCTGGGGAGTAACCTCCTGCTAATGAAAGCAACAGGCTGGTCAAGGACATCATCATTTGTTTGGGACAAAACTGCCCCTATCCCATGTTCAGAGGCATCTGTCTGCACAATGAACTGCTTGGAGTAATCTGGAGCTTTTAGAACTGGTGCTGTGCACATAGCTTGTTTCAGGGTGTCAAAGGCCTGTTGGCATTCTACAGTCCAGTTTACTTTCTTGGGCATTTTCTTGGAGGTGAGTTCTGTGAGGGCTGTCACAATGGATCCATATCCCTTCACAAACCTCCTATAGTACCCAGTCAAGCCAAGGAATGCCCTGACTTGAGTCTGGGTTTTTGGAGCTGCCCAGTCCAGAATAGTCTGGATCTTAGGCTGGAGTGGCTGAACTTGGCCTCCACCTACAAGGTGTCCCAAGTAAACCACAGTTCCCTGCCCTATCTGGCATTTGGATGCCTTGATAGAGAGGCCTGCTGATTGCAGAGCCTTCAAAACCTTCTTCAGGTGGACCAGGTGATCCTGCCAGTTGGAGCTAAAGACAGCAATATCATCTAGATAAGCTGCACTAAAGGACTCCAACCCAGCAAGGACTTGATTCACCAACCTCTGGAAGGTGGCAGGGGCATTCTTTAAACCAAAGGGCATAACAGTAAACTGATAATGCCCATCAGGTGTGGAGAATGCTGTTTTCTCTTTTGCTCCAGGTGCCATTTTGATTTGCCAGTACCCTGCTGTTAAGTCAAAGGTACTTAAGAATTTGGCAGCACCTAATTTGTCAATCAGCTCGTCAGCTCTAGGAATGGGATGGGCATCTGTCTTGGTGACAGAATTAAGACCTCTGTAGTCCACACAAAACCTCATCTCTCTTTCCATCTTTGGTGTGAGGTTTGGTGAATAAGACCACTGGGCTAGCCCAGGGGCTGTCAGAGTGCTCAATTACTCCCAATTCCAGCATCTTGTGGACTTCCACCTTGATGCTTTCCTTAACTTGATCAGACTGTCTGAAGATTTTGTTTTTGACAGGCATGCTGTCTCCTGTGTCCACATCATGGGTACACAGGTGTGTCTGACCAGGGGTTAGGGAAAAGAGCTCAGCAAACTGTTGTAGGACCTTCCTCCAGTCAGCTTGCTGTTGGCCAGAGAGGGTGTCTGAATAGATCACTCCATCCACTGAGCCATCTTTAGGGTCTGATGATAGGAGATCAGGGAGAGGCTCACTCTCAGCTTCCTGGTCCTCATCTGTTACCATCAACAGATTCACATCAGCCCTATCATGGAAGAGTTTTAGGCGGTTTACATGGATCACCCTCTTGGGGCTCCTGCTTGTGCCTACTGTAGGTCCACCAGGTAGGTGACCTGACTCTTCTTTTCCAGGATTGGGTAAGGGCCACTCCATCTGTCCTGAAGTGCCCTGGGAGCCACAGGCTCCAAAACCCAGACTTTCTGCCCTGGTTGAAATTCAACCATTGCAGCCTTTTGGTCATACCCAGTGCTTGAAATGGAAAAATTAAAGTGCAGGTACTCTGTGCCAGAGTACCTGCTTGTTTCTGAGAAGTGCCGGTACTCTCCAATTAAAAGTATTACGGTTTTCTCGAGATGTGCCGGTACTCTCTCTCTCAAAATAAAAAAGTGCCGGTACTCAGTACCGGACAGTACCGGCCCATTTAAAGCACTGGTCATACCAAAACTTCTGGAGCTGTTGGCTGGCCTCAAGGTTTTTACTTGCCTTTTCCATGTACTCTGCCATTCTTGAGCGAAGGCCAAGTACATAGTCCACTATGTCTTGTTTAGGCTCATGAAGAGGTCTCTCCCAGCCTTCTTTAACAAGAGCAAGTGGTCCCCTTAATGGTGGCCAAACAGAAGTTCAAAGGGTGAGAACCCTACTCCCTTCTGAGGCACCTCTCTGTAAGCGAAAAGCAGACATGGCAGGAGGACATCCCATCTCCTTTTGAGTTTTTCTGGGAGCCCCATGATCATGCCCTTTAATGTCTTGTTGAATCTCTCAACAAGGCCATTAGTTTGTGGATGATATGGTGTAGTGAATTTATAAGTCACTCCACGCTCATTCCACATGTGTTTCAGGTATGCTGACATGAAGTTGGTACCTCTGTCAGACACCACCTCCTTAGGGAAGCCCACTCTGGTAAAGATACCAATGAGGGCCTTGGCTACTGCAGGGGCAGTAGTCGACCTAAGGGGAATAGCTTCAGGATACCTAGTAGCATGATCCACTACTACTAGGATGTACATATTTCCTGAGGCTGTGGGAGGTTCAAGTGGACCTACTATGTCCACACCCACTCTTTCAAAGGGGACCCCCACCACTGGAAGTGGAATGAGGGGGGCCTTTGGATGTCCACCTGTCTTACCACTGGCTTGACAGGTGGGACAGGAGATGCAAAACTCCTTAACCTTCTGGGACATGTTGGGCCAGTAGAAGTGGTTGACTAACCTCTCCCACGTCTTGGTTTGTCCCAAATGCCCAGCAAGGGGAATATCATGGGCTAAGGTCAGAATAAACTCTCTGAACGCCTGAGGCACTACCACTCTTCTAGCGGCACCAGGTTTGGGATCTCTTGCCTCAGTGTACAGGAGTCCATCTTCCCAATAGACCCTATGTGTTCCATTTTTCTTGCCTTTGGACTCTTCAGCAGCTTGCTGCCTAAGGCCTTCAAGAGAGGGACAGGTTTCTTGTCCCTTACACAACTCTTGCCTTGAGGGTCCCCCTGGGCCCAAGAGCTCAACCTGATAAGGTTCCAGCTCCATAGGCTCAGTTCCCTCAGAGGGCAGAACTTCTTCCTGAGAAGAGAGGTTCTCTTTTTCTTGTTGTGTTGCAGCTGGTTTCCCAGCTGACTTTCCTTTTCTCTTGGTAGGCTGGGCCTTTCTTCCAGACTCCAGCTCTACTTTTTCACCCTGTGCCTTGCACTGTGCCCTTATCTTGACACACACCAGTTCAGGGATACCCAGCATGGCTGCATGGGTTTTCAGTTCTGCCTCAGCCCATGCTGAGGACTCCAGGTCATTTCCAAGCAAACAGTCTACTGGGATATTTGAGGAGACCACCACCTGTTTCAGGCCATTGACCCCTCCCCACTCTAAAGTTACCATAGCCATGGGATGTACTTTAGTCTGATTGTCAGCGTTGGTGACGGGATAAGTTTGTCCAGCCAGGTATTGGCCAGGGGAAACCAGTTTCTCTGTCACCATAGTGACACTGGCACCTGTATCCCTCAGGCCCTCTACACTTGTCCCATTAATTAAGAGATTCTGCCTGTATTTTTGCATGTTAGGGGGCCAGGCAGCCAGTGTGGCTAAATCCACCCCACCCTCAGAGACTAATGTAGCTTCAGTGTGACACCTGATTTTCTTTGGGCACACTGTTGATCCCACTTGGAGACTAGCCATTCCAGTGTTAGCTGGAGTGGAGTTTGAAGTGGTATTTTTCTTGGGACAGGCCTTGTCTCCAGTTTGGTGTCCAGACTGACTACAGCTACGACACCAGGCCTTTTTGGGATCAAAGTTTTTACCCTTGTACCCAGAATTGTTTTGTGAAGAGGCTCTGGGCCCACCCTCCTGTGCAGGTTTTTGGGGGCCTGTAGAAGACTCTTTACTATTTTTGCTTTTGGCTGTCTCACCACCCTTCCCCTGGGGAGGTTTTGTGACCCCTTTCTTTTGGTCACCCCCTGTGGAAGTTTTGGACACCCAAGTCTTGACCCAATGGTCCGCCTTCTTTCCCAATTCTTGGGGAGAAATTGGTCCTAGGTCTACCAGATGCTGATGCAGTTTATCATTGAAACAATTACTTAATAGGTGTTCTTTCACAAATAAATTGTACAGCCCATCATAATTACTTACACCACTGCCTTGAATCCAACCATCTAATGTTTTTACTGAGTAGTCTACAAAGTCAACCCAGGTCTGGCTCGAGGATTTTTGAGCCCCCCTGAATCTAATCCTATACTCCTCAGTGGAGAATCCAAAGCCCTCAATCAGGGTACCCTTCATGAGGTCATAAGATTCTGCATCTTTTCCAGAGAGTGTGAGGAGTCTATCCCTACACTTTCCTGTGAACATTTCCCAAAGGAGAGCACCCCAGTGAGATTTGTTCACTTTTCTGGTTACACAAGCCCTCTCAAAAGCTGTGAACCATTTGGTGATGTCATCACCATCTTCATATTTAGTTACAATCCATTTAGGGATTTTCAACATGTCAGGAGAATCTCTGACCCTATTTATGTTGCTGCCACCATTGATGGGTCCTAGGCCCATCTCTTGTCTTACCCTTTCTATGGCTAGGATCTGTCTTTCCAAAGCCAATCTTTTGGCCATCCTGGCTAACTGGATGTCCTCTTCACTGGAGTTATCCTCAGTGATTTCAGAGAGGTTGGTCCCTCCTGTGAGGGAGCCAGCATCTCTGACTATTATGCTTGGAGTCAGGGCTTCAGAGGCCCTGTCCTCCCTAGATAGGACTGGTAGGGGGGAATCATCCTCCAATTCACTATCCTCATCCTCTGTGTTGCCATCCTCAGAGGGGTTGGCCTTTTCAAACTCTGCCAACAGCTCCTGGAGCTGTAGTTTGGAAAGTCTGGGGCCCATTGCTATTTTCTTTATTTTACAGAGTGACCTTAGCTCCCTCATCTTAAGATGGAGGTAAGGTGTGGTATCGAGTTCCACCACATTCACATCTGTACTAGACATTATGCTTCTAAAAGTTGGAATACTTTTTAAGAATCTAAAAACTAGTTCTAGAATCTAATTCAAACTTTTCACAAACTTTTAAACACTAAAAGAAATGCTAAACAGGGACTAACACAAGGCCCGAGCAGGACTTTTAAAAATTTAGAAAAATTTCAAATTGCAAAAAAATCAAGTTCTAATGACAATTTTTGGAATTTGTCGTGTGATCAGGTATTGGCTGAGTAGTCCAGCAAATGCAAAGTCTTGTACCCCACCGCTGATCCACCAATGTAGGAAGTTGGCTCTGTATGCACTATTTCAAAGTAAGGAATAGTATGCACAGAGTCCAAGGGTTCCCCTTAGAGGTAAGATAGTGGCAAAAAGAGATAATACTAATGCTCTATTTTGTGGTAGTGTGGTCGAGCAGTAGGCTTATCAAAGGAGTAGTGTTAAGCATTTGTTGTACATACACACAGGCAATAAATGAGGAACACACACTCAGAGACAAATCCAGCCAATAGGTTTTGTTATAGAAAAATATATTTTCTTAGTTTATTTTAAGAACCACAGGTTCAAATTCTACATGTAATATCTCATTTGAAAGGTATTGCAGGTAAGTACCTTTGGAACTTTGAATAATTACAGTAGCATATATACTTTTCACATAAAACACAAATAGCTGTTTTAAAAGTGGACACAGTGCAATTTTCACAGTTCCTGGGGGAGGTAAGTTATTGTTAGTTTTAGCAGGTAAGTAAATCACTTACAAGTCTCAGGTTTGGGTCCAAGGTAGCCCACCGTTGGGGGTTCAGAGCAACCCCAAAGTTACCACACCAGCAGCTCAGGGCCGGTCAGGTGCAGAGGTCAAAGAGGTGCCCAAAACACATAGGCTTCAATGGAGAGAAGGGGGTGCCCCGGTTCCGGTCTGCCAGCAGGTAAGTACCCGCGTCTTCGGAGGGCAGACCAGGGGGGTTTGTAGGGCACCGGGGGGGGGACACAAGTCAGCACAAAAAGTAAACCCTCAGCAGCACGGGGGCGGCCGGGTGCAGTGTGCAAACACGCGTCGGGTTTTCAATGATGTTCAATGAGAGACCAAGGGATCTCTTCAGCGGTGCAGGCAGGCGGGGTGGGGGGGCTCCTCGGGGTAGCCACCACCTGGGCAAGGGAGAGGGCCTCCTGGGGGTCACTCCTGCACAGAAGTTCTGTTCCTTCAGGTGCTGGGGGCTGCGGTGCAGGGTCTTTCCCAGCCGTCGGGACTTTAGGTTCAGGCAGTCGCGGTCAGGGGGAGCCTCGGGATTCCCTCTGCAGGCGTCGCTGTGGGGGCTCAGGGGGGACAACTTTGGTTACTCACAGTCTTGGAGTCGCCGGAGGGTCCTCCCTGAGGTGTTGGTTCTCCACCAGTCGAGTCGGGGTCGCCGGGTGCAGTGTTGCAAGTCTCACGCTTCTTGCGGGGAGTTGCAGGGGTCTTTAAATCTGCTCCTCTGTAACAAAGTTGCAGTTCTTTTGGAGCAGTGCCGCTGTCCTCTGCAGTTTCTTGTCTTTCTTGAAGCAGGGCAGTCCTCAGAGGATTCAGAGGTCGCTGGTCCCTTGGAAAGCGTCGCTGGAGCAGGTTTCTTTGGAAGGCAGGAGACAGGCCGGTAAGTCTGGGGCCAAAGCAGTTGGTGTCTTCTGTTCTTCCTCTGCAGGGGTTTTTCAGCTCAGCAGTCTTCTTCTTCTTGTAGTTTCAGGAATCTAAAGTTTTAGGTTCAGGGAAGCCCTTAAATACTAAATTTAAGGGCGTGTTTAGGTCTGGGGGGTTAGTAGCCAATGGCTACTAGCCCTGAGGGTGGGTACACCCTCTTTGTGCCTCCTCCCAAGGGGAGGGGGTCACATCCCTAATCCTATTGGGGAATCCTCCATCTGCAAGATGGAGGATTTCTAAAAGTTAGAGTCACTTCAGCTCAGGACACCTTAGGGGCTGTCCTGACTGGCCAGTGACGACTCCTTGTTATTCTCATTATTTTCTCCGGCCTTGCCGCCAAAAGTGGGGACGTGGCCGGAGGGGGCGGGCAACTCCACTAGCTGGAGTGTCCTGCGGTGCTGGCACAAAGGGGTGAGCCTTTGAGGCTCACCGCCAGGTGAGACAGCTCCTGCCTGGGGGAGGTGTTAGCATCTCCACCCAGTGCAGGCTTTGTTACTGGCCTCAGAGTGACAAAGGCACTCTCCCCATGGGGCCAGCAACATGTCTCGGTTGTGGCAGGCTGCTGGAACCAGTCAGCCTACACAGATAGTCGGTTAAGGTTTCAGGGGGCACCTCTAAGGTGCCCTCTGTGGTGTATTTTACAATAAAATATACACTGGCATCAGTGTGCATTTATTGTGCTGAGAAGTTTGATACCAAACTTCCCAGGTTTTCAGTGTAGCCATTATGGTGCTGTGGAGTTCGTGTAAAACAGACCCCCAGACCATATACTCTTATGGCTACCCTGCACTTACAATGTCTAAGGTTTTGTTTAGACACTGTAGGGGCACAGTGCTCATGCACTGGTGCCCTCACCTATGGTATAGTGCACCCTGCCTTAGGGCTGTAAGGCCTGCTAGAGGGGTGACTTATCTATACCTGCATAGGCAGTGAGAGGCTGGCATGGCACCCTGAGGGGAGTGCCATGTCGACTTACTCGTTTTGTTCTCACCAGCACACACAAGCTGGCAAGCAGTGTGTCTGTGCTGAGTGAGGGGTCTCCAGGGTGGCATAAGACATACTGCAGCCCTTAGAGACCTTCCTTGGCATCAGGGCCCTTGGTACCAGGGGTACCATTTACAAGGGACTTATCTGGATGCCAGGGTGTGCCAATTGTGGATACAAAAGTACCGGTTAGGGAAAGAACTCTGGTGCTGGGGCCTGGTTAGCAGGCCTCAGCACACTTTCAATTCAAAACATAGCATCAGCAAAGGCAAAAAGTCAGGGGGTAACCATGCCAAGGAGGCATTTCCTTACACAAAGCAATACGTATCCAGAAGTGGGTCTGTGAATGGACTCAAACCAGAAAGTCCTGAAGAACCAATAGGGCAAAATGCCCCTTCCGGCAGACTTGACTGTCAGGCAATAATGCTTCAAAAATGTATAGAGGGATCCTACGCATCCGCTTGGCAAATGTCCAGGCAGGGCCTCCACACGACAAAGCAGTGGTACCAGCTTTGGCCCTGGTAGAATGAGCATGCAGTCCTTCAGAGGCTGCTTTTTAGACAGCGCATAGCAAATGCTAATGAAGAGCATGATCCAGCGCGTATGGTTCGCCTGTGCACTGCTTTGCCTTTTTGTGGCTCCAGAGAACCCCACAAAGAGCTGATTGTCCACCTCATGGTCTTTGGTACAATCTATGTAGAATCATATCGCTCTCTTGGGGGTCTAAGCGATGAGGTTTTCCCTACTCTAGCAGGGTAATGGTTTGACTGACGTGCACCATCATCACCACTTTCTGCAGGAAGGATGCCAGTGTGTTCAGAACTAGTTTGTCTGGTAAAAAGATAGTGTATGCTGGATTAGAACTAAGAGCCAGAAGCTCACTCACATGTTGCGCTGAGATGATGGCAATGAGGAACACAGTCTTTAAGGTAAGGAGTCATTAAGGACAGCTGTGAAGCAGCTCAACTGAGTGCACATCAGATAAGTTATCACTAGATTAAGGTACCCTTGGGGCACGACGAAAGCAGAAGTGTGAAATGTGTTGCAGCCTTTAAAAAAAATAACATCACAACTGTTGACTTACAAACAACAAGGGACAAAAGATAACCCTCTGCCCCATGATTCATGCTGATGTGGGTGTAAGAAAAATGGGAATGACACAACAGACAGATGAAGAATGTCTGAAATCTCATAACTATGTTATACACATTTTATTAAAATCAAAAGTCATGGCTAACACTAAAAAAAGCAAAGATGCTAGCTGCATATTTCAAAGTCTTAATTGGTTTATATTTTTTAGTTTATATGTTATGTGTTGTACAGTGGTTCTCTGCAGCGACAGTATAGCTGTTTCTTATGCTAAAAAAAATCCAAACATTGATAAGTAGAAGCAGTGTTTTCCTAAATGATAAATGACAACTTTGCAAAACTTCAATGTCTACCAAACACAAATTAGTGTCTGTCAGATTTTACAGGGAGACACTTTAAAAAATAATTTACTGTTTATAAAATTAGTTAACAATGAGACTGTTGCACAAAAAGATAGCTAATCAAAATCCCTGTTGAAGTCACAAGTGGAACAACTTTCAAAGAAATGGACATGATCCACGGGAAAAAAAAAAATACACTGAGCATTTGATTGTCTCTGAACAATAGGTAGGACTAGCGAAATCTGTGATGTTTATTATTGTAAAACGAGCAGTCACTTTTTCCTGAGAATCTTATTGCTTTCCTTCACTCTAACTCTCTTGTTAGGAAGGAAAAAAAGTAAATATGCAACATGATTCACACCAGCACGCACAAATGAACGCAATGAAACTGGCATGCCTCTAGACAGAGCTAAGAATTAATGCTAACATTAGAAATCTGCCACTAAAGCTTGAGCTAATCCTCTCTCACTGGCATTTCCTCTCCTAAATACAGCAATAAAAAGGGAGCTAACAAAAACATTAAAATATCTAATAAGCAAGTCCCAGTAACATTCAGCATTCCTGAACGAGGGAGGCTTAGTGCCCAGGCGACAGAAAATCCTGCCTTAGAAAAGGGAGCCTCTCTCTCCTAATACAGAGATGTTCCTCTTAAGTGAGGATACGCTTTAGGAAACACTTGACTATCAGCATACCCAATAACTATTTGTGAGTGATCACGGGTGACAACGAGGTCAATAAAACAGATTAATGAAGGGATATTCGACTTACATTCTTGTGTAGCCTACTCATTCTTCAATATATGGTCTGACTTACAGTTCCTACTGTGACCACGGACAACTGAGCTGGGAAAGGGATGCGTTTTGTTTCTGTCGGCAACTATATATCAAACATAAACATCTTAAATGCAAGATAAGCTACCAAATGAACGCATTAACGTTATTTTAGGTTGTTGTTAAATGTGAAGAACATGAATATGGAAAATCAAAGACTCAAAACTACATGAAATACAACTTACTCATGTTCATTTATGTAAAGTTCTGCAAGTTCATGCCAGGCTTCTTGGTCCCCAACAAACCTGTGAAGAAATATTCAAACAAAACTGCTTAAGGCAATTGGATGAAACCTCTGCATTAAAGGCAAATGCGCAAGGGGGGTAAATTAAATGCAAATTCCCTTTTAATTAAAAAATATCAGTACAAGCAAAAAGAAAATTCTCTTGTAGACACTCACTGTTCCAGATACTCATTCAGCTCTCGGATGGCCTCAGAAGTTTTCCCCTGAGCTTTTCGAATGGCAATCTTTCGTTTTCTTGCTGCCTGGGGTTGACATTAATAGAGGATTAGACACTGCTAAATCCCTACCTTTTTGTAAAGAAGGTAATTTGACTGTGCAAATTATTATCACACTGCCAGCGAAATTCCATCACAGAGCAAGTTCTTAGTTCGAGTTTATAAACATAGCTCACAAAGACCTGCTGGGAGAATGAAAACTCTTCACAATCACATTACGTATGCCTTTCTTTTTGGGTCAAACGCTGTATGCATCACTGGATCAAAATACATTGGGCGTTGTGAGGGGGGGGGAGGGGAGTCTTCCTGGCAATTACAAATCAGCATGATATTTTAGTCTTTATCTACACCAATGGTCAATTTATTCCTGTCACTTAGAAATGTGTGTTTTGGGGGAGCTGGCGACTGGAACATCACTCTAGCCAAAGCGACAAAGCAGAGGTTGTTCCACATAAATGTTATAATGGAAATGTTATCCTTTCCATCATCTTCGGAGAGACAATTCCAGCTTAATAGCTAGAAATGTAAAATACTGATATTTTGAGAATGCATTTGCAATGATTAAAATTGCAACATGTGAGAAAATATTTCGATTTACTGTCCAGTGCATTTAATGGATGTACGGGACAATATAGCATAGATAACTATTTTTTTATATAAATGCATTTTTTTATTGGGACATTTTATATTAACCACTTTCTTTCAGGAATGTGGGCCAAGATGCTTTGACATTTAGGAACCACAACGGTTAAGGACTATTGTGACAACCTAAAGGTGACATAGATTCCCGTGTATTTAAGTGAAATTCTGTTCAGTACATCAAAAGTACCAAAGGAGGACAGAAAAGCCAAAGACAAAACACTCAGGAAGAAGAATTCAGGAGGCTATAATGTAACCTTCTGTTACCCTTCATTATCAGACACCTGCCACAATCGACAGCAGCCAGCCAACCTACAAGTACCGATAACGCAGAAAGAAAGAAAAAATAACATAGAAAGAAATTTAAAGAAGAACATAAGGCACTAGGCTGTCACTATAATGACAGGTTCTGTAGAAACTAAGACTAAACAACAAACATAACTACCCAGGAGGAGTAGTCCAGGCATTGCTGACAGTGATGCCATTATCATCTCCATAGCTGGAACCAAGACCTACTTGCATCCTCACCAGCAGCATCTACTGTCCAACCTAGGGCCCACCAACAAAAGAAAACGCAAAATTCTGTTCCAGTATCGTAAAAAAAGCACGTCCTTCATGCATAATGCTGAAAAGGCACTTGCTGGGCAACTGCTTTCACAAGCACCTGTGCCATTATGCAGTATCAGAACACCAAGCACCTCGGCGTACAGCCTTGACAAGACCCCAGAAAGAAATTACGCACCTAGCATCATCTGTGGACAGGTTACAGACTAATTGCTGAACCATGCACATCTACACTATGCTCTGGACAACCACTTCTGCAATCAATCTAAAACGTGCACTAGTCGAAGGCAGATATTTATTGCTTACCACTGCCAGCTCTGTACGACACCATGTGCAATGTAGTTCCGTAATTGCTACCTACACCTGTTGATGGTTTCAGATCCTGCCCCTCCTCCTCTCACTGCAGCAGCTGCGTAGATATGAAGAGATATCTCAATTTTCCAGGGCACCTTAGGACCGTAAATATCTCCGGTCTTCTTTTCTGAGCTGTTGCACCACAGTTCGTTTCTTTCAAACAGAACAACTGCTGAGGTCCACTGCAGAGGCAGCCTCTCACCTTCCTTGAAGCATAGAATACTCTAGGCTGCAGACGCTGCCCTAGCCTTTGTGCTATCTGGTGATGAAAGAGCTCAGCTGTGAATATTTGTTCTTCATGGGATTCCTTTCACAGTGCGCCTTTATGTTTCTTTGGCTCAAATTCTCTAAATCTTGATGGCCAATGTAAAACAAAATATTGCTGTGCAGGGAGATACACTTTAGAAGGTCTAACTATATGCAAGTAAAGATTGCTGCTCTAATAAGTCTTCATACACACGCCACCATGAGGTATGACGTTAACTCTCGTTGAGCACATCTCCTACTGAGTCCACAGACTGACTCCTAGAAACCCACCCTCATCCTGAACACACTTGCATTACAAATTACATATACGTCATGTTGAGTATAACAGCACGCACAATTTCTTCTTATTTCTTTATTGAAGATAATCCATTTAGTAAAGGTCAACATGTCTACTCTGAACTGACAAGAGCCATCTCATTACCCAACGTTCTTTAATACGTACAATTATTCTGAATTCAAATGACCTATATAGCATTCCATTAAAACATAACTACATTTACTTACAAGACGACACAACATATCGCTCAGCTAGGATGCTCATCGATACAGCCTGTTCAGCACACCTATATACCACATGTTGAAGCAAAACGTAGTTAAAGAAAAAATCAGCAAACGCCATTCGAAGTCTAACAGGACATGCCTGGATAGTAGAGAGTAGACTGAAGGGGCAGCCTAACTTTTGGGTGCTGCTCCAATGGAGCATGGGCAGCACATCTATTCAGGGAGCTCATTTCCTACTGCAAACAATCATGTTACTGCCCCACCCACTGAAGACGGCAGGCTAAGAACGTATGAGCTAATAAGGCCAAGACAAGAGGGAGCAAAAGGTCTAACTCACGGAAAGAAACCTATCACTTACAAAGTGAAAAGAGTCAAAGGGGCATTTTCCAATTAATAACTTCTAACTGAGAAGTCATGTAGGACATAGTAAGTGATGAGTATGTGAATGCCAAGAAGGATAGTAGCATACCAAGCACTTAACAGAGCATGCTGCATCATGTGACATAAATGTTTCTTCAGCAAACAAGATTCTTTTGATAAATATCTGTCAAAGACCATTTTTCACCACAGCCTTGCATGGCGTGTTAATTCCAGCCCACTCGATAAGAAATTCATTAAAACAGATCGAACATGACAAACATGCATAAATCTGTGCAGCAAAATAAAAATGGGGACACATAACTCACAGCATCAAAGAAGAGAGAAAGTACATTTCACTTATAAATATAGGGCATAAAGCAATTAATAGTGGTCAGTGAAGACTGCCAGTCTGTTATGTCTCAGCTATAAAGAATCAGTCCTCAAAATTACATTTCAAATGGTAAAATCATCAACTAGTGTACAAAGTACGTCCCAATAATTAAGAGAATAGAGAACCGATGGAGTATTAGACAGATGAAAAAATAGTCACAAAATATGAATATTGAGAACATTTTCGTTGGGAAGATAAATCTCTGGTATAAGACAAATTTGGGTATGGACGTCATATTAGTGCCTCATTTTATCCTTTCGGTGAGATAAACGTGCTATATTTGAAGAAGACTATCAAACTGAAAGATTGATTGCACGAAAACTGTAGGTTTTTTTATTCTCACTGCCACAAGCGAGGGTAGGCAAAATAATATCTCACTCAATATGGACTCAACTGACCTCTGAACACTTACCTTCACTTGCAACTACAGAACAATTAACGTATGTACACAAAAAATACATTCACGTTAATGTTGTCATGAGATACAGCACAAAATATCATCAGCAACACAGAGTAGGGGATTTAGGGTTAAGGTCTGTGTATATTGAGCGCTTCATTACTTTTGCACACATATACTGAAGTTTGTGGCACTAATGTTTTATTCTTTTATTTTTTAAGTACTGACTTCGCCAATCTATTGTTTTTCTAAAAAAATTTAAACAAAGTATTTATAGAGGGGGGTGGAGGGGGTTTGGTCAGAGGACTTCACCCATTGGTATGTTTGATTGTCATTCACATTTTGCTTCCATTCACTACAGTATACAGCCTGGGGCAACGGGTGAGCCCACTGATCGCATTGGCTTTATTCACTTTGAGTGGCAGCACAAAATCTGTGCACTTTTTCAGATCCACCTAAACATTGTTCCTCATCTAAGTGACAACGCTGGGTTAAAATGTATTTTTTTTTTATATTAACTTAAAAAATGGCTTTTTATTTTGTTTGCAGCTTAGGTATTTGGAGAAATGTGGATTTATTCCCTCTTTCTTTTTTAAAGTTATAAAGCGTTTAAGTAACACTGCAGCTGCCCATGTCATGGATTCTTAGTGATGTACTGATTTATTTGTGTATAATAATAATAACAATAGTAAGAACTCAAAGAAGAAGAAGAACTCAAAGAACAAGAACTCAAAGAAGAAGAAGAACTCAAAGAAGAAGAAGAAGAACTCAAAGAACAAGAACAAGAACTCAAAGAAGAAGAAGAACAACTAGAAGAAGAAGAAGAACTAGAAGAAGAAGATGAACAAGAAGAAGAAGAAGAACAAGAACAAGAACAAGAAGAACAAGAACAAGAACAAGAAGAAGAAGAACCAGTAAAGTGACATTCATGTTTAGATGACTGCAAGTTTCATTTTTGTGGCATATGCTTGCAATCAAAAAACTTAGCCATCGCTCAGCTTACAAAGGGCAGACCTGTTAGATTTGACAGTGCTTCTTTTTCTAACATTATATAAAATCAATATATCAGGGTGAAACTTAATGTGAGTTTACATGAGGAGTGCCCCTATTTCTTTGGATTGTATGATGCAACTGGTACAAAGAATCACAATTTCAAAGTCACAAAGAAATCATAACAAGCATTGGGAATTCCAATACGTCTGGCTTTAAAAGAAATGTATGGTAATGTGAAGCATTACAAATAAATACCGTAGAAATTAATATGTATATGTGTGAAAGCAAAGAATTGTAGAGTAACAGTAATGTAGGTTGAAAGGTAAGGTGACCGTTACACTGTCAAGCCAGATCTAAAAGTCCATGTAGGTTAATGACTGTCCTCCTCCCATCTGAACTGCTGCCAGAGAAAAAGAAACACCAAAAACAATGTAGTTTTCCAAGACACCTTTCACAGCATTAGGATGTCATGTGTGTGTCTCTGAAAAATCATGCTCAACCAGCTGGATGAGCAAAAATTGTCACAGCTAGGTGGGAGCAAGCACTTTTTTGTGGAAGCACATAACCTTTGCCCAATCAAAATGAGTACGCCTTGATTCCAAAATGTGGGCAGAGCCAAAGCTCCTCTGGTGATGCTCACATGTCTGGCAACAGATGCGCTTTCAAGCCAGACCATAAAAACTGCCTGGGGGCAGAGGTTGCTGCTCTCAAGCACAGCAATGTAAATATCGCAGTCAAGGGACCATCTGTCCCCAGAACGCGTGTTACCAACGTGGACACTTAAGCGTTTTCCAAACTTATGAATCAAAACAACATCTGGAATATAAACGTGGATCTTCCAATTCACATGCCGAATTCCACACAGATTGCTCATTTTATCTTGGTTATTAATATGTATAAATTCCTCTCAAATCTGAAATATTTAAGAATTGTCATTTCAAAACAGCTTAACAAAGTTTCTTCAGTTTGGCATGGAAACAACTTCAGACATAAAACTGCATCACATCGGCACCCCTCCACATAGAATTGTATGTAGCAGTGGATTTTTAAACAAAAAAATGCTTAAGAAATGCAATATCAATTATGTACTTTGCAGAGTAATGAATTGTAGTTCATTTTATTCACATATTTACAAGATTTATTGCATAATAATTTATTTGGCTCGACCAACATATGCTCCTACATGCAGTCAGAACATGTAACAATAAAAAATAACATGCGGTTTGGAATCATCTGTGATACTATTTTACAGACCTGGGGACAACACTGGTTACAGGAACAGGTCTTCTTTCTTTCATTTCCCTCCCTTACGTACACGATTGTCCCCTTAGATTTGCAAAAACCTTTATTGTCCCTCTCAAAATGTACAATTTCCCTCTTTTATAAAACAATATCCGTGGGGTAAAAGTTATTAGTAGCACAGGTCTGAGTACTTCATTTGTCGGGACAACTAAGTACAAAGTATATCTTATTTGGGCAAAGAAGGTACATGATTTGTCCAATGCCAATGCTCAGTGGGAGAGAACTGCTTTTTAGGTCGAGCCTAGGCAGCATGCATGAGCTGTCTGCTGCTTACCATTGATTCAGACCTGTGTTGCTCTTCTTTGCTGCCTCCTAAGTGGTTCCCGCAGCGCTCCATCACTTCTGTTTTCGCAGAGGAGCACCGTCCAATTAGTTTCCTTCCCATTGCATTTTCACCTGTTCTAGGGCCAAACTGATTGTTATTTTGTCATTGTTGCAGCGTGGCACGCTGCGCTTTATCTTTAAGTATGGCGGCCACGCCTTTCTTTCGTTCTGCACAAAACGGCTCATCCCCCTCCATTTTTTAATTACTTGGAACATACTTTTACTTTCCTGCTCGTTTTTGTGTGCCAGAGCCTTGAGGCCGTCGGGTGAACTGCTGCACTTTATAAATTCTTGATTGATTAATTGATAAGAATAAAAAAAAAAATCGTACATTAACTTTCTTTCTGAATACCAACATTTCCCTTACTGTCTGCAAGCAAAGATCACATACCAATGAAAATATCTTTGACTTATCAAAACTCAATCTCCTACTGTGAATGCCAAAATGACCTTGGGTGTTTATCCAATGCATAAATTACACATACTGCGTGCCAATGCAAATGTTTTTACTCAATGAAACCTTTTAATTCACACACCTTCTAAGTTAGGAGTTTTTGTCAATAATTTTGAGAATTGGTCACTCCATGCCCGCTACCCTTCCTTCTAAGTTCTCCACCATTCTTAAACTCTGCTCAAAGCAACCGTTTTAGTGATGTCAACGCCTGCAATAAATTCCTGTTTATCTGTTGACCTTACAGATGCAGGCTATGCATTTCCTGATTGGCTGATATTTGTTAACCCTTGGACGCCCGGCTATTATTAGACGTGGATTCCAAAGCCTCTGATTAACCACATCCAAAGTTAAGAGGGGTGAATGAAATGCGGTGCTCTGATAGGCAGCAGCCTGTCACTGGGGTGCAGTTGAAGCATTTGAAATGGAGGTTTAAGTAACAATAAGTGCCTTAGCTCGCTTCTATTTACAGCACTTGTTATAGCAGAGTTGCAGTTTCACAGTGCTGTAAAAAAAAAGTGTTAACACTAGTAGTCCATTCACATATACAACGCCAGTGGTCTAACTCAAGCAAATGTGAGACCTATTGCACTGAAAATGCTTGCTAATATAAAGTGGTGAGGAATAGCTGACAGTTACAAACTATGTTTAAAAATGAGTTTCTTTTACAAGTGCAATGTGGTGCAGCGATTTACCGTTCACAACACCAGTGTCTTGGTGATGTTTCACTCTTCTGCACTCCAGCGCCATCTACACTAAACGGGGATATTTGGTTAAACATCTGCGCACAATCTCCAATACAAAGAGTATTCTTCAAAATCAGAGGCAACAAATACGACGGAAGCTACTTCATCACATTTCTCAAACTTTATATCTAAATTGCCTTAGAAATATGAAATGAAAGCAGAATGACCATTTTATCTTGAGTGCAGTGATAATTTCATGTTAGAATCATCTTTTCTCTGCACTGGACTGTTTCTTGTCTCATGTTAATGTTTACTGGGGAGGCCTCTAGGGAAAATGTACAATATGCGACAACTTTTTCTTTATCATTAAAATAAAAGGATTTCTATATTTTGAAATGGCATATAAATGGACTGAATGGTTTGATACCCGAACAGAAGCTGCTGGCATGCATGGTAGGAACGACTACTCTTAAATCATCTGGCCCGTGGAGATTTTCTGACGATGGCGGATTAAACCACAAGCCAGGATGATGACAGTGACAGCAAAAATTCCTCAGGACTCCAGCAACAGTGGCTCCAGAATGACCTTGGGAACGTTGGGCGGGCCTAAAACTGCTAAAACCGCAGGCTTCAGAAGATCTATATTATTTTTAGAGGTTTGCACATTTAGATGCACATTTTTGTGAGGAATAAAATAAAAGCAATGAAAGCAAGTGGCAGAAAGGATAAAATAACGGTACCACTCTTGCAGCTGACAACAAAAAAACCCTTTAGGAAAATACTTCAAGCGCTTCTAAGGACAGTAAATAGTGGTCTTATGAACAAGGATTTTGATGTAGGAATTTGTACACCCTGAGTAAGTGAGTACCTGTTTGGAGGCAATCTTGCACAGAAACGACTGGTTTATTTACTGAATAAAGACTTGAAATGTTCCCGCTGGAAAGTAAAACAGCAATTGGAAAACTGCATCAGACAGGCAGAAAAGAGACATTAAGAAACGTGTGCTAGGTGAAGATAGATATCACCTCAAGGTCAAATCCTAAGGAGAAATACATTTTTGAAATAGAGGTTCCGTTCCTGAGTATTTGCATTGTCAAGGGAACACTTATAACAACTCATTTTGATTTGAAGTCAGAAAACACTTTCAAAAGGGTTAGGAGGCATTGCATTCTCTATGCTCAGAGACCCAATGTACGGAGTAGAAAATAACAGCTCAATGATGGATAAATATACTTTTTAATATAAAAAAAAAAAATCAATACTCAATAGATAAACACATTTTATAATGTAAACTGACACATCTTATTATGTTAAAATCAATAAAACAAACTGCTGTGCCTACTGAAAGAGATTAAAAACGTTTGTTACATGCATGCGAAGAAAATGAACAACTTTTACTTAGTGATACCCAGACATAAATGAACCATGAATGACCCAAGTGTAAAGTTATTTAATAGTAATTTTTAACTTGCTATCTAATGCCAAAACTGGTACTGGAAATATTTAGCTCAACTCAAGGAAACACTTCTGCTTTAATAAGAATCATGTGGACAAAGGTGGTATATTATGTCACATATTTGCGTTCCACCAGTTAACCCTGCCAACAAGCTTCTTTGGAAAGTGATCAAACATCTTAGCACAGCAACTAATCCTCAATTTGCCATGATTCCTTTTTATTAGCATTAAGTGGACTCAGAGGGAGAACTCAAACACCATCAACGGCTGCATTTTGTTAGAGCATTCCAACCCGACGCCTGATACAGAAGACCGAGTACTGACAAAAAGAACAACTTCTGAAAAGCAAGTTGCTTCAAATGTTGTGAAGTCGATACAAAACTTACAAACCAAAAAAGTTAGGTTTCAACAGATCGCAGTGTTGCATTTTGTGTTACCTCACGAGGCCCAAGCTGCAGAAAAAAAGAAAACCGACCGGCTATATATCTGACTTGACTCATGAAGGTTGTCCAGACAATAACGAACTGGCCCAGAAGCTATAAAGGTAATATCTCATTTGCAGAGTACACTCAATTGACTGTTTTGGAGAAGACAGTATATTCAATTGTAAGGTAAGCTGGAGAGATCAAAGTATATTTCAACGGCACAAACAGAAATGTTTAGATGAGCAGGAATCCGTGGAGTTCCATTGATTTGGCAAGTAGTGGCTGCAGAAGGCACAGAGGAACACAGTTTAGGATCACACGTTTAATATTGCCTGATATCTGTATGAAATTTGATGGCTGCAGCAGGAGCTCAAGGATGACTTAAAACAATCGTAGTACAGTACCAGTTGAAGGCAGGTAAGTCAATGTCTTGGGCAGGCAAGTCATCCCATTTAAAACGTGCCTAAAATCTGTAGTCATTGGGCCAAAGAATTGCTCATCAATCTCTTGCGCTAGCTGCATAATTAATAAAATCAATAACAAATACATTAGTGAATGTGAGATAACTGAATATTAATGTGGCGAACATTAATCCACCAAAGGGACAAGGCTGAATGCTGCAGCTAGGCAGAGCTCCATGAGTCTGGATTCCTTCAGAGCAATATTCCACTGAAGGCTTCTTCTTTGGGGTAAAAAACAAGTTTGCCTTATGGTCTTGGCATATCGTCCTGTCCACCTGAAAGCTGAAAATTCACCAAACAATAACAGTTTGCAAGTGCTGGAAAACATTGTCCCATTCACTCGTAAAGCGCCCAAACTGCAGTAGGAGTAAAACTCAACCACACAATCCAGACAGGGCGTGAGAAAGGTCCAGTCCAGTTCACTCTCAACTACTCAATCACATGGTCTTCCACACAGCATTTACTGTCCCTGATACCGGAGGCCATGTGGTTTGACCCTTAAGAGCACTTACAAAGTAATGGTATAATCAGAAGTAGCTCCAGGCCTCTGTCTTTTTCTAAGCAGAAAACATCAGATTTCCAATACTTTACTCTGACAATTTCAGTTGTATTCCAAGGCACTGTTGGTGGGAAGCCAATTTTAAAACATACGATGGCTAGTGATTGCTGACAACTCCTAATAAAATTCTAACAGTATTTCAATAACCCAGCCTGAGCTCTTTTGCAGTACCTTTCTCTTGCTGTATATCAAATCAACACCTTGTCCTTGGCCTCTCTATAATTCCAGAACCTCTATGCTGGTATGCAGACCTCTAAATCTTTACACAACGCCTGTCTTATTGAATCAAGTGAACACGTCTCCTCTTAGCAACCTTCCCTGACTTCTTCCATAGGCAGGCTCCCAACCTTCCGGCAAACACATACAGTTTTGGCTGAATATCAGGCGTTACCATGCACTCATTTACAATATGGTATGTCACAAGTAAGAGTTTGTGTGTGAGAGAGAGTGTGTGTGTGAGAGAGAGAGTGTGTGTGTGTGTAAGAGTGTGAGTGATTATAAGCCCAAAATATCCAGAAAGCAATTTCACGTCAGTCATTGAAGAAATGTCACACACTCATGTATATACAAATTGATTGTAATCCAGTAAATGGCTGCAAGCCCGAACACATTACAGTGCAAGCCTTTATTATAGGTCAGACTTCAAGAACCATTTCCCAAAACAAATACTGAAATAATGAACAAACGACAAGTGTGACAAAAGGAGCTATATAAAAGATAGCACTGGTCGCCATTTTGTAATGTCCTGGTTAGTAAATACTGGTTCTGATCTACAAAGAAAAGTTTTTAAAACATAATCCTGGATTGTTTCAAGTATCACTATATAGGCATGGGTGTAAATTGTACAATAAGTCAAACATACACAATAAATACAACAGAATGATATTCAAGTGGGTCCAGCCCAAAAAGGTCATAAGTATGTTTAGAATGTTTACTTGTGTTCTGTGTATGTTGCTTGCAATTCCTGATATATTTAAAAAGGATTGTTTGGGCCCACAATGGCATCATTCTGTTATTTCTATCAGTCTTGGTGGGATATGCATTTTGGATGCTGTTACACTCAATCTGGACTTTTTCAGGTGGGCATCATTCTGTTATTTCTATAGTCTGTGTATGTCATTATTCAGCCAGTGTCTTTGTCAAGGTCACTTGCTGTTCTTGTTCACTTCTCTCGCCTACATTTTAAGAGAAGTAGCTAGTAATTACTCTTATCAGCAAGCCCAGACCTACTGGTCCCTCACAGAAGGAAAATATTACTTACCAGTTGACACCTGTTCGTGGCATGTAGTGCTGTAGATTCACATGCTGTGCATAAGCTCACCATCTAGTGTTAGGTTCGTAGTAGTACTTGTTTTTGTTTCAAAGAACGTTTTCGAGACAGGTGATCGAGTGACTCTTCCTCTCGGCAAGACTGCAGGGGTATCGAGTCCTTTGTTAGATTGTTTGTCCGCAAGCGGGAAAGTGAGGTAGTGAAAAGAAGATAAGTTACTTACCTGTAACTGTGGTTCTCCAGTATTGGTATCTTTCATAGATTCACATGCTTGAATTATTCCCCGTCGTCGAACTGGGAGTCCCACGGTACATAGAAAGCAGTAGAAAAAAAAACATTTCTCTCCTTTTTTTTTCTCGTAGTCAATGGCAAAAATATATCCACTTTCCTAGCTTTTTAGCCTTATAAGGAAAGACCCTAGACCACCCCTTTAGAACACTCAGCATAGAGGCTCAGTCTCTCAGATTTGCTAGCACTAGTGAATTCAAGAGAGAGACGAAAGAGGTGAGCCTCCATGGGGAGGTGGGTGGGCCGCATGTGGATCTATGAAAGATACCAATACTGGAGAACCACAGTTACAGGTAAGTAACTTATCTTCCTCTCCAGTATTGGGGTATCTTTCATAGATTCACATGCTTGAATCAGAATAGTCAGCAGTAAGGAAGATGCTAAGCTCTGTAACTATAAGAAAACATCTTTCTTTACATTTCTTATATATATATATATATATATATATATATATATATATATATATGTACACACACACACATACACACACATAGAAGTTATACAGCTGGCCATATATCCATATCAATATCTAGAAACATATACATACATATACTTTATCTGTGTGTATATATATATATATATATCTATATATATATATGATAAATATCAGTGTGGAAATAACATACGAGGATGGCGGGTAAAGAAGATTATTGGCTTACCTTATGCCAATGCTTGTCCTACCGCTGCATCAATCCTGTCAGCAGCATCTAGGCAGTAGTGTTGAGTAAAGGTGTGGCTGCGAGTCCATGTTGCCGCTCTGCAGATCTGATTTAGAGGCACCCCTGCGAAGAGAGCTGCTGACGTAGACACTGCTCTAGTGGGTGCGCCTTGACGTTGGCTGATAGAGGTCTTCCCACTAGCTGATGACAGAACTGTATGGCTGAGGAGATCCACCGTACTATAGTTTGTTTGGAAACATCATTTCCCTTAGTGAGTTGGCCATAGCTAATAAACAGCTGATCAGCTTTTCGGAAGCTGCTAGTCCTCTGCATGGAGAATTTCAGACACCTCTTAAGGTCTAGGGAATGTAATTATCGCTCTGCTGGAGTTTGAGGATTTGGGAAGAACGTTTTCAGAATCACTGGCTCATTTAAATGAAAATTCGCAGGAACTTTGGGAATGAAGTTAGGGTTAGTTCTTAGAATGACCATGTCTGATTTAAATTGCAGAAAAGGTGGTGAAACTGTGAATGCTTGAATGTCACTAACTCTCTTTGCTGAGGTAAGGGCCAAAAGGAGCGCCGTCTTCCAAGAGATGTATTTCAGGTCGGCTTTGTGAATAGGCTCAAATGGATGCCTCATCAATTGGGACAGCACAATATTTAGATGCAAGGAAGGAGGAGGGCGCTGTATCGCAGGAAACATTCTGAATAAAGCCTTTTAGAAACTGTTTTATTATCCTGGATGACCATGAAGATGGTAACACGGCCGTACGGCGGAAACGAGATATGGCAGCTAGGGGAACTTTGATGGGAGAGGCCTGACTTTGCCAAGTGTAAAAGGTATGGAAACATCTGCTCTGGAGAAGACTTTAGAGGGTGAATATTGAAGGTTTTGCACCATATGCAGAATTCTCTTCCACTTGAGTTTGTATGTCTTATTCATAGTCTGGGCTCTGGCACAGGCAAGCACCTCACGACAGTCTGAAGGGATATCTAAACCATCAAACTCATGGAATTCAGGAGCCAGGCCGATAACTGAAGTGAAGTCAAGTTGGGATGATGGACCTGCCCCTGACTCATCGTTAGCAAGTCTGGTGTTGTTCTCAGTCGCATGTGAGGCTTTTCCAAGAGGAGTAGAAGCTCTGTGAACCAAAACTGGTGCGGCTATCTGGGAGCGATCAACAGAAGTTGGCATGGTTCTCTATTCATCTTCTGAATAAGTCTCGGGGTGAGCGGGAGCGGTGGAAAAGTGTAGGCATAGATCCATGACCATTTGATCAAAAACAAATTCCCCTTTGACCCTCTCTGAGGTTGCCAGCTTGCGAAATGTTGGCATTTTTTGTTTTCCCTTGTCGCAAACAGATCTAGACTGGGTTTGCCCCAAAAACGAAAGAGGCTGTCGAGGCCTGGTTCAGCTCCCATTCGTGACAGGTGGCCAGAGTTCTGCTTAGGGCATCCGCCAAAGTGTTGGTAACCCCTGGGAGATGTTCCGCTCTGATTGAAATTTAATGACGAAGAACCCAATGCCACAGTTCCTGTGCCTGCAGAGACAGCGCCCGTGATCTTGTACCCCCCTGCTTATTGAGGTAATGCATGACTGTGGTGTTGTCGGTTCTTATTAACACCGAGGAACCTATGATCAGGAAAACTGCTTTTAATTCTAACATGTTGATATGGAGAGATGATTCCTGTGTGGACCATCTTCCTCTCACTGATAGGTCCTGTAAATGTGCGCCCCATCCCTCCAAAAACCCATCCGTTGATAGAATGAGTACTGGTTTGTCTTTCAGGAAGGAGAGACCCTCTGAGATGAGAGGTGTGTTCTTCTACTACTTTAATGCTTGCCTTGCTGGTAAGGTTATTTGGACTACATCGTTGAAAGATCCGTTTATTTGTTTTCCCTGAATGTCCAATTGTTGCTGAAGTGTTCTCATGTGGAGGCAACAGTTTGCTATCAACGGAATGCATGAGCAAAGCATCCCCAGAAAAGACTTGTAAGTCCGGACAGAAGCAGACCTTCTGCTGAGATGGCTCGCTAGATCTTGAAGTTTTTTCCGTCTGTCGTGAGAAGCAAAAGCTCTTGCTCGCTTTGTGTCCAAAACAGCTCCTACAAAGGTGATGTTCTTCGAAGGGTCTAGGCGAGACTTCGGGTAGTTGACTGTAGACCCAATGCCTTGAAGAGAGATAAGCATGTCCTTGTGTCTCTAGCCGCTTTGGACGCTGTTCGCGCTTTTATTAACCAGTCGTCTAAGTACGGGAACACCTGAATTCCCAGCTACCTGAGGTAGGCTGCAACTGGTGCCAGGACCTTGGTGAAAACTCTTGAGGCTGATCAGAGGCCAAAAGGTAACACTCTGAACTGATAATGGGTGCCTGCAACCTTGAACTGTAAGAATTTCCTGTGACTGGGATGAATAGGGACGTGGAAGTATGCGTCCTGGAGATCCAAGGACGCCATGAAATCTCCTTGGTTGAGTAAGCGCAGCACATCTTGAAGGGTGATCATCTGAAATGATTGTTTTTTTCAAGAATTTGTTCAGAGAGCTAAGGTCTAAAATAGGTCATCAGTCCCCGGTCTTCTTTCGTATGAAGAAGAAGCGAGAGTAGAAACCTGTCCCTCTCTGATTGCTTGGTATGATCTCTACTGCTCCCTCCTCTATCAAGATGGCAATCTGTGCTAGGAGTTCTTTTAGATGGGCAGGTAGGGGTCCTCCTGGTGGTACTTGTGGGGGAGGTTGACGGAATTCTAGTGTGTGCCCCTTGCTGACAATATCGAGGACCCATCTGTCTGATGTAATCTGGGACCACTGGTGAAAGAAGTTGGAAATTCTGCCCCCTATCAAGGTGCTGGAATAGGGTTGGGTGCAGGCAACTGATGGAGTTCAGTGTTTTCTCACCCCGTCCTTGGCCTTGTAAGAGGATTTTCCTCTTGTGGCTTGCCAGAAGTGTGCGGATGGTGGTTGCCGATAAGCATGCGGCTGCTGTTGATCAATGGTGGAGCGAAATTGGCCTTGGTAGGATGGATATTGTAGGTACTGGTGTGATCCGCCTCTGTAAGAATAAAGCCCTCTTCCCCTCGCTCCTCGAAAGGGCTGTCTTTTAAATTGTAGTGGACCCAGGGATCTGGCTGTTTCTGTGTCTGCCTTTATGGACTGAAAAGCATCATCAACATGCTTACCGAATAATAGTTCACCATCATAAGGCATGTCTAAGATCCTTAGTTGCACCTCTGGGCGAAAAGATGTAGACTTCAGCCACCCCTGATGTCTCAGTACAGTAGCCCCAGCTAACTGGCGGAAACCCATAGATGAAACATCGATGGCACAGTCTATAATATCAGCAGAGATCTTCTCACCTTCCAGCAATATCTTACGCGCCTCTGCTCTACTATCCTCAGGCAGGAGGTCCATAAACTAGGATATGTCTCACCACATCCGACAGTCGTATCTTCCCAAGATTGCAAGGGAATTCGCTGCTCTGACCATGGTGGCTGCCATAGTTGAAAATTTCTTCCCAATTGAATCTAACCGCCGCCCCTTTCTATCCGGGGACGCAGTCAAAGGTGAAGACGTATTCCTGGACCTTCGCTGGGCTGCCTGAGATATCACAGAGTCCGGCTTAGGGTGACTAAGCAGGCTGGTGAGTTGTCTGGTGCCTTGTACTTCTTTTCCAGTCTTGGTAGCACCGCTGGGATTGAAGACGGGGTCTGCATGACCTTAAGGCCCTCTTCCCAAATAAAGTCAACAATCGGTATTGCTCTCACTGACTTTCTAGTGTCCGCTTTGAAATCATATAGGAAACAGTCCGACTGCTTTGATGTTATGGGCAGCTGAAAATCTCTTTGCTGCTCTCTCCATCACACTGTGTAAGCCACCGATGTCTTGCGGTGGAGATTCAACCGGTGGTGGCGTAGAAGGAGATGGTGTCTGAATTTGATATTTATCCCATTCCTGGATAGGCGATTCCGAGTCCTGTATTTCGACCTCCTCTTGTTCGTCATCCGACGAAGGCAGATCGTTATCCTGGCCCGATGACAGGACTGGGATAGGCCGTACAGAATCGGATGGCTGATTTGGAGGGCCCAGCGGCATGGGTGGAGAATGCACCGGAGCGGTCGAGCCAGGTCGAGGAAATCTAGTGTAATAATCTTGCGCCATGTGCTGAAGGTTGGCAATCAAGGACAATGTCATCTGGATGGTTTGCTCCTGTTGCAACTCCTGACGTTCTGTGTCTCTCCCTCCTGTAAGGAGTGTCCCAAATACAGTTGTTCGCTCTCTTCCTCATCATCTTCCTCCTGACATTTTATGCGCAAGTCTACGTGCCACCGGAAAAAGCCCATCGTCTGAGTATATATCCTCCTCCTCCTCATCAAACAGATGTTGTGGAGGCGCTGGCGACACTTTACTAGGCGACGTGTGAGAAGGCAAAAGGGTTGTTGAGTAGATTTCCTCTTTATTGCTAAAATCCTTACAGGCAAGAAAGAAGATCCTTCATATTCCTTGGTTGTGGATTCAGAAATTTGAACTGTCGACGGTTGGCTGTCAACGGTATGGTCGTCATCGGAGATTTCATCGACAGTGCTGTCGTTGACGGGGTGATAGTCGACGGTGAAAATGTCATTGACAGCAAAGTAGATTTTCGTGCCGTTGTCGACGCAGCCGTCAGTGGAACCTTTGGCGATGGTCTTTGCAGCTTACTCGTTGATGTCGACAGTGCGCGCGTCAATAATAGAGACCTCACCTTCTTCTCAGTAGACGGTCTCTTTCAAATCTTGATGGTTTGAGCAGGTGAGGGAGCATACTTTAAACTCACCGACGTTATAGTAGAGGCTGATAATGGTGAGGAAGTCATGATCATCAGCGACGACGGAGTTGTAAATGTCGCCGTAGTTGTCAACGGTGCACTCGCCGACGGTGTGGAAATCTTAGATGCTGACGGTGGCAGGGAGCTTGATGATTTCTTTAACTTCTTTGAGGTGGTAGCTGGATTAGATGGCTCAGGACGAACCTTACCACCATGTTCTCTGGAAGTTGAGGGATGTTCCTCAGCTCTATCATTGAACGCATGCAGCCTCTTGAATGACTTACTGGTTTTGGAGAGGAACTCTCCACAGACCTCTTCCTTGAGGCCACTGAAGTGTCATTGTCCTCCTCATCAGACAAAGACTCTCTGGACTTCTGCTTTTGTAGCCAAATAAGGAGTCTGGCTTCTCTATCTCCAAGAGTCTTGCTGGGAAATGTTCTGCAGATCTTGCAGTCTTTCACTTTATGTTCAGGATGCAGACAGTAGATACAGTCCTTGTGAGGGTCTTCACAATGAAGCCTTCGCTTCCCACAGGTACTGCAAGGTCTAAATAAACCTTTTTTAGATGTAGACATGATGACAAAAAATATAGCCAAAGTTAAGAATGAAAAAACTGGATAATATCTCCTGAAGAGAAGGCAAACTGAGCAGAGCTCAGGGAGACTCCCTTACACACAACGTGCAGTAGAAAATCCGAGAGACTGAGCCTGTGCGCTGAGGGTTCTAAAGGGGTGATCTCGCCTGATTGGCTGAACTTTGGGTATTTCTAATGAGGCTAATAAGCTGGGAAAGTGGATATATTTTTGCCACTGACTACAATGAAAAAAAAAAAAAAGAAGATAATTTTTTTTTCCTACTGCTTACTATGTACCATGGGACTCCCACTTCGATGACGGGGAATGATTCAAGCATCTATGAAAGATACCCCAATACTGGAGAAGCATATATAGTAGATTAGAAAAGATGTCCATGCAATGTATTTACATATGTACATTTATATGGAAAATGTCACTTCCCCAGTGTACATCTGTTTGTGGCATGTAGTGCTGCAGATTCACATGCTCTGCATAAAGCGCCATCTAGTGTTGGGCTTGGAGTGTTACAAGTTTTTTTTTAAAGAAGCTTTTTTCGAGTCACAGGATCGAGTGACTCATCTCGGTGATAGTGCATATGAGCATCAACGCCTTTGATAGATTGTTTTCCTGCAGGAGGGTGAAGTAAGGAATGAAGAATTGTGTATGTCCAAATTATATATATATATATATATATATATATATATATATATATATATATATATATATATATATATATATATATATAAAAAAAGAAGTTGTCCATGCAATGTATATACATATTTACATTATAAAGTACTACAACGGCTACAGGTTTCAGGGGAGGAAGGAGCCCTCCATATGAATCTGCGAAACTACATGCCACAAACAGATGTACACTGGGTAAGTAACATTTTCCATTCAATGGCATGTGTTGCTGCAGATACACATGCTGTACATAGACTGAAAAGCTGTCCCTCTCCCAAGTAAGCAGTGGTTAGCCTGTAGGAGTTGAAGTAGTTTGAAATAGTGTTTTAAGCACTACTTGACCAACATTTGCTTGTTGTCGAGATAACACATCCACACAGTAGTGTTTAGTAAATGTGTGGTGTGCACCATATGGCTGCTTTGCATATGTCTGCCGTTGGTAAATTTCCTAAAAATGCCATTGAAGCTCCTTTCTTTATAGTTAAATGTGCTTTAGGAGTTACGAATAGTTGCTTTGTAGCTTTAAGATAGCAAGTTTGGATACACTTTATTATCCATCGGGCTAACCCTTGTTTGGAAATGGGATTACCCTTATGAGATTGTTGGAAAGCCACAAAAAGTTGTTGAGACTTTCTAAAGTCTTTTGTTCTGTCTATATCGTACATGAGAGCTCTTTTAAGATCAAGAGTGTGGAGAGCTCTTTCAGCAACTGAAATCGGGCTGTGGAAAGAAGACTGGCCATTGCACTGACTGATTAATGTGAAATGGTGAAACAACTTTGGGTATACATTTTGGGTTTGTCCTAAGTACTATTTTGTGTTTCTGTACTTGGAAGAAGGATTCTTCTAAAGTGAATGCTTGAATTTCACTTACTCTTCTTAAGTAATTGCTACAAGGAAAGCAACCTTCCATGAGAGAAACTGATGGGCACAAGAACGCATGGGCTCAAAAGGTGGACCCATAAGTCTTGTGAGCACAATGTTAAGATTCCATGCAGGAGCTGGTGGAACTGTAGGTGAAATAACTCTTTTAAGACCTTCCATAAAAGCTTTTATTACAGGAATTCTAAACAGAGAGGTATGTTGTCTGTTTTGGAAGTAGGCTGATTTTGCTGTTAAATGAATCTTAATAGATGAATATGCCAGATTTACTTTCTGTAAGTGAAGCAAATAACATACAATATCCTGCACTGATGCTTTAAGTGGATCAATGTTTTTAGGTTGGCAATTATATACAAAACGTTCCCATTCATTGGCATAAAACTGCCTGGTTGTAGGTTTACGTGCTTGTTTTAGAATGTCTATACGTTCTGGTGGAAGCTGTAGATATCCAAATTCTATGACCCCAGGAGCTAAATCACCAGGTTCAGCCTACTGGGATTGGGATGCCTGATCTGACCTTTGTTCTGAGTCAATAGGTCAGGCATGTTTGGGAGATTGTGATGTGGTACTACCGACAGTTCCAATAATGTTGTGTACCAATGTTTATGTGCCCACGTGGGAGCTATGAGTATCACAGTTAGAAAAGTGTGATGGATTTTGTTGATTAGAAATGGAATTATTGGGAGAGGGGGAAAAGCGTAAGCAAATATCCCTGACCAATTGATCCATAGAGCATTTCCCTTGGATTGAGGGTGTGGGTATCTGGACGCGAAGTTTTGGCATATTGCGTTTTTGCTTGTTGCGAAAAGGTCTATGTTTGGTGTTCCCCACATCTGAAAGTAATGTTGAATTACTTGTGGATAACTCTCCCATTCGTGTATTTGTTGCTACGTCCTGCTTAAGAGGTCTGCTAACTGGTTGTATATCCCTGCGATGTACTCTGCTAGCAGGTGAATGTGATTGTGAATTGCCCATTTAAAAATTGTTTGTGTTAAGAATGACAATTGGGATGAGTGAGTCCCCCCGTTTTGCAGGTAATACATTGTCATGTTGTATGTCCTTATTAAGATTTGTGTACAATCTGTGGTTGAAATACTTTTATGGCTAAGAACACTGCCAGCAATTCCAACTGGTTTATGTGGTAAGTCTGCTGGATTGAGTCCCATTCTCCCTGTATTGTAAGATTGTTGAGATGGGCTCCCCATTGATGCATCCGTGATAATTATGGTCTGTGGCACAGGATCCTGAAATGGCCGCCCTTTTGGTGTTGGTGTGATTCCACCATTGCAGAGATTTGTAAGTTTGGGGATCTAACAACAGTAGATCCTGTAATTGACCCTGTGCCTGAGACCATTGTTTCGAGAGACTCTGTTGTAGTGGTCTCATGTTTAGACGTGCATTGTGCACTATTGCTATGCATGATGCCATCATTCCTAATGGCTCATGAAAAATCTTATGTGTAGGTTTGATTGACTTGTAACTGGGATATGAGATTGTGAAACGCTTGGATTCGTTGTGGGTTTGGGTAGGCTAATGTTGACTGAGTGTTCAGAATTGCTCTAAGATATGGTTGAATTTGTGCTGGCTGAAGGTTAGATTTCTGGTAATTCATTGTGAACCCTAACCTGTGTAGGGTATCTATTGTGTACTGTGTATGTTGTTGACAGTTCTGAATGGTGCTGGCTTTTATTAGTCAGTCATCCAGATATGGGAAGACATGTATATGTTGTCTTCTGAGGTATGCAGCAACTACTGCTAGACATTTTGTGAATACTCTTGGTGCTGTTTTTTACTCCAAAGGGTAGTACTTAGAATTGGTACTGCTTGCCAGCTATTACACATCTTAAGTACTTGCGGTGTGCTGGATGTATAGGAATAAGGAAGTAAGTGTCCTTTAAATCTAATGCTGTCATGTGGTCTCGGTTATGTAACAAGGGAATGACATCCTGTAGAGTGACCCTGTGGAAATGGTCTGACAGGATATACTGATTTAGAGATATGAGATCGAGAATTGGTCTGAGAGTGCCATCCTTTTTTAGTCTGAGGAAGTATAGAGAATATACCCCTGTACCTTGTTGACTGATTGGAACAATCTCTATTGCACCTTTGAGTAGAAGAGATTATACCTCTTGTTTCAACAGACCAAATGTGTTTGAGAGGAAGCCGGTGTGATCTGGGTGGAATGTTTGTGGAGTGGAGATGAGTTCTAGGCAATAAACATTGCAGATAATTGACAGTACCCATTGATCTGTTGTAATTTTTTTGCCAGTGAGGATGGAAATATTGCAGTCTTCCTTCCACAGGAGATGTATGCTGTTTGGGAATGCAGGGGAAGTCACTGCTTCGATGAGACTGAAGCACCTTGCAGCAGGAGACTTACCTCTGCATCTAAAATTATGTGCTCTATAAGAGCCCCTGAAAGATCCCCTGGGAAAATATTGTTGTCCCCGTTTTTGCTGGGATGTAGGGGCCTCTGTAACTTGTTGTTTAAACCTCCTCTAAATTGAGGTTTGCGAAATGAGCCCCGAAAAGTTGTTGTATAAAGGGCCCCCATGGCTTTTGCTGTTTCAGAGTCCTTTTCCTTTTGGGTTCACTTCCGGTCCAAATAGTTGCTGCTTATTAAAAGGCATGTTAAGGACCGTTTGTTGTATTTCAGGCTTAAAGCCTGAGGACCTCAGCCAAGTATACTTCCTAATTGTAATGCTAGTGTTTATGCCTCTAACTGCTGTGTCAGATGCGTCTAATGCTGACCTGATCTGGTTATTGGCAATGGCTTGCCCCTCTTCCACTACCTGCTGTGCCTTTTTCTGGTGTTCCATTGGGAGGCATTGGAGAAACTCCTGCATCTTATCCCAATGAGCCCTGTTGTATCTAACTAAAAGGGCTTGTGAATTAGCAATACGCCAGTGATTTGCAGCCTGGGTTGCCACCCTTTTGCCTGCTGCGTCGAACTTGCGGCTTTCTTTATCAGGGAGAGGAGCATCCCTTGTGGACTGGCTATTAGCGCGTTTCCTGGCTGCACTGACTACAATGAAGTCTGGTGGTAACTGTTGGGAAATTAAAACTGGATCTGTTGGTGCTGGTTTATATTTCTTTTCTATTCTAGGTGTTAACACTCTGGCTTTGACTGGCTCTTCAAATCTGCGTGTTTGAGCATACCAGGCAGCACTGGCAAACATTGGTATTGCTTACGCGTTGAGGAAAGAGTGTTAACAAAAAAATCCCCTTCCAAAGGCTCAGAGTGCATCTGCACACTATGATATGCTGCTGCTCTGGAAATGACCTGGTAATATGCTGTGGTATCCTCAGGTGGAGATGGTCTTGTGGGATACAACTCAGGATCATTAGGTGGGACCGGATCAGAGTCGTACATGTCCCATGGATCCATGTTATAAATACTCACCTATGTAGTCCCCCATGTGAAGAAGCATGAGATTGAATGGGTGAAGTTGGTGGTTGTGGAGTAGGAGGTGGCAGAGAAGAGGAAAGATAATGTGAAAGTGGAGGAGAAAGCTTAACAGTCTTTGACTTTTCCTTATGCTTAAATATTTTCGCCAGTGAAGGTCCAGCATCCAAACTCTTCTGGAATGCTAATTTCCTCTTTGTCAATGGACGAGGAGAGGCAATAATCTTTCCAGTCTCTTTCTGGATTTGAATCCTCCTATGTTGCTGGTCCATGACCTCAAGAATGGGTCTAATGTCTGACTCATCTCCCTCTTGTTCTGAAGATGAAGCATGTTTTTTGCCTTTTAAAGAATGTTCCGAAGGTTTGGTGGCAGTATGCTTCGAACTGGAGAAAAAAAAAGTTTGAGTAGATGGAAAAAGTTTTTGGGGCTACGAACAAGGACTTCAATGTCTCGGCTCTGAAGAGGAGGATGGATGATTCGGTTCAGATGTACTTGGAAGCCGACTCGGTTCGGAGGTGGAAGCCTTCATCTTTCTATTCGACATTGAAACAGGCGTGACAGTCTGTTGCTGGGGGTGAGTTTTGGCCCGCATCGGCGCTGAACTTGAGGGTCAGTCGACGAGTTCATGTTTTCGGGTGGAACCATGGCTTACAAGCAGTGGTGTTCCCAAGGCCTTGTGAGGTCTTTTAGTTTGATGGGTAGAGGCTGGTGTACTCACGTATTGCGCCGCAGGGCGTGCCTGGCTGTCCTCCTCTGAATCTTGGTCCGAGTCTCAAATGGAGACTACCTTCTGAGCCTGTTCTTCACCAGGGATGTTGTGCGTGGGCTCTGTGGATTTCGACACCATCTCCAACCGTATTACTCTCTGATCTCGTAATGTCTTCTTTGATCTAAAAGACCGACACGCCTCTCAGCTTTCTTCTCTGTGGTCTGGAGAAAGGCAGAGGTTACACACTGCTTGTTTGTTGGTGTAGGGAAAATTGGTGTGGCACCGAGGACAGAATCGGAATGGAGTCCTGGAGTCCGAGCCTGTGACACAATAGGCCCAAAGAGGCCCGAGAAGGGGGCGGGCGCCCGAAAGGGCGTTCAATCAATCCCGGCGCTACAATCGGATCGAATTAGTGGGAAACCGCAATCTAAACTATACCGACAGTAAGATAAAAGATAGAGAAGTTCAGATAGTACTGAACCGAAAGCACCGGAGCGAGAGGGAACACATCCGAACCCGACGGCGGAAAGAAAACAATCTAACAAAGGAGTCAATGCCCATGCGCTTTATCATTGAGAGGAGGAGTCACTCGATCCCGTGCCTTGAAAAAAAGCTTCTTCGAAGAAAAACAACTTGTAACAATCCAAGCCCAACAATAGATGGCGATATATGCACAGTAGGTGAATGTAGGAAGTTGGCTCTGTATGTGCTATTTCAAAGTAAGGAATAGCATGCACAGAGTCCAAGGGTTCCCCTTAGAGGTAAGATAGTGGCAAAAAGAGATAATACTAATGCTCTATTTTGTGGTAGTGTGGTCGAGCAGTAGGCTTATCAAAGGAGTAGTGTTAAGCATTTGTTGTACATACACACAGGCAATAAATGAGGAACACACACTCGGAGACAAATCCAGCCAATAGGTTTTGTTATAGAAAAATATATTTTCTTAGTTTATTTTAAGAACCACAGGTTCAAATTTTACATGTAATATCTCATTTGAAAGGTATTGCAGGTAAGTACTCTAGGAACTTTGAATCATTACTTTAGCATGTATACTTTTTACATAAAACACAATAAGCTGTTTTAAAAGTGGACAGTGCAATTTTCACAGTTCCTGGGGGGAGGTAAGTTTTTGTTAGTTTTGTCAGGTAAGTAAATCACTTACAAGTCTCAGGTTTGGGTCCAAGGTAGCCCACCTTTGGGGGTTCAGAGCCACCCCAAAGTTATCACACCAGCAGCTCAGGGCCGGTCAGGTGCAAAGGTCAAAGAGGTGCCCAAAACACATAGGCTTCAATGGAGAGAAGGGGGTGCCCCGGTTCCAGTCTGCCAGCAGGTAAGTACCCGCGTCTTCGGAGGGCAGACCAGGGGGGTTTTGTAGGGCACCGGGGGGGACACAAGTCAGCACAGAAAGTACACCCTCAGCAGCGCGGGGGCGGCTGGGTGCAGTGTGCAAACACGCGTCGGGTTCACAATGGTTTTCAATGAGAGATCAAGGGATCTCTTCAGCGTTGCAGGCAGGCAAGGGGGGGCTCCTCGGGGTAGCCACCACCTGGGCAAGGGAGAGGGCTTCCTGGGGGTCACTCCTGCACCGAAGTTCCGTTCCTTTAGGTGCTGGGGGCTGCGGGTGCAGGGTCTTTTCCAGCCGTCGGGAAATGGAGTTCAGACAGTCGCGGTCAGGGGGAGCCTGGGGATTCCCTCTGCAGGCGTCGCTGTGGGGGCTCAGGGGGGACAACTTTGGTTACTCACAGTCGTAGAGTCGCCGGAGGGTCCTCCCTGAGTTGTTTGTTCTCCACCAGTCGAGTCGGGGTCGCCGGGTGCAGTGTTGCAAGTCTCACGCTTCTTGCGGGGAGTTGCAGGGGTCTTTAAATCTGCTCCTCGTAACAAAGTTGCAGTTCTTTTGGAGCAGTGCCGCTGTCCTCGGGAGTTTCTTGTCTTTTTCGAGGCAAGGCAGTCCTCAGAGGATTCAGAGGTCGCTGGTCCCTTGGAAAGCGTCGCTGGAGCAGGTTTCTTTGGAAGGCAGGAGACAGGCCGGTAAGTCTGGGGCCAAGGCAGTTGGTGTCTTCTGTTCTTCCTCTGCAGGGGTTTGTCAGCTCAGCAGTCCTTCTTCTTGTTAGTTGCAGGAATCTGTTTTTCTAGGTTCAGGGGAGCCCTTAAATACTAAATTTAAGGGCGTGTTTAGGTCTGGGGGGTTAGTAGCCAATGGCTACTAGCCCTGAGGGTGAGTACACCCTCTTTGTGCCTCTTCCCAAGGGGAGGAGGTCACATCCCTAATCCTATTGGGGGAATCCTCCATCTGCAAGATGGAGGATTTCTAAAAGTTAGAGTCACTTCAGCTCAGGACACCTTAGGGGCTGTCCTGACTGGCCAGTGACTCCTCCTTGTTGTTTTCTTTGTTTCCTCCAGCCTTGCCGCCAAAAGTGGGGGCCGTGGCCGGAGGGGGTGGGCAACTCCACTAAGCTGGAGTGTCCTGCGGTGCTGTGACAAAGGGGTGAGCCTTTGAGGCTCACCGCCAGGTGTTAGAGCTCCTGCCTGGGGGAGGTGTTAGCATCTCCACCCAGTGCAGGCTTTGTTACTGGCCTCAGAGTGACAAAGGCACTCTCCCCATGGGGCCAGCAACATGTCTCTAGTGTGGCAGGCTGCTGGAACCAGTCAGCCTACACAGATAGTCGGTTAGGTTTCAGGGGGCACCTCTAAGGTGCCCTCTGTGGTGTATTTTACAATAAAATGTACACTGGCATCAGTGTGCATTTATTGTGCTGAGAAGTTTGATACCAAATTTCCCAGTTTTCAGTGTAGCCATTATGGTGCTGTGGAGTTCGTGTAAAACAGACTCCCAGACCATATACTCTTATGGCTACCCTGCACTTACAATGTCTAAGGTTTTGCTTAGACACTGTAGGGGCACAGTGCTCATGCACTGGTGCCCTCACCTATGGTATAGTGCATCCTGCCTTAGGGCTGTAAGGCCTGCTAGAGGGGTGTCTTACCTATACTGTATAGGCAGTGAGAGGCTGGCATGGCACCCTGAGGGGAGTGCCATGTCGACTTACTCATTTTGTTCTCACTAGCACACACAAGCTGGTAAGCAGTGTGTCTGTGCTGAGTGAGGGGTCTCTAGGGTGGCATAAGACATGCTGCAGCCCTTAGAGACCTTCCCTGGCATCAGGGCCCTTGGTACCAGGGGTACCAGTTACAAGGGACTTATCTGGGTGCCAGGGTGTGCCAATTGTGGAATCAAAAGTACAGGTTAGGGAAAGAACACTGGTGCTGGGGCCTGGTTAGCAGGCCTCAGCACACTTTCAATTCAAAACATAGCATCAGCAAAGGCAAAAAGTCAGGGGGTAACCATGCCAAGGAGGCATTTCCTTACACAACCCCCCCCCCCCAAACGAAAGAGGATGAGACTAACCTTTCCCAAGAGAGTCTTCATTTTCTAAGTGGAAGAACCTGGAAAGGCCATCTGCATTGGCATGGGCAGTCCCAGGTCTGTGTTCCACTATAAAGTCCATTCCCTGTAGGGAGATGGACCACCTCAACAGTTTTGGATTTTCACCTTTCATTTGCATCAGCCATCTGAGAGGTCTGTGGTCAGTTTGAACTAGGAAGTGAGTACCAAAGAGGTATGGTCTCAACTTCTTCAGGGACCAAACCAGAGCAAAGGCCTCCCTCTCAATGGCACTCCAACGCTGCTCCCTGGGGAGTAACCTCCTGCTAATGAAAGCAACAGGCTGGTCAAGGCCATCATCATTTGTTTGGGACAAAACTGCCCCTATCCCATGTTCAGAGGCATCTGTTTGCACAATGAATTGCTTGGAGTAATCTGGAGCTTTTAGAACTGGTGCTGTGCACATAGCTTGCTTCAGGGTGTCAAAGGCCTGTTGGCATTCCACAGTCCAGTTTACTTTCTTGGGCATTTTCTTGGAGGTAAGTTCTGTGAGGGCTGTCACTATGGATCCATATCCCTTCACAAACCTCCTATAGTACCCAGTCAAGCCAAGGAATGCCCTGACTTGAGTCTGGGTTTTTGGAGCTGCCCAGTCCCGAATAGTCTGGATCTTAGGCTGGAGTGGCTGAACTTGGCCTCCACCCACAAGGTGTCCCAAGTAAACCACAGTTCCCTGCCCTATCTGGCATTTGGATGCCTTGATAGAGAGGCCTGCAGATTGCAGGGCCTGCAAAACCTTCTTCAGGTGGACCAGGTGATCCTGCCAGGTGGAGCTGAAGACAGCAATATCATCAAGATAAGCTGCAGTAAAGGATTCCAACCCAGCAAGGACTTGATTCACCAACCTTTGGAAGGTGGCAGGGGCATTCTTTAAACCAAAGGGCATAACAGTGAACTGATAATGCCCATCAGGTGTGGAGAATGCTGTCTTTTCTTTTGCTCCAGGGGCCATTTTGATTTGTTAGTACCCTGCTGTTAAGTCAAAGGTACTTAAGAATTTGGCAGCCCCTAATTTGTCTATTAGCTCATCAGCTCTAGGATTGGGATGAGCATCTGTCTTGGTGACAGAGTTGAGACCTCTGTAGTCCACACAAAACCTCATCTCTCTCTTTCCTTCTTTGGTGTGAGGTTTGGGGACTAAGACCACTGGGCTAGCCCAGGGGCTGTCAGAGTACTCAATTACTCCCAATTCCAGCATCTTGTGGACTTCCACCTTGATGCTTTCCTTAACTTGGTCAGACTGTCTAAATATTTTGTTTTTGACAGGCATGCTGTCTCCTGTGTCCACATCATGAGTACACGGGTGTGTCTGACCAGGGGTTAGGGAAAAGAGTTCAGCAAACTGCTGCAGGACGTTCCTACAGTCAGACTGCTGTTGGCTAGAGAGGGTGTCTGAGTAGATCACTCCATCTACTGAGCCATCTTTAGGGTCTGATGAGAGGAGATCAGGGAGAGGCTCACTCTCAGCTTCCTGGTCCTCATCTGTTACCATCAACAGATTTACATCAGCCCTGTCATGGAAGAGCTTAAGGCGGTTCACATGGATCACCCTCTTGGGGCTCCTGCTTGTGCCCAGGTCCACCAGGTAGGTGACCTGACTCTTCCTTTCTAGTACTGGGTAAGGGCCACTCAATTTGTCCTGAAGTGCCCTGGGAGCCACAGGCTCCAGAACCCAGACTTTCTGCCCTGGTTGAAATCCAACCAGTGCAGCCTTTTGGTCATACCACAACTTCTGGAGTTGTTGGTTGGCCTCAAGGTTTTTACTTGCCTTTTCCATGTACTCTGCCATCCTTGAGCGAAGGCCAAGTACATAGTCCACTATGTCTTGTTTAGGCTCATGAAGAGGTCTCTCCCAGCCTTCTTTAACAAGAGCAAGTGGTCCCCTTACAGGGTGGCCAAACAGAAGTTCAAAGGGTGAGAATCCTACTCCCTTCTGAGGCACCTCTCTGTAAGCAAAAAGCAGACATGGCAAGAGGACATCCCATCTCCTTTTGAGTTTTTCTGGGAGCCCCATGATCATGCCCTTTAATGTCTTGTTGAATCTCTCAACAAGGCCATTAGTTTGTGGATGATATGGTGTAGTGAATTTATAAGTCACTCCACACTCATTCCACATGTGTTTTAGGTATGCTGACATGAAGTTGGTACCTCTGTCAGACACCACCTCCTTAGGGAAGCCCACTCTGGTAAAGATACCAATGAGGGCCTTGTCTACTGCAGGGGCAGTAGTCGACCTAAGGGGAATAGCTTCAGGATACCTAGTAGCATGATCCACTACTACTAGGATGTACATATTTCCTGAGGCTGTGGGAGGTTCCAGTGGACCAACTATGTCCACACCCACTCTTTCAAAGGGGACCCCCACCACTGGAAGTGGAATGAGGGGGGCCTTTGGGTGCCCACCTGTCTTACCACTGGCTTGACAGGTGGGGCAGGAGAGGCAAAACTCCTTAACCTTCTGGGACATATTGGGCCAGTAGAAGTGGTTGACTAACCTCTCCCACGTCTTGGTTTGTCCCAAATGCCCAGCAAGGGGAATATCATGGGCTAAGGTCAGGATAAACTCACTGAAACCCTGAGGCACTACCACTCTCCTAGTGGCACCAGGTTTGGGATCTCTTGCCTCAGTGTACAGGAGTCCATCTTCCCAATAGACCGTATGTGTTCCATTTTTCTTGCCTTTGGACTCTTCAGCAGCTTGCTGCCTAAGGCCTTCAAGAGAGGGACAGGTTTCTTGTCCCTTACACAACTCTTCCCTTGAGGGTCCCCCTGGGCCTAAGAGCTCAACCTGGTAAGGTTCCAGCTCCATAGGCTCAGTTCCCTCAGAGGGCAGAACTTCTTCCTGAGAAGAGAGGTTCTCTTTTTGGTGTTGTGTTGCAGCTGGTTTCCCAGCTGACTTTCCTTTTCTCTTGGTAGGCTGGGCCATTCTTCCAGACTCCAGCTTACTTTTTCACCCTGAGCCTTGCACTGTGCCCTTGTCTTGACACACACCAGTTCAGGGATACCCAGCATGGCTGCATGGGTTTTCAGTTCTACCTCAGCCCATGCTGAGGACTCCAGGTCATTTCCAAGCAAACAGTCTACTGGGATATTTGAGGAGACCACCACCTGTTTCCGGCCATTGACCCCTCCCCACTCTAAAGTTACCATTGCCATGGGATGTACTTTAGTTTGATTGTCAGCATTGGTGACTGGATAGGTTTGTCCAGTCAGGTATTGGCCAGGGGAAACCAGTTTCTCTGTCACCATAGTGACACTGGCACCTGTATCCCTCAGGCCCTGTACACTTGTCCCATTAATTAAGAGCTGCTGCCTGTATTTTTGCATGTTAGGGGGCCAGGCAGCCAGTGTGGCTAAATCCACCCCACCCTCAGAGACTAATGTAGCTTCAGTGTGACACCTGATTTGCTCTGGGCACACTGTTGATCCCACTTGGAGACTGGCCATTCCAGTTTTAGCTGGATGGGAGTTAGAAGTGGTATCTTTCTTGGGACAGGCCTTGTCTCCAGTTTGGTGTCCAGACTGACTACAGCTACGACACCAGGCCTTTTTGGGATCAAAGTTTTTACCCTTGTACCCAGAATTGTTTTGTGAAGAGGCTCTGGGCCCACCCTCCTGTGCAGGTTTTTGGGGGCCTGTAGAAGACTCTTTACTATTTTTGTTTTTGGCTGTCTCACCACCTTTCCACTGGGGAGGTTTTGTGACCCCTTTCTTTTGGTCACCCCCTGTGGAAGTTTTGGACACCCTAGTCTTGACCCAATGGTCCGCCTTCTTTCCCAATTCTTGGGGAGAATTTGGTCCTAGGTCCACCAGATGCTGATGCAGTTTATCATTGAAACAATTACTTAACAGGTGTTCTTTCACAAATAAATTGTACAGCCCATCATAATTACTTACACCACTGCCTTGAATCCAACCATCTAGTGTTTTTACTGAGTAGTCTACAAAGTCAACCCAGGTCTGGCTCGAGGATTTTTGAGCCCCCCTGAATCTAATCCTATACTCCTCAGTGGAGAATCCAAAGCCCTCAATCAGGGTACCCTTCATGAGGTCATAAGATTCTGCATCTTTTCCTGAGAGTGTGAGGAGTCTATCCCTACACTTTCCTGTGAACATTTCCCAAAGGAGAGCACCCCAGTGAGATTTGTTCACTTTTCTGGTTACACAAGCCCTCTCAAAAGCTGTGAACCATTTGGTGATGTCATCACCATTTTCATATTTTGTTACAATCCCTTTGGGGATTTTCAACATGTCAGGAGAATCTCTGACCCTATTTATGTTGCTGCCACCATTGATGGGTCCTAGGCCCATCTCTTGTCTTTCCCTTTCTATGGCCAGGATCTGTCTTTCCAAAGCCAATCTTTTGGCCATCCTGGCTAACTGGATGTCCTCTTCACTGGAGTTATCCTCAGTGATTTCAGAGAAGTTGGTCCCTCCTGTGAGGGAACCAGCATCTCTGACTAGTATTTGTGGAGTCAGGGCTTGAGAGGCCCTGTCTTCCCTAGATAGGACTGGTAGGGGGGAATCTTCCTCCAATTCACTATCTTCATCCTCTGTGTTGCCATCCACAGAGGGGTTGGCTCTTTCATACTCTGCCAACAGCTCCTGGAGCTGTTGTTTGGTAGGTCTGGAGCCCATTGTTATTTTCTTTATTTTACAGAGTGACCTTAGCTCTCTTATCTGTAGATGGAAGTAAGGTGTGGTGTCGAGTTCCACCACATTCACATCTGTGCTAGACATTATGCTTCTAAAAGTTGGAATACTTTTTAAGAATCTAAAACTAGTTCTAGAATCTAATTCAAACTTTTAACAAACTTTTAAACTCTAAAAGAAATGCTAACAGGGACTAACACAAGGCCCTAGCAGGACTTTAAAGAATTTAGAAAAATTTCAAATTGCAAAAATCAATTTCTAATGACAATTTTTGGAATTTGTCGTGTGATCAGGTGTTGGCTGAGTAGTCCAGCAAATGCAAAGTCTTGTACCCCACCGCTGATCCACCAATGTAGGAAGTTGGCTCTGTATGTGCTATTTCAAAGTAAGGAATAGCATGCACAGAGTCCAAGGGTTCCCCTTAGAGGTAAGATAGTGGCAAAAAGAGATAATACTAATGCTCTATTTTGTGGTAGTGTGGTCGAGCAGTAGGCTTATCAAAGGAGTAGTGTTAAGCATTTGTTGTACATACACACAGGCAATAAATGAGGAACACACACTCAGAGACAAATCCAGCCAATAGGTTTTGTTATAGAAAAATATATTTTCTTAGTTTATTTTAAGAACCACAGGTTCAAATTTCACATGTAATATCTCATTTGAAAGGTATTGCAGGTAAGTACTCTAGGAACTTTGAATCATTACTTTAGCATGTATACTTTTTACATAAAACACAATAAGCTGTTTTAAAAGTGGACACTTAGTGCAATTTTCACAGTTCCTGGGGGAGGTAAGTTTTTGTTAGTTTTGTCAGGTAAGTAAATCACTTACAAGTCTCAGGTTTGGGTCCAAGGTAGCCAACCGTTGGGGGTTCAGAGCCACCCCAAAGTTATCACACCAGCAGCTCAGGGCCGGTCAGGTGTAAAGGTCAAAGAGGTGCCCAAAACACATAGGCTTCAATGGAGAGAAGGGGGTGCCCCGGTTCCAGTCTGCCAGCAGGTAAGTACCCGCGTCTTCGGAGGACAGACCAGGGGGGTTTTGTAGGGCACCGGGGGGGACACAAGTCAGCACAGAAAGTACACCCTCAGCAGCGCGGGGGCGGCCGGGTGCAGTGTGCAAACACGCGTCGGGTTCACAATGGTTTTCAATGAGAGATCAAGGGATCTCTTCAGCGTTGCAGGCAGGCAAGGGGGGGCTCCTCGGGGTAGCCACCACCTGGGCAAGGGAGAGGGCTTCCTGGGGGTCACTCCTGCACCGAAGTTCCGTTCCTTTAGGTGCTGGGGGCTGCGGGTGCAGGGTCTTTTCCAGCCGTCGGGAAATGGAGTTCAGACAGTCGCGGTCAGGGGGAGCCTGGGGATTCCCTCTGCAGGCGTCGCTGTGGGGGCTCAGGGGGGACAACTTTGGTTACTCACAGTCGTAGAGTCGCCGGAGGGTCCTCCCTGAGTTGTTTGTTCTCCACCAGTCGAGTCGGGGTCGCCGGGTGCAGTGTGGCAAGTCTCACGCTTCTTGCGGGGAGTTGAAGGGGTCTTTAAATCTGCTCCTTTTAACAAAGTTGCATTTCTTTTGGAGCAGTGCCGCTGTCCTCAGGAGTTTCTTGTCCTTTTCGAAGCAGGGCAGTCCTCAGAGGATTCAGAGGTCGCTGGTCCCTTGGAAAGCGTCGCTGGAGCAGGTTTCTTTGGAAGGCAGGAGACAGGCCGGTAAGTCTGGGGCCAAGGCAGTTGGTGTCTTCTGTTCTTCCTCTGCAGGGGTTTGTCAGCTCAGCAGTCCTTCTTCTTGTTAGTTGCAGGAATCTGTTTTTCTAGGTTCAGGGGAGCCCTCATATACTAAATTTAAGGGCGTGTTTAGGTCTGGGGGGTTAGTAGCCAATGGCTACTAGCCCTGAGGGTGAGTACACCCTCTTTGTGCCTCCTCCCAAGGGGAGGGGGTCACATCCCTAATCCTATTGGGGGAATCCTCCATCTGCAAGATGGAGGATTTCTAAAAGTTAGAGTCACTTCAGCTCAGGACACCTTAGGGGCTGTCCTGACTGGCCAGTGACTCCTCCTTGTTGTTTTCTTTGTTTCCTCCAGCCTTGCCGCCAAAAGTGGGGGCCGTGGCCGGAGGGGGCGGGCAACTCCACTAAGCTGGAGTGTCCTGCGGTGCTGTGACAAAGGGGTGAGCCTTTGAGCCTCACCGCCAGGTGTTACAGCTCCTGCCTGGGGGAGACGTTAGCATCTCCACCCAGTGCAGGCTTTGTTACTGGCCTCAGAGTGACAAAGGCACTCTCCCCATGGGGCCAGCAACATGTCTCTAGTGTGGCAGGCTGCTGGAACCAGTCAGCCTACACAGATAGTCGGTTAGGTTTCAGGGGGCACCTCTAAGGTGCCCTCTGTGGTGTATTTTACAATAAAATGTACACTGGCATCAGTGTGCATTTATTGTGCTGAGAAGTTTGATACCAAACTTCCCAGTTTTCAGTGTAGCCATTATGGTGCTGTGGAGTTCGTGTAAAACAGACTCCCAGACCATATACTCTTATGGCTACCCTGCACTTACAATGTCTAAGGTTTTGCTTAGACACTGTAGGGGCACAGTGCTCATGCACTGGTGCCCTCACCTATGGTATAGTGCACCCTGCCTTAGGGCTGTAAGGCCTGCTAGAGGGGTGTCTTACCTATACTGTATAGGCAGTGAGAGGCTGGCATGGCACCCTGAGGGGAGTGCCATGTCGACTTACTCATTTTGTTCTCACTAGCACACACAAGCTGGTAAGCAGTGTGTCTGTGCTGAGTGAGGGGTCTCTAGGGTGGCATAAGACATGCTGCAGCCCTTAGAGACCTTCCCTGGCATCAGGGCCCTTGGTACCAGGGGTACCAGTTACAAGGGACTTATCTGGGTGCCAGGGTGTACCAATTGTGGAATCAAAAGTACAGGTTAGGGAAAGAACACTGGTGCTGGGGCCTGGTTAGCAGGCCTCAGCAAACTTTCAATTCAAAACATAGCATCAGCAAAGGCAAAAAGTCAGGGGGTAACCATGCCAAGGAGGCATTTCCTTACAGTAAAGTTGCAGCTACACATGCCATCCAACATATGTATATATATATATGTAACAAAACAGTAAATTGCAACCTGTACACACTTCCGGGGAGGACGTATGTGAATCTACAGCACTACATACCACGAACAAATGCCTACTTGTAAGTAACATTTTCTATTCAATGGCCTGTGTGACTGTAGATACACATGCTGTGCATAGACTGTAAAGCAGTCCCTCCATAAAGTGGTGGCTAGTGTGTAGGGGATACAGTTGTTTGAAGAAGTGTTTCAAGTACAGGTTGTCCAACATTTCCGTGTTATCTGGCAAAGACATCTACACAATAATGTTTAGTAAACGTGTGTGGTGTAGACCATGTTGCTGCCTTACAAATGTCTGCCATAGGTATGCTACCTAAAGAGGCCATAGATGCACCTTTTTTCCTAGTGGAATGTGCCCTAGGTGGTACAGGTTATTGACGATTTTCTTTAGTAGAGCAAGTTTGAATACATTTGACTATCCATCTTGCTATAGCTGTTTTAGATATTGGGTCTCCTTTAAGTGGTAAAGAGAAAGCCACAAAAAGCTGTTTTGTTTTCCTAAAAGCTTTTGTTCTATCTATATAATAGATTCAAGCTCTTTTAACATCTAGAGTATGTAGAGCTCTTTCTGCCACTGATTCTGGCTTTGGGTAGAAAACTGGCAATTTTAATGTTTGATAAATATGAAATTGCAAAATGACGTTTGGAATTTTTTTTGGAGTTGTTCTTAATACAATATTTTCCTTATGAACTTGAAAGAAAGGTTCTTCCAAAGTCAATGCCTAAAGCTCACTGACACGACTAAGAGAGGTGATAGCAATTAAGAATGCTACTTTCCATGAAAGGAATTGTAAGGAGCAGGAGTGAAGTGGCTCAAATGGTGGAGCCATGAGTCTTGTGAGTACAATGTTTAAGTTCCAAGATGAAGCTGGAGGAATCATTGGTGAAAATATTCTTTTTAGTCCTTCCATAAATGCTTTGATAATTGGAATTCTAAACAAGAAAATATGTTGTCTATTCTGCAGATATGCAGCTATAGGGGCTAAATGTAAACAAATAGAATTATAGGCTAAATTTGACTTATGTAAATGTAATAATATTGTACAATGTCCTGGACTGTTGGTTGAAAAGGGTCAATGTTTTTTGTTTGAGAGCAACAAACAAAACATTTCCATTTTGCTGCATAGCGCTTTCTAGTGGTAGGTTTGCATGCTTGTTTAAGAATACATTCCTTTGGCAAGTGTAAATATCCAAATTCTATGACTTCAGGAGCCATATCGCTAATTTGGGTGATTTGGGAGTTGTATGTTTTGTGTAAGAAGATCTAGTCTGTTGGGAAGTTTGTGAAGAGGAATAACTGAGAGTTCCCAAAGTGCTGTATACCATGGTTGACGTGTCCATGTACGGGCCACTAAGATCATGCTGAGGGAAGATTGTTTTATCTTTCCTACTAGGAATGGTAAGAGTGGGAGAGGGGGAAAAGTGTAAGCAAATATCCCTGACCAACTCATCCATTAAGTGTTGTGTAGCCATTTTAGCTATAGTTTCATACACGTTATTTTAGCAAACTAGGCATGCCGCGGTGCACTTTAACCTAGATATGTTTTCTTTTAGCTTTGTTATTTTATTTTAACAGTAGCCACATTTGCGGTCTTGTTTTATTTTCTTTATCTAGCTGTTCTTCGCCTAGGTCAGCACTGTATCTTTAAACAAGACATTTCTTTCATTCTGTGCTTTTCTCAAGGCTGCAGTAAGATAGGTTGCCGGCAAAAGTGATACGCTTCGTCTCCAATGTTCACAGAATCATACACACTCTTAAGTGGGGATCCTTTCTTGGAACATCAGCTGTTTTAGTATAAAAACACTACTTTGACCCATGTACGTTAGAGGGAGATTCCAGCCAGATGACCACGGCAGTGTGCTGATTGCTTCTCTGCAGCTGCTTATGTAGACTACAGGCCTCTTGCTCTGGTATGAGGGATGATGTCTTCCCAGAGGAAACCTAAAGGGCAGAATTAGAGCTCAACATGCTGTGCTCTAACATAGCCTAGGTAGGAACTATCATTAACAATCTTAGTGAAACTATGGTAGCGTTATTTTTCTGTTTTACTCTCCTTGTCACAATTTTAATCTTAATGTGCTTCATCGTCCTAGATATTGCAATACATACTTTCTTATCTAAGATGTAGTTACTTCAATAAAACCTTATTGAACTATACACTGCCTCTGATTGTGCTTGCATATGTGAGACTAATGTAACTGAGAGAAACGCATGAGATCTGAGTCACCACAATTCCCCTGACGAGTCATTTATGTCATGTGCCCGTTTGTCCAATAATCCCTGCTCTTGGGTGGAGGTGAGGCACTGCTAGTTAGCCGGAACAAAACCCGGATTAGGTCCACAGGTGTCACATGGTGCGGAATCAGACTCAGTCCCCTGCAGTACAGGTGATTCTGCCACCCGAATCCAGTAGTCCCATTAGGATAATGAGAACCTATGCGACAAGAGCATTGCCCTTGGACTGAGGGTGCAGGTACCCGGAGGCGAGGTTTTCACATTTTTTGTTTTGCTTTGTGGCGAACAGATCTATTTGAGGTGTTCCCCACTTTTTGAGGTATTGTTGAAGGACTTGTGGGTGGATTTCCCACTCGTGTGTTTGTTGATGCATCCTGCTTAGCAGGCCTTCTAGATGGTTGTCTGTCCCTCGGACATATTGTGCCACTATGTCAATATGGTGACGAATCGCCCATTTCCATAGTGATTGTGCTAGTTAGAACAGTTGTTGAGATTGTGTCCCTCCAAACCCCCCCCCCTCTATTTTTGGAGATAGTACATGGCAGTCATATTGTCAGTATATACCAATACTGTTTTGTGTTGCAATTGTAGAAGGCATGCTTTCATTGTGAAGAATATAGCTTGCAATTCGAGTTAATTGATATGAAGAGACAACTGAGTGTCATCCCATTTTCCTTGAAGTGATAGGTTGAGGAAATGAGCTCCCCAACCGTTGTTTGAGGCATCCGTTGTGACAGTAATCTGAGTCACAGGGTCTAGAATGGGCCGCCCCTTCATAAGGTTTGTGGTATTCCCCCAATGTAGAGAGAGATACGTCTGGTGGTCCGACAACACTAGATCTTCCATTTGACCATGTGCCTGAGACCACTGACGAGACAGACACTGTTGAAGAGGACGCATATGGAGTCTGGCATGCAATACAAGATGCCATCATTCCTAACAGTTTCATAACAGTTCTTGCTGTGTATGTTCAGTTCTGTCTTAATGTTGAAATTAATGTTTGAAGAGCTTGGACCCAGTTTTGGTTGATAAATGCTATTCCCAATTCTGTATTGAGGATAGTTCCTAGATATGAATGTGTCTGCAGAGGTTGGAGATGAGATTTGACGTAGTTTATGGTGAATCCTAGGGAATGTAGGAGACAAACTGTAGTTTGAGTATCTTTTTGACACTGTGGGAAAGAATTGGCTTTGATGAGCCAATCGTCCAGATAAGAAAAAACATGAATTTGTTTTCTTCTGAGATGTGATGCAACTACTGCGAGGCATTTTGTGAGGACCCTGGGAGCAGTTGTGACTCCGAATGGTAAAACATTTAATTGGTTATGTGTTCCTGCTACTCTAAACTTTAGGTATTTGTAGTGTGCAGGATGAATGGGAATGTGAAAATAAGCGTCTTTTAGATCTAAGGCTGTCATGAAATCTCCTAGTTGAAATAGAGGAATAACATCCTGAAAATGTTCTGATAGGATGAAGTGGTTTAAGGGTCTATGATCTATTATTGGTCTGAGAGACCCATCTTTTGGGGGATTAGAAAATACAGGGAGTAAACTCCTGTTCCTTGGTATTGCAGTGGTACTGGTTCTGTAGCTCCTTTCAGCAGAAGGGAATGTATTTCCTCTTTGAGAAGAGATAGATGATCTTGTCAGAGTCTGTGTGTACGAGGGAGTATATTTGGTCGAGTGGATATGAGCTCCAGACAATAACCATTTTGGATAATTTGAAGTACCCACTGATCTGTGGTAATCTGAATCCACTGGGGGTAAAAAGGTTGTAACCTTCCCCCTACAGAGGTGGTGTGTTTTAGTACTGTGTCTGGTAAATCAATGCTTAGTGACGGATGAGGAACCTCTCGGTGTAGGATGGTTTTCCTCTTCCTTTATTATTGTTTCCTCTATATGAGCCTCTAAAGTAACCTCTGTTGTGTATTGAGAGGTGGGTTTAGTTTGACTTGTGGCTTGTTCTTGAAATGATGACCTAAACTCTCTGCTACACCCTGCACAACTAAAATTACTCCTATGTGTGCTGGCTTGTAAAGTTCCCATAGCTCTGGCGGCTTGATTGTCCCTATTTAATTGTTGAAGTGTGGTATCCACTTGTGGACCAAAGAAGTGCTCCTTACCAAAGGGCATGTTTAAAACTGCCTGCAGTACTTCTTGTTTAAAGCCTGAATATCTGAGCCATGCATGATGTCTTATGATGACACTTGTATTAATACTACATTCTGCTGTATCAGCAGCATCAAGTGCATATCAACAGAGTTAATGGATATTGTTTGTCCCTCATTTACAATCTCTACCCCTCTTTTATGATGTTCTTCAGGTATGTATTGTAAAGGTTCTTCCATAGCATCCCAGTGAGCTCTGTCATATCTGGAAAGTAAATCCTGAGCATTAGCGATTCACCAGTGTTTGGCTGCTTGAGCTGCCACTCTCCTCCCTGCAGCATCTAATTTTTTACTTTCCTTGTCAGGAGGAGGTGTGTCTCCTGTTGACTGGCTATTAGCTTTTTTTATGTAGTAGATGCCACAATAGAGTTTGGAGGAATTTGTGCTCTTACATATATAAGATCTGTGGGTGCAGGTTTGTACTTTTTATCAACTCTAGCAGTGATGACCCTTGCTCTAACAGGCTCTTTAAATATTTATTCTGCGTGTCTGGTCATTTTTGGGAGCACTGGAAGGAATTGGCTTTCCTAATGTGTTGTACCAAGGGTGTCAAATAAGAAATCCTCCTCTATTCGATCAGTGTACATATTTAAATTGTGATATGCGGCTGTTCTCGCTACAACCTGTTGGTAGGATGTGGAATCCTCAGGAGGTGAGGGTCCAGCTGGGTAAAGCTCGGGATCATTTGGTGTGAAAGGATCCGGAACATACTCATCCCATGGGTCTTTTAATGCATCCTCATATCCTGCAAGTCACTAGGTGGTGAACTAGGTGGTGTGAACCATAAATGAGTGGGAGATGTTGGTGGAGTATGTTGTGGAGAAGTAGGTAAAGGTGGAGATGTTTGAATATGAGAAGAAGTATTTTCTTTGGAAGTTTTCTTTGGAGGTGCAGATGAATTAAGACTTTCTTCAAAAGTTAATTTCCTCTTTAGAGGTGGCGGGGATGATGTTATAATCTGCCCTGTTGCTTGCTGAATTTGAAGTTGGCGCTGCCTAGCGTCCATAACTTCCAAAATTGGTTCCACCTGCGGTGTACGGCAGTGGTTCCCAACCTTTTGACGTGTGTGGACCCCACTTCATCATTTTGGAACCCAGGGACCCCCACTGAATCATTATTGGAATCCGGGGAACCCCCGAGTGAGTTATTACTGAAAGCTAGGGACCTAGTCTGTTGATCTTATTTAATTTTCTAAGTAGTCGTGGACCTCCTGAGAAGGTTTTCCGGACCCCCAGGGGTCCCCGGACCACAGGGTGGGAACCACTGATGTAGGGGATGTTACAGACTTTCCAGAGTCACTGAAAGTCTTTTGGTGTTTTTTCGGTTCCAAATGTTTTTTCGGATGGAACATTTTCGGTGCTGAAATAGTAGCTACATGTTGTTTCTTTTTCTGTGTCGAAGTAGTCGGTACCCAAGCACCATATAGTTTTTGTTTTGTCGGTGCCAATATGGAGGCACTGGAAGTCGACGCTGAAGACTTCTCTTTGGTTTTTTCTGGTGCCGAGCTGGTATGCAGGGCATCCAAATAGGTTTCTGGGCTCCGACCATGGCTGGAAGGCAGTGGCGGATCAGTGAACTCTTCGGATTGTTTTATCCGAAGGGAAAGGGGGCATTTTACTTACAGTTTGTGCTGGCTGTAATGGTTGACTCTCGATGTCTTACTGCACATCAGAGTCCGGATCTTGAAGCGAGAAGCCCCCTCTTGTTCCACATCTTCTTGTGCATGCTCATCTCCGAAGGTGTCTGGTGTATCTTCTGTCTGTCGAGATGCCATTTCCATTCGACGGGCCCTTCGGTCTCGAAGCGTCTTCTTCGATCGAAAAAAATGGCATGCTTTGCAGGTCTGATCATTGTGGCCTGGTGAAAAACACAAATTACACACCTGGCGTTGGTTGGTGTGTGGAAACTTTGAATGGCATTGAGGGCAAAACCGGAATGGAGTACGTTCTATCAGGGCAGCATTGTTCGATACCACATGGAAGAGGTAGATGCAAGGAGGGTCAGAACGGGCCTTTCTGTCCCCGAAAAGCTTGAAAAAATTTGATTCCGAGTGTAGAAAAAGGAACTGAGAGTTGAATATTAAGGAATACGCTTTCGGAAACAATGCCGACGACGATAGAAAGATGGAAAGAATCCTGTTTTAGACTGTTTGGAGCCAAGATCTCGGAGCGAGAAGAACACAGATCCGAAGTGGACAGCGGCGGAGAAAAACAATCTAATAAAGGACTCGGTGCCCATGCACAGTATTATCAAAAGGAGGAGTCACTCGATCCAGTGACTCGAAAACTTTATTCGAAACAAAAGCAAGTTGTATTACTCCGGACCTTATGCACAGCATGTGTATCTACAGCTACACATGCCATCGAACTGAACTTTTCATGCCATATCAAGGTAATCATTACTTCCACAGGACAGTCAATCAGAAATAAATTATTAAGGTGCAAACTTGTAAAGCAGAGATAAACCAGTTTAAAAAAAAAAAAAAGTCATCTCTGTTACATACTTAACAAAAATATATGTTTACTAATGATTCAGGTGGTTTATAAATATTTAACAGTGAGCAGCTGTCTGTATTAGTTTCCTAGCATGACATAAACAACACTTATTCATAACGATTCTCATAGTGTGAGAAAATAGGTTATTTGTTGAGGGGGTGAAACCCTACTCAGGTAACAGGCACACTCCTTGTCAGGGTGAACGACAAAAAGTCACCAAATCAAACTGTGCTTAACTTTCTAATAGCATGGCACAAAAGCAGTCAGGAATACCTTAGTGTAGTGTCTAATGTATTTATGCAGCACTTAAACAGAAATAAAGTGAAAATACAACACAAGATAAATCCCTCAACAATTTAGAAAAATAGTCTACATTTTAAGAAATTATTTGACATTAAAAGACAAAGATCTAAAAAGTAGAATAAGAGTTATGAACTTTTAAAGTTTAAAGTGAAAAACAGCACCTAAAAGATCAAAGCACCAACCGCGGACATATCATCGTACAAGACCGGGGCCCGATTCGGATGAACAAAGTAGACTGTACCACCCAGTCACCGCTTAACTTTAGACTTAGAAGAAATTTTAAAGACAAAATGCCTGAGAAGGTAAAGTTCAGTGGGGCTAGGTGGTGTCCAAGGAGGAGGAGGTTGTCATCAGTGAGCCCCTGGAATAAGACATAGTGAAGATTGCTACATTTGGACTTCGTCTCTTTAATGGAAGTTGAAAATTTCCAGCGGGACGAAGCTGCAGAACGTGTCCAGCGAGGGCTTTATGAGGCCATATACCCCTTCTGTGTGGAGCCCCTGAAATAGATTTGCTGTTGTGGAGAAGAACGTAGTGGGATCTGTCACCAAGTGAGGCAGACTGGCAATGCACCTTGGAGAGCAGGTAGGTCCCAGTATATTCCTGGTTCTCAGAGAATTTTTTTATATCCCAAGATTTGGATTTAGGTTATCTGAGCAACTTTAGCACCATTTCCTAGAGACCAGAATTGGAAGGGCATCACATTGAGGGTCAGGACCCACTAAGGCTGGATCCAGGAGTGGGTTAAAGATGGTTGGAAGCCTGTTTTGTCCCTTAGGCTCTGATCAGGAGAACAGCCAAAAAGCCCTTGGAGTCACTCTGGAACTCCTGGTTTCAAGCAGGAATGCAGGGTCCCAAGCAGCAGGACAGTTCTATGAAGACACAGGGCAGGTTGTTTCAACAGGAGGACAGTCCTCTGAAGTACACAGCAGGCCACAGGTAGCAGGACAATCCTCTGAGTCTTTGCACAGACCCAGAAGTGGACTTAAGAGTGAGTCTCAGGGTCCTGATTTTGTACCTTGTGCCAGCTTTGAATTGTAAGAAATGTCTCCGAACTGTGACAAAATCTGACTGTATCTTTAAAAAGGATTTTATTATACAATTTCTTAGGCACCAAACATGACATTTTTAACTGCTCCCAAGCAGACCTCTGTCCTAATCAATTTCCTGGGCTGCTTGTTGGAAGTCAGCTCAAAGGGACAAAAAGGGTGCAATAGCCCTTGACAAACCTATCATATCCAGTGAGGGTCAAAAAGGCCCTCACTTCTGCGTGCGTTTTGGGTGGATCCAAGGCCATGATAGTTTCAATCTAGGCCTTTAGCAGCTGCACCTTGCCCACGCCAACCAGGTGTCCCAGATACACCACATTTACCCGGCCCTATCTGGCACTTGGTGGCCTTGATAGTCAGGTCTTCCAGTTGCAAGGCCTGAATTACCTTTTGGAGGTAGTACAGGCGGTCCTCTTAGCTGATACTGTAAACAATTAAGTCATCCAGGTAGGCAGCACTGAAGGACGCTATCCATAAGAGGACCCTGTAGACTGAACCCTGGAAGCTTGCAGGGGCATTCTTTAATGGCATCATCCTAAATGGAGTGGCCCTCTGGGTTAGAGAATGCAGATTTTTTTTTGCCTACATATATTTTTACCCTCACTCAGCCCACATTGAGTTCATGTAGGCAGACATGAAGTTGGTGCCCCTGTCAGACACCACTTCCTTGGGAAACCATACTAGGTAGGAATCTTCATCAGGGCCTGCCCCTGCAGGAGCTAAGTCACTGATTTCAGAGGTATGGCTTCTGGGTATCTAGTGGCATGGCCACAAAACCAGAATAAACCTGGTGCCAAAGGTAGTTTTATTTTGGGGTCCAAGTGTCCAACAATGTTGATGCCCAACCTTCCAAAGGGGGTACTACCAAAGGGTATGGGAACCAGGATAGATTTTAGCTTTTTCTCTGGTTCCCCACTGGGCTGACAGGTAGGACTTGCAATACAGATATCATCTGAGGTTGTCTTAATCCAGGGCCAACAGAAGTGGGTGACAGACCTTGTAAAGGTATTGCCCTCCCCCAAATGTCCTGATAGGAGCATATCATGAGCGAGCCCCAGTACGAAGGCCCTGTAGCACTGGGGGCCCACCAACATACAGGCTTGCTGAGGCTCAGAAACCTTGGAGAGAGATGATCTCCAGACGTGTCACCAGCTGCCTGGGTCTCAGCCTGCTACATTCAAGCCCTCTAGGGTTGGGCACTCATTCTGTACCTTACGGAATTCCTCCCTCTGGGCTCACCGGCAACTTGCCATCCAGCAAGCTCAGGCAGGTCTCTCAGGACAGCTGCCCTCCTTGGTTAGCTCCGGGCTGCCTCCTTTGGAGCCCCATCAGCCTGGACCATGGGAGATTCCCATGCCCATGTCCTTCCCTTTCTTGGCAGCATTGTGGGCTATTTCTCCAGGTTTCTTTGGCTACCCTTCTAGGCAGCCATGGACCATATGGTCATGCAGACCCACTCATGCAACCCTAACATCTCCAGGTGTGACCTAAGCACCACTTCTTTCAAGGCGGAGTGCTATAGATCTCTGCCAAAGAGACAATCAACAGGCATGGCAGGGCTTACAGCTACACCAAGATAACTTGAGCCACCCCCTTTACTCAAAGGGAATCAGAGCCACAGGCAGTGACTCTCCTGGTTGTCTGCCACTACAACCTGGTGGACATGTTTTGGGTAACACCTGCTCGGAGCGTAGTCATGTTGGCTCCTGTATCTCTCAGAGCTTCCACCTTCGCCCATTGATGGTGATCCGCTACCTATACCTAAAGGTATTAGAAGGCATGTTGGTTTTGGGCACCTTCTCTGTCAACAAGGGTACCTCTGCTCTTACCCCACACTAACTGGGACAATCTCCTCCTCAAGCGCTACACTAGTCAACCTGGGGGTCTGCCCACCAGTGGGGGGCTGTACCCTCTTGGGACATTTGGCACCTCTTTCCATGTGCCCAACATTGTGGCACTCCTGGCACTTGCTGACATACTTAGCTGTCTTGTTATTCATGGCTCTTTTGGCCAGAATGAGGCTGGGTTCCCTTTCCCTGTCTACTGTGTTGGGGCCTTCAGAGAACTCCTTGTTTCTATTCCCCTCCTTTGTTTCTTCTGATGGGGACCAGCCTTTTGGGAATCTCCCCCAGATGCATTTTTGGACACATTTGTGATTTCCTAGAAGTCCGCCTTGTAGCTTATGCTCTCATTACCCTATTCGGGCAGCACAATCACCTCAATTGTGGGGAACTGAGTCCTTTTCTCTTAGTTACATTAGTCTCACATATGCAAAGACAAATAGAGGCAGAGAATGGTTCAATAAGGCTGAATGAATTAGCTGTATCTTAGAAAAAATGGCATGAATTGCAATAACTAGGATGATAAAACGCACTAGAAGGAAAATGGTGACAAGAAGAGTGGAAACACAGGAAAAATCCCACCATAATGTCACTAAGAGAAATATATGTGGTTCCTACCTAAGATATGTTAGAGAACAGCATGAAACGCCTTAGTCCCCCTTCAGGTTTCCCCCTTGGGAAGACATCATCACCTATACGGGAGTAAGGAAGCTTCTTGTCTAGAAAGACACCATCCCCATGTAGGCCAGGGGTCCGGTAGTCTAAGCAAGCAGCTGTAGTGAAGCCAATCAGCATGCTGTCGTGGTCATCTGGCTGGAATCCCCCTCTGACGCGTATGGACAGAGAAGTGTTTTAAAGTAAAACAGCTGATGTTCTGAGAAAATGTCCCCACATAAGGATGTGTATGTTTCTGTGAAAGTTGGAGACACAGCATGCCTCTTTGCCAACAACTCCATCTGGCTGCAGCCTTGAGGAAAGCACAAAGTGAAAGGAATGTCTTGCTAGAAACACAATGCTTTCCTAGGCTCAAGAACAACTAGATAAAGAAAACAGTACTGCAAATGTGGCCTATGCTACAAAAATAAAATGAAGTGGAATAAAATGTAACAGGGCTAAAGTGCACAAACGGCAGTCCTAGTTGCTAAAATAACGTGTCTAAAAATTTGGCTAAAATATCTATCCAACAGCCTCCTTAGCAAGTTCCCTATGGTCAGTGAGCTTACTATTAACCAGGTGCTGCCACAACTCTGTAGAAACAGATATTGAACATGTGCTCTCTCAAGATCAGAATGTACGGCCCAGTAAAGTCATCAACTTTGTGCCCCTTACTCAAACACTCAGTGCCTTGCTGGAATAGACCCGGAAATCTAGCTGCGACAGCTTCTGATGGTTCCTAAATCTCAAGTGGTACCTCTCTGGGGTGAGTCCAAATTTGAAGACAAGAAGGGCCTTCTTAGGGGCATACTTCATTTGGTTCCCTTCCTCTAGTGTAAGGAGGGTGTCCCTCCACACTGTAGGTAAGTGTTTCCATAAGCTGGCACCCAATACTCCTCACGAACCCTGTACATCTTCAGGGCTACCTCATGGGCGGAAAATCACTTGTCTGTCATCCTCTGCCACACAGCTAGGCACCAGGTCTTGTGTAATGCAAACCTTCACCTCTCCAATGGATGTATTTTACGCTTCCGCCATTGCTGCTGGATTCTGCTTCTTATTTAGCTTTGAGGTCCAGCTTGCTCAGGCTGCCTCATGAGCCAATCCCTGCTCCCCACCCCCACCGCTCTCTCCTGAGGATCTCTCAGTCTTCTTTTCCTCAGCCAGCCTCCGGGGCTGGTTTCCTTTCCTCATGTGCCCTCTTGGCAGCGACTTCCTTCTTGGGATGCCTCGAATTTGAATTTAACCAGATGCAGCTTGAATTCTATTGCAGCCCTTTTGTCCTCCAGCTCCTGCAGGAGGGGGCTTCACTCCTGGAGGTCAGTTGTTCTCGTGCTCTGGGTGCTGCAGCTCAGTACCCATTCCCAGGTTCTCCTCTTGCTTGCTCTTCCACAGCCACCTCCTCTCCTCCAACTTGCAACTGGTGATCCTCCTCCAAGGCCTTGAGGGCCTTCAGGAGCGCCAACTTCTTGAGGGAGCCCCTATTGGCTGGAAACCCCCTCTCTATGCAGAATCTTCAGAGCTCAGCTGCAGTGTAGCTCTACTGGTTCCAGAGCTCAAGCGCAATACTTGCTGGCAGGGTCACAGGCACAAGCTGTCAGGTAAAATAGGAGAACATTTGGAAAAAGCAAAAAAGGCCAATTAAGAAGAATGTAAAAGGAGGTCAAATCTGGTACTAAATTATTTATGTGAGAAAATGAGGAGAGTGAAATCCTACTCAAGCAACAGACACAATCCTTGTCAGGGTGAACCACAAAAAAGTCACTAAATTAACCTGTGCTTAACCCTCTGGTAGCTTGGCACAAAAGCAGTCAGGCTTATCTTAGAGGCAATGTGTAAAGTATTTATGCAGCACTTTAAACAGTAATACAGTGAAAACAGAACACAAGAAAAATCTCATACCAATTTAGAAAAATAGAAAAAAGCAAAGTTGAAAGTCATGTCCAACTGCAATGGAGACTGGTTTGGATCCACTAAGCTGTCTGGTAAAGGGTAATAACACACCATCAAAGGAGGACACCCTCGATTGAAGACATGACGGAAGAAAGGGAATACGCACTGCAATGACTCTGCACACTGGACAATGAGCGGCGGAAGCACCTAACCACATATCCCTGAATACAGTAAAATGGCTCATGTTAACAAAACACATTAGAAGTAGGAGAGGAAAAGTGAAGGGTGCTACGTCATCAAGCACCTGGGCAGCAGAAGGATCCAACTTGAGGAATGAAGTACACCTTAGGCAAAACAATTAAAATATAGCCTGGTGCACAGTAATCATATTTATTTAATAATATATACACACCTTCAGTCATAGTCTACAATAGAAAGTGTAGGTAATGTAATCCAAAGGTCCAAAGGTATATGTAGAAGAATCAGTAAATTGGCCGCATTGCTCTGGTATGCAATTGCTACACCGGCACATCACACTTTTTGGCATACAGCGCCTACTAGTCTGGCGGACTCAAATCCATCACCATTCGTTTTTTTACCCTAATCAACAAACAATTTTAGCCTTCAAAATGTCACATAGACAAATTGTGTTGGTGGTCTCTACTCATTTCAACTGCCCTCAACACCTTTTGATATTACTGTATGGTCTTCTTGCTACAAGGGCTGCAATTTGTATAATTCACATTGTAAACATGACATCAGTAATGCTCAGATATGTAGACTTTGATTTAGCCTGTGTGTAAATAACAGAGGAACGAGGTATACAATACAACTTTTAAATAAAACAGGATGGCAGGGTCCATCTGTATGACTTTCTGAACTTATCTTTGTATATGTTATTGACTATTGCTTATGATTACTTCCCTGCTGTGCTCCAGACTATATTTCAATGATGAAGCAACACTTTGCAGTTCTGATGCTAAGCAAAGAAATCCCCGAGACAGAAGATGACACTTAAATGTTTACTAACTGGCTGGCACTGTATCCAGATTGTAGGTAGAGATCAGTAGTCGGAGACGAGGTTGTGGGGCAGTTCTTTTGAGTCTCCTGTGAAAAGGGCTAACTTTGGGCTCCATCAGTGCCAGAGAGTTAGCACATATATCGGAAAGGCTGGAAACTTGTGAGATGCTTGTGCTAGCATCTATTCATGTTAGATCAGTTTTAACACTGTGGCACGGTAATTCCACATTGATCCACTTAGCAATTCTAAATATATTGCTTTCCATGGGGGATGAGAGCTGCTTGCTGCAAGAGATAATAAGGAACGACTGGTTCCGTCTACGATCCAAATGGTTTCCCAAGCAGTACTTTTCTTCTGGTCTGAATAATGGCTGGCTGCCCTCTCACTTAGGAAGCAATTTCTAGAGTTAATTTATTCAAAGTGGGTAAGATAATGCAAACATGCTGCTGACATTGCTAATCTCGCTCGACTTGTACACTTTCACAATACATCTAGATCCCCAATACTGGTCAGGAAAAATTGCAAAACACTGAATAAGGCACATGCACTTGTAATTATGGGAAGACATATACAGTTAGTTATAAATGTGGTGCGTAACAGATCAGTCCAAAAATTTAGATATTCAGTTTCATTTTCTGTTGAGGGACAGACTGCCCCTAGAGTGTGGGACTGACAACTAGCATGCACAACATTCCCTCGACATCGGCTATACATTTCACTCAGCAGCCCATCCACCATACTTATGCAAGGCTACACTAATTCTTGGTTTCGTCCATGATCTCCTCCAAAGAGATAGGACACACTGCACTTTCAAATCATGAGCCGTCATGCAGACCTTGTGAGCTCCTTACTATGTAACGTATGAGTGTTGATGGAGGGTGAAAGTCAGCTTACTGCAGAACAATGAAATAGTGAAAGAACGTAGCATGTCTCTTTATTTGTCAGACTGGCACAGGTGAGGTGGATAACACCACCCTGTGGAATGCACTGAAAACTATTACTAGGGAGCATCATGTCAGATTTGTCTATGCTAAAAATAGAGACAAAGAGAAACATGTTTACATGAAAGCTAAACTCTCTGAACTAGAAGGTAACCATAAATGCACAAGCTCCATTGGGATATGGTATAAATTCAGTGTCACTAAGGTTACGATACCACATGAGGACAGTTTAGAGTATGCAATACTGTGTGTCAAACAGTGGTATTAAGCAGTGGGCAATAAAGCTGGTAAACTTCTGGCATGTAAACTGAGGGCCAAGGTAACCAATGAAAAGGACAATTCTGTCATAATGGATGTCTTTCAAAAATTCTACAGGGCACTATACACTACTGAATAAAATAAGAATAACTGCAATTTGATCTGTGTTAATTTTGTTTCCCCTCCTGGAAATCTTCAAAATCGTAGAATGCTTTATTGTTGTGTATGTGGTGGGTGGAGAGGTGTATGTGGTTTTCGAAGACTCCACTGTATAGCGAAAGCATTAAACCTTTTTCATACAATGTTTGTCACCAAAGACTTGGAATGCAGTAGCTCAGTACATAGAGCACAAACACCTGTACAATTCTAAGTAAGAGCTTAAAATAACAAGTGGGAATCAAACATCTGCATATTGACAAAAGGGTAGCAAGGAATTGGGCAATCCCTAGTACAACATATGCATCGTTCTCCTTTGCACTTGCCTCGTGGCAGTGACTGAACTCAAGGGGCCATAATGTTAACCAAGGAGGCACACTTCTAGGGTGCATTACATGAGCATTCACTTTTCAATCATATGTGGATAAGGTGGAACCTGCTGAAAGATTAACAATGGACACAAGTCGAAATTTGAAAAGGTAATTCAAATAGAGTAAATGGTGCCAGAAGGCCTCCCATTGATACTTTCCATTATGCAAAGCTAGAAGTATCTATTTGTCACTCACAACAGTATAATTAATTTTTCTCACAGATCCATTTTTTTCAATCATAATGAGACGTTTCTTTCAGTGCAGTGTGTGCCAGAAAAATAATGAAATCGAAAATCAATCTATCAACGTGGGTCCACGGATGAAGACCTCGTCTTTAGAGAAGCCATTTCATTCTATTGTTATTGCTCGCAGTTTGGCCAGTTGTTTATGTCATGCCACCTCCAGTTAGGCAAAGAAAGCACGATGAGCTAGGTTGGTGAAACCCCCTGGTTCTCTTACTGAATGCATTTACCCATTTTCCTTTTAGTCTTGCCCAATTCCTATACCTCCAATCACTTCCCACATGCCCTATTTTGAAGGAGGCGATGCAAATGCAACCATATTTCCTTCAACAAAGATGGAAAAATCAAACTAACTAAAAACGCACAGTTCAACAACATAAATCCGATGCTGCAAAGTTATTGTAAGAAGAAGGAAGCACAGAAATAGTATATGTAATTTGACAATTCGAAGTTTTTTTTTTTTACCCAGGTATAGTCAAAACTAGTTTTGGCTATCTCACTATAAGTAATGAAATATTTTCTTGGCAAAAGTAAAATCTCTTTAATTTCCTCTTTTCGGCAAACCACTCTACTTACTGTGTTAGTTGGATCCTCCTGCAGTATCCTGTCATATATCTGGAGAGCTTCATCATACCTGTTCCAAAAGAGAAAATGAAATCCACTTCCTAAAAATTATTTCCAGACATCCAGTGTCAACTGCAACTGGATAACTATTATGCTCACAAAAGAGCACTTGTTCAGATATTTGAGGAGAAAACATGCATTCAGTTCAACTGCTGAATAATTTTGTTATGAACGTTTTATGCAGAATTTGTCTTGGCAGGTGAAACGAAATTTGAACAACCCCATATGTTCACCGGTTTGTAGAGAGACATTGTCAACTTATTAGCAAAAGAATTCGATCACTCATTTCGACAGTCCTAGGCCGTTTCAAGTAAACAGCAAGCAAACCTATAAATGTATATTGAAATTAATCTACATCTATTCACAGCACATCCTATGTTTTAAATGGTATCAGATATTATTAAAAAGAGATTTCCTATTTGGGGAGATTAAACGAATTTCTTGTACAGCGTCGAGACAGCAATGATATAAAGTAAAGCAAAATAAATCGAGCAACATTTTAAAAATCAATCCAATGTAGTGAAAAAAACATTCAAATGTCTAAAATACCGCTGGCCACCTGCAACATGTAACATGAAATATATGCATGCATGCAATTCAATTGTTACTTGAAAAATACAGACTTCAATCTGTGGTGCATAAAACGTGATTAACAACACACCGTACCAGAAACGTTTTGTGGCTTTACTTTGACATTTCAGTGACCCCATTCTTGATCGCAGCTTTTTGAAGCAGCATGCCAACTGTTGAAACAGTGTGGTCATTCAGTTCACAAGGGACAGGGTTAGAAACCACCAAAGTCTTTTCCCTGAACACCTCCACAAATACAAGAGCTGCGCATATCCCATTGCACCACATTGTGATTTTAGTCTTGAATTTAGAACTTCATGATTTACCTTTCCATCGCTTCGAATCTCATGCCAGTTAATCGCTTTACTCTGTGGCTGCCAGGGAACTGCCGTCGTAATTCCTGAAGACACGTCTGTGAACAAATTGTTTTTTTTTAACAAGTTAAGAAACTAAAAACATATATTAACTAGAATTGGAAACGTTTAAGCATCAACTTGAAAACAGAAAGCTAGTGATTCGTACTGCATTAACAGCTGATTATTAACAAGAGCTGTTCAATATCATAATTCTAAACTCACTGGAAACAGACGAACATCAAACTAAGGACTCAAAACAAAAGCTAATTTGTTCTCTCATAGGACCACTCCTACCTTTGGAGCAGTCGCCAAATTCTTAATGATGCACGCTGCAGCATCACCATCATCAAAATACTTTATTCGGCTCAACTGAGCCATAAAAGTCACAAGAACAAGCAATACATTAAAAGAAAAAGAAAATACAAAGCATAAGATTAAAAACAGGCCTCAATATCCACAGCGTATTTTCAAAGCACTTATTATATTTTTTATTTACTTTATGTTTTTATGTATGGGGAGCGACCCCTTAGGCAAGGGTCCCTCCCTTGTATTTAGGCTATTTGTTTTAGGCCAATCTGCACCCAAGGGGGGCAGAAACCTCTAGACACCAGGGATTGGTGCGTGTGTATGTGTGTGTTTGGTTTGGAGGGACAGCCCCTTGGGCAAGGGTCGCTCCCCATGTGGGCACATTACTGTTGGTCATATCTGCCCCCCTTGGGTCAGATCGGCCTATTTTTGAAAGGCCCATCTGCCACCAAGAGGGGCAGAAAGCCCACCAGAGACCAGGGAAGATTTCCTTTTTCAAAATAAGAGGTTGGGGGTATGGCCATATCCCCACTCCAAATAAATGGGGCCAAGTTGCTCTGCCCACCAGTGGGCTGATTGGACAATTACCCTCGATCCACACCCTGGGGGGGAGAGGAGGCAGGGGGGAGGGGCAGAAAGTCTACTAGATTCAAGGGAATAAAAAAGAAAAAAGTGGCGTGGTCGCTACCAACCAGCATGGGCCTGGTTATGCCCCCACCCTAACTGAAGGGGTTAACAGTCTTTCAGCCCTCCCCAACACAAAAAAACATTTTATCCCACGTCAAGCAAGAGGACATTTGTTTATTTTGGGTTTGGTTCTACATTTGGGCCATGAGAGCTAGGTAACTCACAAATTCGCCACACTTGGAATGGTGAGGGCTGCAGTTTTTTTACTTTGGGACGCTGCCATGTAGAAAAATCCACAAGACCTAGAGACATCTGAAAAATAAAAATCTGGTGGATTCCAGGGTGGTGTGCTTCACATGCACCCCACACCATTTTCTTACCCACAATGCCCTACAAACCTCCAACTTTGCTGGAAATCAAACATTTTTCCCACATTTTTGTGATGGAACCTTCCGGAATCTGCAGGAATCCACAAAATTCCTACCACCCAAAGTTGTCTTGTGTAAAATTCTGCTGTACTTGTCAGCCTAAAATTTTTTTTTTTTCAACTGCCCTTTTGGACCCGCTTTGGTTCCCCCTCAATTTTGACTTGTTTTTGGCTCTTCCCTGTCACAGGCCCACCTACACAAGTGAGGTATAATTTTTACCAGGAGACTGAGGGGAACGTTGGGTGGTAGGAAATTTGTCCCGGTGTAGTGATCCCACACAAAAATGTGGGGAATTCTTTTTTTTTTAGCTAAATTTGAGGTTTTCTGAGGATTCTGGGTAAGAAAACATTGAGGGATCCACGCAAGTCACACCTCCCTGGACTCCCTCAGATGACTAGTCTTCAGAAATGTCTGGGTTTGGTAGGTTTCCCTAGGTGGCTGCTGAGCCCAGGCCCAAAAACGCAGGTCTCCTTCCCCGCAAAAACAGGTAGTTTTGTATTTGATAATTTTGATGTGTCCAGATAGTGTTTTGGGGCATTTCCTGTCGCGGGCGCTAAGCCTACCCACACAAGTGAGGTACCATTTTTATCGGGAGACTTGGGGGAATGCTGGGTGGAAGGAAATTTGTGGCTCCTCTCAGATTCCAGAACTTTCTGTCACCGAAATGAGAGGAAAATGTGTTTTTTGGGCCAAATTTTGAGGTTTGCAAAGGATTCTGGGTAACAGAACCTGGTAAGAGCCCCACAAGTCACCCCATCGTGGATTCCCCTAGGTGTCTAGTTTTCAAAAATTCACAGGTTTGATAGGTTTCTCTAGGTGAGCTACAGGCCAAAATCTACAGCTAGGCACTTAGCAAAAAACACATCATGTTGTGTTTCCTGTTGCGAGCATTTGGCCTACCCACGCAAGTGAGGTACCATTGTTATCGGGAGACTTAGGGGAACACAGAATAGCTAAACAAGTGTTATTGTTCCCTGTCTTTCTCTACATTTCTTCCTTCCAAATGTAAGACAGTCTGTAAAAGAGACATCTATTTCAGAAATGCCCTGCTATGCCGTGCTAGTATGGGCACCCCAGAATTCAGAGATGTGCAAATAACCACTGCTTCTCAACACTTTATCTTGTGCCCATTTTAGAAATACAAAGGTTTTCATGATACCTATTTTTCACTCTTTATATTTTAGCAAATGAATTGCTGAATACCGGGTATAGAATGAAAACCCATTGCAAGGTGCAGCTCGTTTATTGGCTCTGAGGACCTAGGGTTCTTGATGAACCTACAAGCCCTATATATCCCCTCAACCAGAAGGGTCCAGCAGACGTAACGGTATATTGCTTTAAAAAATCGGACATCACAGGAAAAAGTTACAGAGTAAAACGAGGAGAAAAATCGCTGTTTTTTTTACTTCAATTTCAATATTTTTTCATTTCAGCTGTTATGTTCTGTAGGAAACCCGTGTAGGATCTACAAAATGTACCCCTTGCTGAATTTATAATATTGTCTACTATTCAGAAATGTTTGGATTTCCGTGATCCAGCATTGGTTTCACACCCATTTCTGTCACTAACTGGAAGGAGGCTGAAAGCACAAAAAATAGTAAAAATGGGGTATGTCCCAGTAAAATGCCAGAATTGTGTTGAAAAATTTGGTTTTCTGATTCAAGTCTGCCTGTTCCTGAAAGCTGGGAAGATGGTGATTTTAGCACTGCAAACCCTTTGTTGATGCCATTTTCAGGGGAAAAAAACTGCAAGCCTACTTCTGCAGCCCTTTTTTTCCTTTAAAAAAAATAATAATAATACTCCTCTGTATTTTGGCTAATTTCTTGGTCTCCTTCAGGGGAGTCCACAAACTCTGGGTACCTCCAGAATCTCTAGGATGTTGGGGAAAAAAGGACACAAATTTGGTGAGGGTAGCTTATGAGAACAAAACGTTATGAGGGCTTAAGCGCGAACTGCCCTAAATAGCCAAAAAAAGGCCTGGCACCTGAGGAGGAAAAGGTCTGCCGGCGAAGGGGTTAAGGCGAAAGCTGGTCCATAAAAACGTACGTTTCTCACTGGCAATAATCTGCAAGTAAAGTGCCGGACATGCAGGCGAACCGCAGGGGATCCTCACTATCTCACCACATGTAGTGTTAGGGCATACAAATGAGTTGAGGTTTTGAGCCTGAAGGAATAGGCAACAAAATGAAGCTGGCATTAAGAAGAGTTGGTACAAGTTGGTCAATGGAATGGCATATCTCTCACACATGGTCTTCATGAGCGGATCGCAGTCTTGCTTGCTTCATCAAAATTCAGGCTGCCTGCTTTGGTGGAATAGGCACATTCATCAGGTCCTTGGTTTGAATCTCTTTAATTGAATCACAGTAAAATATGTATAGATCTGAATCTGTATTCTGAATGATCTTCCTTAAGGGCTGCTTGAGAGAGCCATTTTCTGCAGTTCAAGCGAGGTTCAACGCAATTGCAGACTGCCCTGTATACTTCAGACAGTAGCTGTGACATTGTGTACAGTCAAGCCAGGGAAACAAACACTCCCTGTATACAAATGAACCATATGTCAGATTAGGCATCAGCTTGTTTCAATGACTTTGCAGATAACTGTTAGGTCTGGACTGGAAAGACTGCTGTGGAGCTGCTGGAAAGCAAAATTTAAATAATTCTCTACTGCGGTCAATGCTTCAATCTGGGAGGCAGACGGGCCACAACTGCTTAGTAAAACCCCCAAATACTTTATTGAAATGACTCTTTCAATTTCTTGTCCATATACATGGCAAGTGCTAAACTTGATTTTCCTGTTGCCGAAGACCAGAATCTTGAACATGTTGTTACACAGCTTAATAGCTTTGTAAAAGGCTGCAAGCATATGGAAAGAACTTTGTAATCCTATTGTGGTACGTTCCAAAAGAATGGTGTCATGGGAGTATTTTAAAAAAATGTCAACGGCTGCCCTCAATTTTAGGAGGAAATCCCTTGCCTAGCTCTGATCAGCTAAATAAAGATTGAAACATAGGCCACAAGGATGCAGCCTTGTTTCAGGCCTCCGTTTGTATAAATCATTGCTGAACTGGCAAAATTTCAGAATACTCGCACCCTGACTGATGTATTGGAATATATGCTGAGAATGGCCGTTAAGAGGCAGGCCAGGATTTGAGTAAAGAGGTGTAGAGTGAATTGGTGTAGAGTGCAGTAGGAGAGTAGAGTGACACTGAATGCTGTGTCGTAGAGCACATTATTTCAGAGTAGAGAGAAGTGGCATACAGTGGAGTAGTTCATCAGTCAATTGAGCGGTACTTATATAGCACGGCTTACCACCTGAGATGATATCCAGGTGCTGCGCTGCAGATATCAGTTGAGGTCAAAGAGCTAGGTCTTGGGTTTCTTCCTGAAGTGAGTCAGCAGGTGTGATGGGGGGAAGGAGGGGTGCTTCAGGACTTGGAGCCAAGTTTGGGAGAAGGACCGTCCTCTGGTGAGGCAGTGGTGAATTTGTGGTATCTGTGTGAGGGTGAGGTGAATGGAGCTGAGGTTCTTGTGAGGTAAGTGGAAATTCAGGCGGTGGTTCATGTAGGTGGGTCCCTGATCGTTGAGGGTTTTGTAGGTGTGGATCAGAAGCTTGAATTGGCATCTCTTTCAGATGGGAAGCCAGTGAAGCTCTTTCATGTGCTGGGTGATGTGGGTTCTCTTGGATAGGTTAAGAATTAGTCTTGCTACTGCGTTCTGGATCATCTGGAGTCTACTCATGATTTGGATGGTTGTGCCTGTATAGAGTGCATTGTCAAAGTCTGGTCTGCTGGTGATGAGGGCCTGTGTCACAGTTTTTTCTTAGTGCTGATGGGGAGCCACTTGAACACTTCGCAGAGCATGAGAGCATAGACAGTGTTGACCTGACGTTTCATGGAGAGTTCGCTGTCTAGTATGATGACAAGGTTGTGGGTGTGGTGTGTCGGCGTGGGGGTGGGTCCAAGTTCAGATGGCCACCAGGATTCGTACCAGAGGGAGGTGTGTCTGCCGAAGATCAGTACTTCCATTTTGTCCATGTTCATCTTCAAGCAGTTGTTCTTCATCTAGGCTGAGACGTTCTTTATACAGTTGTGAAAGTTAGTCTTCCATGTGGTCGGGTGCACTGAGAGAGAGAGGACGAGATGGGTGTCGACGACGTAGGAGAATATGTTGATGTTGTGGGTTCTGACAATGTTTGGTAGGGGTGTCATGTAGATGTTGAAGAGGGTTGGGCGGAAGTCTGAGCCTTGCAGGACACGCAGATAGTTTACATGTGTTGTGAGGTGAAGGGCGGAAGACGGATTCTTTGTGTGCAACCCATGGGAAAGAATGGCATCCATCTGAGTGCATTGTCAGTGATTAAGATCTGGTGCAGTCGGTCGATGAGCGTGTGGTGGGAGACAGTGTTGAAAGCTGTAGAGAGGTCGAGCAGGATCAGGGCAGTTGATTCTCCTTCATTGAGTAGGATGCGGACATCGTCTGTTGCAGCGAATCCTGATTGGGAAGGGCCAAGTAGGTGGTTTCTCTCCAGGTGAGTTGGAGGTTGATGGCCTTCTCCAGGACTTTGGTGGGAGCAGCGAGATGGGATGATAGTTCTGGAGCTCGCTGGGGTCTGCGGAGGGTTTCGTGAGGATGAGTCTGATCTCTGCTTGTTTCCAGGCATCGGGAAAGGTGGCCATGGCGATGGAGGCGTTGAGGATGATGGTGAGCTTGTGGCTCATGTTGTCCCTTTCATGGTTGAAGAGTTGGTGGGGGCATGGGTTGGAGTGAGCTCCCGACTGGGTTGAAGTTCATTAGCCTGGTTGTGTTTAGTGTACTGAGTCCCATGGTGTAAGGAAATGCCTCCTTGGCATGGTTACCCCCTGACTTTTTGCCTTTGCTGATGCTAAGTTTTGATTTGAAAGTGTGCTGAGGCCTGCTAGCCAGGCCCTAGCACCAGTGTTCTTTCCCTAACCTGTACTTTTGTTTCCACAATTGGCACACCCTGGCATCCAGGTAAGTCCCTTGTAACTGGTACCCCTGGTACCAAGGGCCCTGATGCCAGGGAAGGTCTCTAAGGGCTGCAGCATGTCTTATGCCACCCTGGGGACCCCTCATTCAGCACAGACACACTGCTTGCCAGCTTGTGTGTGTTAGTGGGGATAAAACGACTAAGTCGACATGGCACTCCCCTCAGGGTGCCATGCCAACCTCACACTGCCTATGAAGTATAGATACGTCACCCCTCTAGCAGGCCTTACAGCCCTAAGGCAGAGTGCACTATACCATAGGTGAGGGCATAACTGCATGAGCACTATGCCCCTACAGTGTCTAAGCAAAACCTTAGACATTGTAAGTGCAGGGTAGCCATAAGTGTATGTGGTCTGGGAGTCTGTCATGCACGAACTCCACAGCACTATAATGGCTACACTGAAAACTGTGAAGTTTGGTATCAAACTTCTCAGCACAATAAATGCACACTGATGCCAGTGTACATTTTATTGTAACATACACCCCAGAGGGCACCTTAGAGGTGCCCCCTGAAACCTTAACCGACTATCCGTGTAGGCTGACTAGTTTTAGCAGCCTGCCACACACCAGACATGTTGCTGGCCACATGGGGAGAGTGCCTTTGTCACTCTGTGGCTTGTAACAAAGCCTGTACTGGGTGGAGGTGCTTCACACCTCCCCCTGCAGGAACTGTAACACCTGGCGGTGAGCCTCAAAGGCTCACCCCCTTTGTTACAGCACCCCAGGGCACTCCAGCTAGTGGAGTTGCCCGCCCCCTCCGGCCACGGCACCACTTTTGGCAGCAAGGCCAGAGGAGATAATGAGAAAAACAAGGAGGAGTCACTGGCCAGTCAGGAGAGCCCCTAAGGTGTCCTGAGCTGAGGAGACTAACTTTTAGAAATCCTCCATCTTGCAGATGGAGGATTCCCCCAATAGGGATAGGGATGTGCCCCCCTCCCCTCAGGGAGGAGGCACAAAGAGGGTGTAGCCACCCTCAGGGCTAGTAGCCATTGGCTACTAACCCCCCAGACCTAAACACCCCCCTAAATTCTGTATTTAGGGGCTCCCCAGAACCTAGGAACTCAGATTCCTGCAACCTAAGACGAAGAAGGACTGCTGAGCTGAAAAACCTGCAGAGAAGACGGAGACACCAACTGCTTTGGTCCCAGCTCTACCGGCCTGTCTCCCCACTTCAAAAGAACTGCTACAGCGACGCGTTCCACAGGGTCCAGCGACCTCTGAAGCCTCAGAGGACTACCCTGCATCTAAATGGACCAAGAACTCCCGAGGACAGCGGCTCTGCTCCAAAGAAGAAACAACTTTGAAACAAAGAAACAACTTTAAAAGGACTCCACGTTTCCCGCCGGAAGCGTGAGACTTTGCACTCTGCACCCGACGCCCCCAGCTCGACTTGTGGAGAAACAACACTACAGGGAGGACTCCCCGGTGACTGCGAGCCCGTGAGTAGCCAGAGTTGACCCCCCCCTGAGCCCCCACAGCGACGCCTGCAGAGGGAATCCAGAGGCTCCCCCTGACAGCGACTGCCTGCTTCTAAGAACCCGACGCCTGGTAAGGACACTGCACCCGCAGCCCCCAGGACCTGAAGGATCCGACCTCCAGTGCAGGAGCGACCCCCAGGTGGCCCTCTCCCTTGCCCAGGTGGTGGCTACCCCGAGGAGCCCCCCCCCCTTGCCTGCCTGCATCGCTGAAGAGACCCCTGGGTCTCCCACTGAACTACATTGCAAACCCGACGCCTGTTTGCACACTGCACCTGGCCGCCCGGCCGCCCCGTGCCGCTGAGGGTGTACTTTTTGTGCTGACTTGTGTCCCCCCCGGTGCCCTACGAAACCCCCCTGGTCTGCCCTCCATAGACGCGGGTACTTACCTGCTGGCAGACTGGAACCAGGGCACCCCCTTCTCCATTGAAGCCTATGCGTTTTGGGCACCACTTTGACTTCTGCACCTGACCGGCCCTGAGCTGCTGGTGTGGTAACTTTGGGGTTGCTCTGAACCCCCAACGGTGGGCTACCTTGGACCCAACTTTGAACCCTGTAGGTGGTTTACTTACCTGCAAAACTAACAAACACTTACCTCCCCCAGGAACTGTTGAAAATTGCACTGTGTCCAGTTTTAAAATAGCTTATTGCCATTTGTGTGAAAACTGTATATGCTATTTTGCTAATTCAAAGTTCCTAAGTGAAATACCTTTCATTTAAAGTATTGTTTGTAAATCTTGAACCTGTGGTTCTTAAAATAAACTAAGAAAATATATTTTTCTATATAAAAATCTATTGGCCTGGAATTGTCTCTGAGTGTGTGTTCCCCATTTATTGCCTGTGTGTGTACAACAAATTCTTAACACTACCCTCTGATAAGCCTACTTGTCGACCACAGTACCACAAAATATAGCATTAGAATTATCTCTTTTTGCCACTATCTTACCTCTAAGGGGAACCCTTGGACTCTGTGCATGCTATTTCTTACTTTGAAATAGTACATACAGAGCCAACTTCCTACACATGGGGTGAGCGGATGATTGGCGGCAGTGGTCGATGAACACTGAAGAGGTCTGTGGGCTGGGTGTCAAAGTTTCTATAGATGGTTGCTATCTTGTTATGCAAGTGGACAGCAAGGGTGTCGCAGAGTTCCTGGGAAGAAGGGGTCGGGTTTTCGGTGGTTGACAGGCTGGTGAACTCTGCCGATGGCTGGTCGGCGCTGGTCTCGATCTAGCGGGTCAGGGCCTCCTTTTTCATGGCTTTGAGCTGGTGGTGGTAGCTGTTGAAGGTTGATTTGAAGGCATCTCAGTCAGTGTTGGTCCTGCTGGTTCACCATCTTCGTTCGAGAAGCTTACATCTTCATTTCGACATACTGAGGTCTGGGGAGTACCAGCTGAATTGGTTGGTGGATTTGTGTGTTTCAGCAGGCTTGGTGGGACCGACCCGGTTGGCGCCGCTAGTGATCCAGGCGTTGAAGTTCTCTACTGCTTGGTTTAGGTCAGCGGTGCTGGCGATGGGATGGGTGATACTGAGGGCATCGCTCCACTTGTGCTGACTGACCGTGGTCCAGCTGCGGAAGGGGGTGCTGTGGCGGATAGGGGGTGTAGGGAGGTCCGGTGATGGTGAAGTGTGCGATGGAATGGTCGGTCCAGCTGAGTTCCGTGGTGTGGCTGTATCTGAGTCTGTGACAGGCCTTGAAGGTGGGGTCCAGTGTGTGCCCTGCTCTGTGCGGGGTTCTGCGACCAGCCGCTTGTGGCCGATGTTGTCCAGTCATTCCTCGAGGTCAGTGGAGTTGGTGTTAGTGGGGTCGTTCATGTGGAAGTTGAGGTCTCCCATGAAGATGTAGTGTTTGGATTCTATGGCGATAAAGGTAATGAAATCAATGATTGCGCCGCTGAGGCTGGTTAGTGGTCCTGAGGGTCTGCAAGTGACGAAGCCTTTGATGGTGGTTTTGTCATCTGTGCAGAGCTGGAAGTCCATGTGTTCCTTGATCGGCATTGTCTCATCGTCAGTGGTGGTGTTCGATTCTTTGTGTATGATGACAATGCCACCTCCGTGTCTGCTGGCACGGTCACAGTGTTCATGGTAGAGTGGAGTGGTGCAAGGTAGAATGGAGTGGTGCATGGCAAAGTGGCATAGAGTACAGTGGTGTAAAGTCCAGTGGAGCAGAATACATTAGAGTGGCGTAGAGTGCAGTAGAGCAGCACAGAGTTGAGTGGTGCAGAGTAGAGTGCAGTGGGTACAGTGCACTGGGTAGAGTACAGTGGCGCAGAGTAGAGAGGCGCAAAGTAGAGTGGAGCAAAGTATAGTGGTACAGAGCTGAATAGAGACGTAGAGTCCAGTGATGTAGAGCACAATGCTGTAGAGTGGTGTATTGTAGAGTACAGTGAGTGTCTTTGCTTTCAGTGGGAAAGAGTGAAGTCTTGCAGAGTAGAGCGTCATACAGCGCAGTGGCGTAGAATGCCTCAGAATAGTGGTGAAGAGTGGTGTAGATTGCTGCAGAGTAGCATGCAGTGGTGTAGGGTGGTTAAGAGTGGAGTATAGAGCAGTGGCACAGAGTTTAGCGGTGCAGAGTAGAAAAGAGTGGTGTAGAGGGCAGTAAGAGTAGCGTAGAGTACAATGGTGTGGTGTGCAGTGCCATAAAGTATTGCAGAGTAGAGAATACTGGCATAGAGTGCAGCGGTGCAGAGTAGACTGGCATAAAGTGCAGTAGTTTTGAGTAAAGTGGTGTAGCATGCAGGGATGCAGAGTAGAGTGGAGTGATGCACAGTAGAGTGGGGTTGCACTGAGTGCAATGGCACACTGAGTGCATTGATGCCGAGTGCAGTGGCATACAGTTTCAAAGTAGAGGAGCAAAGTACAGTGGCATAGAGTGGCATAAACTGCAGATTAGATTAGAGAAGAGTGCTAAGGCGTAATGTGCAGTGGCAAAGAGTGCAGTGTTGCAGAGTAGAGTAGTGTGGGATAGAGTGCACTGGCATAGAATGGAGTGGTGTAGAGTAGAGAGGCATGGAGTGGAGTGTCGTTGAGTGGAGTCTAGCAGAGTAGAGTGCACTGACGCATTGTGGAGTGGCGTAGTGTGGAATGGTAGAGTAGAGTGGCACAGAGTAGAATAGGCATGGTGTGGTAGCACACTGCCATTACAGACAACACATCTTCAAGTGAAATGACCATTACATCTGATAGACACAGTTTTACTGATAAAAGTATACGGTGCACAAATGAAATGTCATCATCTGCTGTACTGATTTGTGTTTATAATATTAATATATGTTTCCACACACTTCAGAATTACCCAAAAATAAGCTTAATTTTTGCTTTTCTAATTCTGATATAATCTGAAATATCCTCACAGTTCATTTACAGACATTAAAATGTTGTGTGCTAAAAAAAGAAAATAACATTACACAACCTTCCTCAAGCACTCCCCCAGCAGCCATCATGACTGTCATATAAATCCTATCACTAGAAGTTAGGGAAAGAAAAGTAAACACTGAGCTCCCTGGAAGACAGAGCCTGACATTTAACCTCTGTCTTTGAATGTACAGCAAATCTGACAAGATTTACTGTAACAAGAGTTAATGGTTTGTTTACTGAAATACAGAACTGGTGGAAGAATACAGTAAATAGGGTTTGGGAAAGGGAGGGGCTGAACTCAAGCTGGATGGCTTCAAATACAGTTAGTAAATACATAGCAAGCAAATATTAGTTACAAACCAATACGCCAATGGTAAGCAATATATGGAATGCACTCCAGGGAAGCTTTCCAAATGGCCCCAAGATGTCGTTAGTAAAACGGACTGCTGTGCTGTCTGGTAGGCTTTGACCTGAAAAGGGACCTGTGTACTAAATGTAAAAACCCTTCCTATCATATCGGGCAACTGGTTCACTATGTAAAATCCCATTGCTACTGCATTTATCAGAGTTCACAATCCCTGCCACCTTTTTGACACAAGAAAATGTAAAACAAAGAGGAAATATAATATATTCTCCTAAAGTTCAAAGTGTAGTGAAACGTGGCAAAACATATATCAAAGTAAGCTGCAACATAACACATTTTGTGCCCCCTGACGGTCAGCGCAAGGCAGAATAGCCGCTCTGAAAATATTGCAAGAAGAAAGTTCTTGATGACCAAAACCATTTAAGTTTTACAAAATGACATTGCATCTTAAAACTGCAAAGAAAGGCACAGTCACTTACCATAGCTAAGTCGTCGCGGCTGCAGTCCAATGCAGCAGTCATCAACTGCTCGTATATTATCCAAACTAAAAATAGAAAACGAGACAGTGTATGTCATTATTAAACAACACATCATATTACTCTTAAACAGAAAAGAAACACAAAGTAACACTGACATGTATTTTGCCTTTTGTTCAGAATATTGTTACTAAAGTTTGTACTTGTTTTTGGTTTTTTATTAAACTTTCATGGTAATACCCTGAGTCGGGGTGATGACATGGATAAAACGGAGTGATGGCACCCATTGATGATACACTGTAAACCTAAAAGATACTGGAGTCTGCCTGAATAGAACGGCTCAAGAAAAATAAGATGGTAAATGTCCTACAAATACAGAATCAACACAGATTGAGGGAGAAGAGCAGACTGACGGAACCACATTTGAAGTTTCACTAAAATGAATGTGAAGTAATTAGATAGGTGCATAGAGAATGTCCGAAAACTGGAGACTGCTTGTGAACTTTGTGGCAAAGAATCATGCTGAAAAGTTTCAGTGACAATATGAGTGAGCTACGTTCCCACATCTTTTAATGTTGAAGAAAGTGAATACTAGAACAAAATTTGTGTGTTGCAGATGAAGCGTTTAGCTTTCGTCTTATATGATACTTGGTGGGGAGAGGATTTTTCTCTTTATTTCGCCATCATATTGGGAGTAGAGACTGTTGAAAGAGGGCTCCTAAGCCAAAGTCTGGCCTTTCAGTGTAAGAAAGTGTGTTTAAACTAATAAGATCATAGAAGCTGTACCTATAATATCCATCCCTACTACGAGGCTCCCTCTGTGCAACTGCACTCTACGTCACTGCACTCTACCCTATGCCAATGCACTCTATGTCACTCTACACCACTGCACTCTACACCACTCTACTGTGCAACATTGCACTCTCCGCCACTGAACTCTATGCCACTCTATTCTGCACTCTATCCAAATGCACTCCACGCCACTCTACTCTACCTCACTGCACTCTATGCCACTCCACTTTGTACCACTCTACGCCACTGAACTCTCGCTCTACACCACTGCATTCTCTGCCACTCCACTCTAATCTGTACTACTGTACTCTAAGCCACTGCACTCTAAGCCGTTCTACTCTACACCACTCTCCAGTGCACCCCTCAAATCTACCCAACTGCATTCTAAAACGCTGCATTGTGTGCCACTGAATTATATGCTTCTGCACTCCATGCCACTATACTCTGCAAAACTCCACACCAAAACACTCTAAATGAGTCCACTCTCCACTGCACCATTCTACTCTGTGCTACTGCACTCTATACCACTGCAATATACAGCAGTCCACTCTACATGAATGCACTCTACACCACTGCACTCTACGACTCTACTCTGCAACAATGCACTGTACGCCACTGAACTCTACACCACTCTACTCTGCACTACTGTATTCAATGTTAATTACCTCTACACTGCATCACTCCACTCTAAACCACTGTACCCTGCAGCACTTCACTCTATGCCACTCTAATCTGTATCACTGCACTCTACGGGACTATACTCTACATCACTCTGCAACACTTTACTCTGTACCACTCTACACCACTGCACTCTGTGACACTTTACTTGACTATGCACCACTGTACTTTACGCTACTCTACACCACTCCACTCCACTGAACTCTACACCACTGCACACTACTATGCAACACTTTAATCTGTGCCACAGCATTCGAAGATGCTGCATTGCACACCGGTGAATTCTATGCCAGTGCACTATATGCCACTATTTTCTGCAATACTCTTCCGATAAACTCAATGCAGCTCCACTGTGCGCCACTCTACGTGTATCCACTTTGATACACGATACTCTATGCCACTCAAATCTATGACATTCTACTCCACTTCCACTCAGTGACACTCCACGTCACTCACGTGTATGCAACTAACTTATAGCCATGTTGAACAACAGCCACGCTTATGTACAACATGGCTAAAACACATTGACAAAGCCAATAACTCAGTTACAGGCAAGACCCATTGGCTTTGGCAAAGCTCGTTTTTGTTGCCTTGGTGCAACAAGTGGTGCTACTTTGAAGATACCATCACTGTACGGAAATGCCTCCTTGGCATGGTTACCCCCTGACTTTTTGCCTTTGCTGATGCTATGTTTTGAATTGAAAGTGTGCTGAGGCCTGCTAACCAGGCCCCAGCACCAGTGTTCTTTCCCTAACCTGTACTTTTGTATCCACAATTGGCACACCCTGGCATCCAGGTAAGTCCCTTGTAACTGGTACCTCTGGTACCAAGGGCCCTGATGCCAGGGAAGGTCTCTAAGGGCTGCAGAATGTCTTATGCCACCCTGGAGACCCCTCACTCAGCACAGACACACTGCTTGCCAGCTTCTGTGTGCTGGTGAGGACAAAACGAGTAAGTCGACATGGCACTCCCCTCAGGGTGCCATGCCAGCCTCTCACTGCCTATGCCAGTATAGATAAGTCACCCCTCTAGCAGGCCTTACAGCCCTAAGGCAGGGTGCACTATACCATAGGTGAGGGCACCAGTGCATGAGCACTGTGCCCCTACAGTGTCTAAGCAAAACCCTAGACATTGTAAGTGCAGGGTAGCCATAAGAGTATATGGTCTGGGAGTCTGTCAAACACGAACTCCACAGCACCATAATGGCTACACTGAAAACTGGGAAGTTTGGTATCAAACTTCTCAGCACAATAAATGCACACTGATGCCAGTGTACATTTTATTGTGAAACACACCCCAGAGGGCACCTTAGAGGTGCCCCCTGAAACCTTAACCGACTATCTGTGTAGGCTGACTGGTTCCAGCAGCCTGCCACAACCGAGACATGTTGCTGGCCCCATGGGGAGAGTGCCTTTGTCACTCTGAGGCTACTAACAAAGCCTGCACTGGGTGGAGATGCTAACACCTCCCCCCCAGGAAGGAGCTGTAACACCTGGCGGTGAGCCTCAAAGGCTCACCCCCTTTGTTCCAGCACCACAGGGCACTCCAGCTAGTGGAGTTGCCCGCCCCCTCCGGCCACGGCCCCACTTTTGGCGGCAAGGCCGGGGGAAATAATGAGAATAACAAGGAGGAGTCACTGGCCAGTCAGGACAGCCCCTAAGGTGTCCTGAGCTGAAGTGACTCTAACTTTTAGAAATCCTCCATCTTGCAGATGGAGGATTCCCCAATAGGATTAGGAATGTGACCCCCTCCCCATGGGAGGAGGCACAAAGAGGGTGTACCCACCCTCAGGGCTAGTAGCCATTGGCTACTAACCCCCCAGACCTAAACACGCCCTTAAATTCAGTATTTAAGGGCTTCCCTGAACCTAAGAATTTAGATTCCTGCAACTTACAAGAAGAAGAGGACTGCTGAGCTGAAAGACCCCTGCAGAGGAAGAAAAGAAGACACCAACTGCTTTGGCCCCAGACCTACCGGCCTGTCTCCTGCCTTCCAAAGAAACCTGCTCCAGCGATGCTTTACCAAGGACCAGCGACCTCTGAATCCTCAGAGGACTGCCCTGCTTCAAGAAAGACAAGAAACTCCAGAGGACAGCGGCACTGCTCCAAAAGAACTGCAACTTTGTTTCAAAGGAGCAGATTTAAAGACCCCTGCAACTCCCCGCAAGAAGCGTGAGACTTGCAACACTGCACCCGGCGACCCCGACTCGACTGGTGGAGATCCAACACCTCAGGGAGGACCCTCTGGCGACTCCAAGACCGTGAGTAACCAAAGTTGTCCCCCCTGAGCCCCCACCGCGACGCTTGCAGAGGGAATCCCGAGGCTCCCCCTGACCGCGACTGCCTGAACTCTAATTTCCCGATGGCTGGAAAAGACCCTGCACCCGCAGCCCCCAGCACCTGAAGGATCGGAACTTCGGTGCAGGAGTGACCCCCAGGAGGCCCTCTCCCTTGCCCAGGTGGTGGCTACCCCGAGGAGCCCCCCCTTGCCTGCCTGCACCGCTGAAGAGACCCCTTGGTCTCCCATTGAAATCTACAGAGAACCCGACGCTTGTTTGCACACTGCACCCGGCCGCCCCCGCGCTGCTGAGGGTGTACTTTCTGTGTGGACTTGTGTCCCCCCCGGTTCCCTACAAAACCCCCCTGGTCTGCCCTCCGAAGACGCGGCTACTAACCTGCTGGCAGACTGGAACCGGGGCACCCCCTTCTCTCCATTGAAGCCTATGTGTTTTGGGCACCTCTCTGACCTCTGCACCTGACCGGCCCTGAGCTGCTGGTGTGGTAACTTTGGGGTAGCTCTGAACCCCCAACGGTGGGCTACCTTGGACCCAAAACTGAGACCTGTAAGTGATTTACTTACCTGCTAAAAATAACAATACTTTACCTCCCCCAGGAACTGTGAAAATTGCACTAAGTTTCCACTTTTAAAACAGCTTATTGTGTTTTATGTAAAAAGTATATATGCTACTGTGATTATTCAAAGTTCCTAAAGTACTTACCTGCAATACCTTTCAAATGAGATATTACATGTAGAATTTGAACCTATGGTTCTTAAAATAAACTAAGAAAATATATTTTTCTATAACAAAACCTATTGGCTGGATTTGTCTCTGAGTGTGTGTTCCTCATTTATTGCCTGTGTGTATGTACAACAAATGCTTAACACTACTCCTTTGATAAGCCTACTGCTCGACCACACTACCACAAAATAGAGCATTAGTATTGTCTCTTTTTGCCACTATCTTACCTCTAAGGGGAACCCTTGGACTCTGTGCATACTATTCCTTACTTTGAAATAGTGCATACAGAGCCAACTTCCTACATTGGTGGATCAGCGGTGGGGTACAAGACTTTGCATTTGCTGGACTACTCAGCCAATACCTGATCACACAACAAATTCCAAAAATTGTCATTAGAAATAGATTTTTGCAATTTGAGCTATTTTTCTAAATTCTTAAAAGTCCTGCTAGGGCCTTGTGTTAGTCCCTGTTTAGCATTGCTTTTAGAGTTTAAAAGTTTGGTAAAAGTTTGAATTAGATCCTAGAACTAGTTTTAGATTCTTAAAAAGTATTCCAACTTTTAGAAGCATAATGTCCAGTACAGATGTGTAGGAAGTTGGCTCTGTAGAAGAGAAGGGGGTGCCCCGGTTCCGGTCTGCTTGCAGGTAAGTACCCGCGTCTTCGGAGGGCAGACCAGGGGGGTTTTGTAGGGCACCGGGGGGGACACAAGCCCACACAGAAATTTCACCCTCAGCAGCGCGGGGGCGGCCGGGTGCAGTGTAGAAACAAGCGTCGGGTTCGCAATGTTAGTCTATGAGAGATCTCGGGATCTCTTCAGCGCTGCAGGCAGGCAAGGGGGGGGTTCCTCGGGGAAACCTCCACTTGGGCAAGGGAGAGGGACTCCTGGGGGTCACTTCTCCAGTGAAAGTCCGGTCCTTCAGGTCCTGGGGGCTGCGGGTGCAGGGTCTCTCCCAGGCGTCGGGACTTTGGATTCAAAGAGTCGCGGTCAGGGGAAGCCTCGGGATTCCCTCTGCAGGCGGCGCTGTGGGGGCTCAGGGGGGACAGGTTTTGGTACTCACAGTATCAGAGTAGTCCTGGGGTCCCTCCTGAGGTGTTGGATCTCCACCAGCCGAGTCGGGGTCGCCGGGTGCAGTGTTGCAAGTCTCACGCTTCTTGCGGGGAGCTTGCAGGGTTCTTTCAAGGCTGCTGGAAACAAAGTTGCAGCCTTTCTTGGAGCAGGTCCGCTGTCCTCGGGAGTTTCTTGTCTTTTCGAAGCAGGGGCAGTCCTCAGAGGATGTCGAGGTCGCTGGTCCCTTTGGAAGGCGTCGCTGGAGCAGGATCTTTGGAAGGCAGGAGACAGGCCGGTGAGTTTCTGGAGCCAAGGCAGTTGTCGTCTTCTGGTCTTCCTCTGCAGGGGTTTTCAGCTAGGCAGTCCTTCTTCTTGTAGTTGCAGGAATCTAATTTTCTAGGGTTCAGGGTAGCCCTTAAATACTAAATTTAAGGGCGTGTTTAGGTCTGGGGGGTTAGTAGCCAATGGCTACTAGCCCTGAGGGTGGGTACACCCTCTTTGTGCCTCCTCCCAAGGGGAGGGGGTCACAATCCTAACCCTATTGGGGGAATCCTCCATCTGCAAGATGGAGGATTTCTAAAAGTTAGAGTCACTTCAGCTCAGGACACCTTAGGGGCTGTCCTGACTGGCCAGTGACTCCTCCTTGTTTTTCTCATTATTTTCTCCGGCCTTGCCGCCAAAAAGTGGGGCCTGGCCGGAGGGGGCGGGCAACTCCACTAGCTGGAGTGTCCTGCTGGGTTGGCACAAAGGAGGTGAGCCTTTGAGGCTCACCGCCAGGTGTGACAATTCCTGCCTGGGGGAGGTGTTAGCATCTCCACCCAGTGCAGGCTTTGTTACTGGCCTCAGAGTGACAAAGGCACTCTCCCCATGGGGCCAGCAACATGTCTCGGTTTGTGGCAGGCTGCTAAAGCTAGTCAGCCTACACAGATAGTCGGTTAAGTTTCAGGGGGCACCTCTAAGGTGCCCTCTGTGGTGTATTTTACAATAAAATGTACACTGGCATCAGTGTGCATTTATTGTGCTGAGAAGTTTGATACCAAACTTCCCAGTTTTCAGTGTAGCCATTATGGTGCTTTGGAGTTCGTGTTTGACAGACTCCCAGACCATATACTCTTATGGCTACCCTGCACTTACAATGTCTAAGGTTTTGTTTAGACACTGTAGGGGTACCATGCTCATGCACTGGTACCCTCACCTATGGTATAGTGCACCCTGCCTTAGGGCTGTAAGGCCTGCTAGAGGGGTGTCTTACCTATACTGCATAGGCAGTGAGAGGCTGGCATGGCACCCTGAGGGGAGTGCCATGTCGACTTACTCGTTTTGTCCTCACTAGCACACACAAGCTGGCAAGCAGAGTGTCTGTGCTGAGTGAGGGGTCTCCAGGGTGGCATAAGACATGCTGCAGCCCTTAGAGACCTTCCTTGGCATCAGGGCCCTTGGTACTAGAAGTACCAGTTACAAGGGACTTATCTGGATGCCAGGGTCTGCCAATTGTGGATACAAAAGTACAGGTTAGGGAAAGAACACTGGTGCTGGGGCCTGGTTAGCAGGCCTCAGCACACTTTCAATTGTAAACATAGCATCAGCAAAGGCAAAAAGTCAGGGGGCAACCATGCCAAGGAGGCATTTCCTTACACAACCCCCCCCCAAACGAAAGAGGATGAGACTAACCTTTCCCAAGAGAGTCTTCATTTTCTAAGTGGAAGAACCTGGAAAGGCCATCTGCATTGGCATGGGCAGTCCCAGGTCTGTGTTCCACTATAAAGTCCATTCCCTGTAGGGAGATGGACCACCTCAACAGTTTAGGATTTTCACCTTTCATTTGCATCAGCCATTTGAGAGGTCTGTGGTCAGTTTGAACTAGGAAGTGAGTCCCAAAGAGGTATGGTCTCAGCTTCTTCAGGGACCAAACCACAGCAAAGGCCTCCCTCTCAATGGCACTCCAACGCTGCTCCCTGGGGAGTAACCTCCTGCTAATGAAAGCAACAGGCTGGTCAAGGCCATCATCATTTGTTTGGGACAAAACTGCCCCTATCCCATGTTCAGAGGCATCAGTCTGCACAATGAACTGCTTAGAATAATCTGGAGCTTTTAGAACTGGTGCTGAGCACATTGCTTGTTTCAGGGTGTCAAAGGCCTGTTGGCATTCCACAGTCCAGTTCACTTTCTTGGGCATTTTCTTGGAGGTGAGTTCAGTGAGGGCTGTCACAATGGATCCATATCCCTTCACAAACCTCCTGTAATACCCAGTCAAGCCAAGGAATGCCCTGACTTGAGTCTGGGTTTTTGGAGCTACCCAGTCCAGAATAGTCTGGATCTTGGGTTGGAGTGGCTGAACTTGGCCTCCACCTACAAGGTGGCCCAAGTAAACCACAGTTCCCTGCCCTATCTGGCATTTGGATGCCTTGATAGAGAGGCCTGCAGATTGCAGAGCCTTCAAAACCTTCTTCAGGTGGACCAGGTGATCCTGCCAGGTGGAGCTAAAGACAGCAATATCATCAAGATAAGCTGTGCTAAAGGATTCCAAGCCAGCAAGGACTTGATTCACCAACCTTTGGAAGGTGGCAGGGGCATTCTTTAAACCAAAGGGCATAACAGTAAACTGATAATGCCCATCAGGTGTGGAGAATGCTGTTTTCTCTTTTGCTCCAGGTGCCATTTTTATTTGCCAGTACCCTGCTGTCAAGTCAAAGGTACTTAAGAATTTGGCAGCACCTAATTTATCTATGAGCTCATCAGCTCTTGGAATTGGATGAGCATCTGTCTTGGTGACAGAATTGAGCCCTCTGTAGTCCACACAAAACCTCATCTCTTTCTTTCCATCTTTGGTGTGAGGTTTGGGGACTAAGACCACTGGGCTAGCCCAGGGGCTGTCAGAGCGCTCAATTACTCCCAATTCCAGCATCTTGTGGACTTCCACCTTGATGCTTTCCTTAACATGGTCAGATTGTCTAAAGATTTTGTTTTTGACAGGCATGCTGTCTCCTGTGTCCACATCATGGGTACACAGGTGTGTCTGACCAGGGGTTAAGGAGAAGAGTTCAGGAAACTGTTGTAGGACTCTCCTACAATCAGCTTGCTGTTGGCCAGAGAGGGTGTCTGAGTAGATCACTCCATCTACTGTGCCATCTTTTGGGTCTGATGACAGAAGATCAGGGAGAGGTTCACTCTCTGCCTCCTGATCCTCATCTGTTACCATCAACAGATTCACATCAGCCCTGTCATGGAAGAGCTTAAGGCGGTTCACATGGATCACCCTCTTGGGGCTCCTGCTTGTGCCCAGGTCCACCAAGTAGGTGACCTGACTCTTCCTTTCTAGTACTGGGTAAGGGCCACTCCATTTGTCCTGGAGTGCCCTGGGAGCCACAGGCTCCAGAACCCAGACTTTCTGCCCTGGTTGGAACTCAACCAGTGCAGCCTTTTGGTCATACCAAAACTTCTGGAGCTGTTGGCTGGCCTCAAGGTTTTTGGTTGCCTTTTCCATGTACTCTGCCATTCTAGAGCGAAGGCCAAGTACATAGTCCACTATGTCTTGTTTAGGCTCATGGAGAGGTCTCTCCCAGCCTTCTTTAACAAGAGCAAGTGGTCCCCTTACAGGATGACCAAACAGAAGTTCAAAGGGTGAGAATCCTACTCCCTTCTGTGGCACCTCTCTGTAAGCGAAAAGCAGACATGGCAAGAGGACATCCCATCTCCTTTTGAGTTTTTCTGGGAGCCCCCTGATCATGCCCTTTAATGTCTTGTTGAATCTCTCAACTAAGCCATTAGTTTGTGGATGGTATGGTGTAGTGAATTTATAAGTCACCCCACACTCATTCCACATGTGCTTTAGGTATGCTGACATGAAGTTGGTACCTCTGTCAGACACCACCTCCTTAGGGAAACCCACTCTGGTAAAGATACCAATGAGGGCCTTGGCTACTGCAGGGGCAGTAGTCGACCTAAGGGGAATAGCTTCAGGATACCTGGTAGCATGATCCACTACTACCAGGATATACATATTTCCTGAGGCTGTGGGAGGCTCTAGTGGACCAACTATGTCCACACCCACTCTTTCAAAGGGAACCCCCACCACTGGAAGTGGAATGAGGGGGGCCTTTGGATGCCCACCTGTCTTACCACTGGCTTGACAGGTGGGGCAGGAGAGGCAAAACTCCTTAACCATGTTGGACATATTGGGCCAGTAGAAGTGGTTGACTAACCTCTCCCACGTCTTGGTTTGTCCCAAATGTCCAGCAAGGGGAATGTCATGGGCCAATGTTAGGATGAACTTCCTGAACAGCTGAGGCACTACCACTCTCCTAGTGGCACCAGGTTTGGGGTCTCTTGCCTCAGTGTACAGGAGTCCATCTTCCCAATAGACCCTATGTGTTCCATTTTTCTTGCCTTTGGACTCTTCAGCAGCTTGCTGCCTAAGGCCTTCAAGAGAGGGACAGGTTTCTTGTCCCTTACACAGCTCCTCCCTTGAGGGTCCCCCTGGGCCTAAGAGCTCAACCTGATAAGGTTCAAGCTCCAAAGGCTCAGTTCCCTCAGAGGGCAGAACTTCTTCCTGAGAAGAGAGGTTCCCTTTCTTCTGCTGTGTTGCAGTTGGTTTCCCAACTGACTTTCCTGTTCTCTTGGTAGGCTGGGCCATTCTTCCAGACTCCAGCTCTACTTGTTCACCCTGTGCCTTGCATTGTGCTCTTGTTTTCACACACACCAGTTCAGGGATACCCAGCATTGCTGCATGGGTTTTTAGTTCTACCTCAGCCCATGCTGAGGACTCCAGGTCATTTCCAAGCAGACAGTCCACTGGGATATTTGAGGAGACCACCACCTGTTTCAGGCCATTGACCCCTCCCCATTCTAAAGTAACCATTGCCATGGGATGTACTTTTCTCTGATTGTCAGCGTTGGTGACTGTGTAAGTTTTTCCAGTCAGGTATTGGCCAGGGGAAACCAGTTTCTCTGTCACCATGGTGACACTGGCACCTGTATCCCTCAGGCCCTCTATTCTAGTCCCATTAATTAAGAGTTGCTGTCTGTATTTTTGCATGTTAGGCGGCCAGACAGCTAGTGTGGCTAAATCCACCCCACCCTCAGAAACTAGAGTAGCTTCAGTGTGGACCCTGATTTGCTCTGGGCACACTGTTGATCCCACTTGGAGACTAGCCATACCAGTGTTACCTGGATGGGAGTTTGGAGTGGAACCTTTCTTGGGACAGGCCTTGTCTCCAGTTTGGTGTCCATGCTGTTTACAGCTATGACACCAGGCCTTTTTGGGATCAAAGTTTTTACCCTTGTACCTATTGTTTTGTGAAGAGGCTCTGGGCCCACCCTCCTGTGCAGGTTTTTGGGGGCCTGTAGAAGACTCTTTACTATTTTTAGTTTTGGTTGTCTCATCACCCTTCCCCTGGGGAGTCTTTGTGACCCCTTTCTTTTGGTCACCCCCTGTTGAAGTCTTGGACACCCTTGTCTTGACCCAATGGTCCGCCTTCTTTCCCAATTCTTGGGGAGAAATTGGTCCTAGGTCTACCAGATGCTGATGCAGTTTATCATTGAAACAATTACTCAATAGGTGTTCTTTCACAAATAAATTGTACAGCCCATCATAATTACTTACACCACTGCCTTGAATCCAACCATCTAGTGTTTTCACTGAGTAGTCAACAAAGTCAACCCAGGTCTGGCTCGAGGATTTTTGAGCCCCCCTGAACCTAATCCTGTACTCCTCAGTGGAGAATCCAAAGCCCTCAATCAGGGTACCCTTCAGGAGGTCATAAGATTCTGCATCTTTTCCAGAGAGTGTGAGGAGTCTATCCCTACACTTTCCAGTGAACATTTCCCAAAGGAGAGCACCCCAGTGAGATCTGTTCACTTTTCTGGTTACACAAGCCCTCTCAAAAGCTGTGAACCACTTGGTGATGTCATCACCATCTTCAAATTTTGTCACAATCCCTTTGGGGATTTTTAACACGTCAGGAGAATCTCTGACCCTATTTATATTGCTGCCACCATTGATGGGTCCTAGGCCCATCTCTTGTCTTTCCCTTTCTATGGCTAGGAGCTGTCTCTCTAAAGCCAATCTTTTGGCCATCCTGGCTAACAGGAGGTCATCTTCACTGAGAGCATCCTCAGTGATTTCAGAAATGTGGGACCCTCCTGTGAGGGACTCACCATTTCTGACTAACACAGTTGGAGACAGGACTTGAGGGGTCCTGTTCTCCCTATTTAGGACTGGAGGAGGGACATTGGCCTCCAAGTCACTAATTTCTTCCTCTGTGATGTCATCATCAGAGGGGTTGGCTTTTTCAAACTCTGCCAACAGCTCCTGGAGCTGAATTTTGGTAGGTCTGGAGCCAATGGTTATTTTTTTGATATTACAGAGAGACCTTAGCTCCCTCATCTTAAGATGGAGGTAAGGTGTGGTGTCGAGTTCCACCACATTCATCTCTGTATCAGACATTATTTTGCTAAAAGTTGGAAGACTTTTTAAAGAATCTAAAACTGTTTCTAGAATCTAATTTCAAACTTTTAACAAACTTTTAAACTCTAAAAGACAATGCTAAACAGGGACTTAACACACAAGGCCCTAGCAGGACTTTTAAGAATTTAGAAAAATTTCAAATTGCAAAAATGAATTTCTAATGACAATTTTGGAATTTGTCGTGTGATCAGGTATTGGCTGAGTAGTCCAGCAAATGCAAAGTCTTGTACCCCACCGCTGATCCACCAATGTAGGAAGTTGGCTCTGTATGTGCTATTTCAAAGTAAGGAATAGCATGCACAGAGTCCAAGGGTTCCCCTTAGAGGTAAAATAGTGGTAAAAATAGATAATACTAATGCTCTATTTTGTGGTAGTGTGGTCGAGCAGTAGGCTTATCCAAGGAGTAGTGTTAAGCATTTGTTGCACATACACATAGACAATAAATGAGGTACACACACTCAGAGACAAATCCAGCCAATAGGTTTTTGTATAGAAAAATATCTTTTCTTAGTTTATTTTAAGAACCACAGGTTCAAATTCTACATGTAATATCTCATTCGAAAGGTATTGCAGGTAAGTACTTTAGGAACTTCAAATCATCAAAATTGCATGTATACTTTTCAAGTTATTCACAAATAGCTGTTTTAAAAGTGAACACTTAGTGCAATTTTCACAGTTCCTAGGGGAGGTAAGTATTTGTTAGGTTAACCAGGTAAGTAAGACACTTACAGGGCTTAGTTCTTGGTCCAAGGTAGCCCACCGTTGGGGGTTCAGAGCAACCCCAAAGTCACCACACCAGCAGCTCAGGGCCGGTCAGGTGCAGAGTTCAAAGTGGTGCCCAAAACACATAGGCTAGAATGGAGAGAAGGGGGTGCCCCGGTTCCGGTCTGCTTGCAGGTAAGTACCCGCGTCTTCGGAGGGCAGACCAGGGGGGTTTTGTAGGGCACCGGGGGGGACACAAGCCCACACAGAAATTTCACCCTCAGCAGCGCGGGGGCGGCCGGGTGCAGTGTAGAAACAAGCGTCGGGTTCGCAATGTTAGTCTATGAGAGATCTCGGGATCTCTTCAGCGCTGCAGGCAGGCAAGGGGGGGGGTTCCTCGGGGAAACCTCCACTTGGGCAAGGGAGAGGGACTCCTGGGGGTCACTTCTCCAGTGAAAGTCCGGTCCTTCAGGTCCTGGGGGCTGCGGGTGCAGGGTCTCTCCCAGGCGTCGGGACTTTGGATTCAAAGAGTCGCGGTCAGGGGAAGCCTCGGGATTCCCTCTGCAGGCGGCGCTGTGGGGGCTCAGGGGGGACAGGTTTTGGTACTCACAGTATCAGAGTAGTCCTGGGGTCCCTCCTGAGGTGTTGGATCTCCACCAGCCGAGTCGGGGTCGCCGGGTGCAGTGTTGCAAGTCTCACGCTTCTTGCGGGGAGCTTGCAGGGTTCTTTCAAGGCTGCTGGAAACAAAGTTGCAGCCTTTCTTGGAGCAGGTCCGCTGTCCTCGGGAGTTTCTTGTCTTTTCGAAGCAGGGGCAGTCCTCCGAGGATGTCGAGGTCGCTGGTCCCTTTGGAAGGCGTCGCTGGAGCAGGATCTTTGGAAGGCAGGAGACAGGCCGGTGAGTTTCTGGAGCCAAGGCAGTTGTCGTCTTCTGGTCTTCCTCTGCAGGGGTTTTCAGCTAGGCAGTCCTTCTTCTTGTAGTTGCAGGAATCTAATTTTCTAGGGTTCAGGGTAGCCCTTAAATACTAAATTTAAGGGCGTGTTTAGGTCTGGGGGGTTAGTAGCCAATGGCTACTAGCCCTGAGGGTGGGTACACCCTCTTTGTGCCTCCTCCCAAGGGGAGGGGGTCACAATCCTAACCCTATTGGGGGAATCCTCCATCTGCAAGATGGAGGATTTCTAAAAGTTAGAGTCACTTCAGCTCAGGACACCTTAGGGGCTGTCCTGACTGGCCAGTGACTCCTCCTTGTTTTTCTCATTATTTTCTCCGGCCTTGCCGCCAAAAAGTGGGGCCTGGCCGGAGGGGGCGGGCAACTCCACTAGCTGGAGTGTCCTGCTGGGTTGGCACAAAGGAGGTGAGCCTTTGAGGCTCACCGCCAGGTGTGACAATTCCTGCCTGGGGGAGGTGTTAGCATCTCCACCCAGTGCAGGCTTTGTTACTGGCCTCAGAGTGACAAAGGCACTCTCCCCATGGGGCCAGCAACATGTCTCGGTTTGTGGCAGGCTGCTAAAGCTAGTCAGCCTACACAGATAGTCGGTTAAGTTTCAGGGGGCACCTCTAAGGTGCCCTCTGTGGTGTATTTTACAATAAAATGTACACTGGCATCAGTGTGCATTTATTGTGCTGAGAAGTTTGATACCAAACTTCCCAGTTTTCAGTGTAGCCATTATGGTGCTGTGGAGTTCGTGTTTGACAGACTCCCAGACCATATACTCTTATGGCTACCCTGCACTTACAATGTCTAAGGTTTTGTTTAGACACTGTAGGGGTACCATGCTCATGCACTGGTACCCTCACCTATGGTATAGTGCACCCTGCCTTAGGGCTGTAAGGCCTGCTAGAGGGGTGTCTTACCTATACTGCATAGGCAGTGAGAGGCTGGCATGGCACCCTGAGGGGAGTGCCATGTCGACTTACTCGTTTTGTCCTCACTAGCACACACAAGCTGGCAAGCAGACTGTCTGTGCTGAGTGAGAGGTCTCCAGGGTGGCATAAGACATGCTGCAGCCCTTAGAGACCTTCCTTGGCATCAGGGCCCTTGGTACTAGAAGTACCAGTTACAAGGGACTTATCTGGATGCCAGGGTCTGCCAATTGTGGATACAAAAGTACAGGTTAGGGAAAGAACACTGGTGCTGGGGCCTGGTTAGCAGGCCTCAGCACACTTTCAATTGTAAACATAGCATCAGCAAAGGCAAAAAGTCAGGGGGCAACCATGCCAAGGAGGCATTTCCTTACAAGATGTGAATGTGGTGGAACTCGACACCACACCTTACCTCCATCTTAAGATGAGGGAGCTAAGGTTACTCTGTAAAATAAAGAAAATAGTAATGGGCCCCAGACCTTCCAAACTACAGCTCCAGGAGCTGTTGGCAGAGTTTGAAAAGGCCAACCCCTCTGAGGATGGCAACTCAGAGGATGATGATAGTGACTTGGAGGGTGATTCCCCCTACCAGTCCTATCTAGGGAGGACAGGGCCTCTCAAGCCCTGACTCCAAGCATAATAGTCAGAGATGCTGGCTCCCTCACAGGAGGGACCAACCTCTCTGAAATCACTGAGGATAACTCCAGTGAAGAGGACATACAGTTAGCCAGGATGGCCAAAAGATTGGCTTTGGAAAGACAGATCCTAGCCATAGAAAGGGAAAGACAAGAGATGGGCCTAGGACCCATCAATGGTGGCAGCAACATAAATAGGGTCAGAGATTCTCCTGACATGTTGAAAATCCCTAAAGGGATTGTAACTAAATATGAAGATGGTGATGACATCACCAAATGGTTCACAGCTTTTGAGAGGGCTTGTGTAACCAGAAAAGTGAACAAATCTCACTGGGGTGCTCTCCTTTGGGAAATGTTCACAGGAAAGTGTAGGGATAGACTCCTCACACTCTCTGGAAAAGATGCAGAATCTAATGACCTCATGAAGGGTACCCTGATTGAGGGCTTTGGATTCTCCACTGAGGAGTATAGGATTAGATTCAGGGGGGCTAAAAAATCCTCGAGCCAGACCTGGGTTGACTTTGTAGACTACTCAATAAAAACACTAGATGGTTGGATTCAAGGCAGTGGTGTAAGTAATTATGATGGGCTGTACAATTTATTTGTGAAAGAACACCTATTAAGTAATTGTTTCAATGATAAACTGCATCAGCATCTGGTAGACCTAGGACCAATTTCTCCCCAAGAATTGGGAAAGAAGGCGGACCAATTGGGTCAAGACTAGGGTGTCCAAAACTTCCACAGGGGGTGACCAAAAGAAAGGGGTCACAAAACCTCCCCAGGGGAAGGGTGGTGAGACAGCCAAAAACAAAAATAGTAAAGAGTCTTCTACAGGCCCCCAAAAACCTGCACAGGAGGGTGGGCCCAGAGCCTCTTCACAAAACAATTCTGGGTACAAGGGTAAAAACTTTGATCCCAAAAAGGCCTGGTGTCGTAGCTGTAGTCAGTCTGGACACCAAACTGGAGACACGGCCTGTCCCAAGAAAAATACCACTTCAAACTCCACTCCAGCTAACACTGGAATGGCTAGTCTCCAAGTGGGATCAACAGTGTGCCCAGAGCAAATCAGGTGTCACACTGAAGCTACATTAGTCTCTGAGGGTGGGGTGGATTTAGCCACACTGGCTGCCTGGCCCCCTAACATGCAAAAATACAGGCAGCAGCTCTTAATTAATGGAACAAGTGTAGAGGGCCTGAGGGATACAGGTGCCAGTGTCACTATGGTGACAGAGAAACTGGTTTCCCCTGGCCAATACCTGACTGGACAAACCTATCCAGTCACCAATGCTGACAATCAAACTAAAGTACATCCCATGGCAATGGTAACTTTAGAGTGGGGAGGGGTCAATGGCCTGAAACAGGTGGTGGTCTCCTCAAATATCCCAGTAGACTGTTTGCTTGGAAATGACCTGGAGTCCTCAGCATGGGCTTAGGTAGAACTGAAAACCCATGAGCCATGCTGGGTATCCCTGAACTGGTGTGTGTCAATACAAGGGCACAGTGCAAGGCACAGGGTGAAAAAGTAGAGCTGGAGTCTGGAAGAAAGGCCCAGCCTACCAAGAGAAAAGGAAAGTCAGCTGGGAAACCAGCTGCAACACAACAAGAAAAAGAGAGCCTCTCTTCTCAGGAAGAAGTTCTGCCCTCTGAGGGAACTGAGCCTATGGAGCTGGAACCTTACCAGGTTGAGCTCTTAGGCCCAGGGGGACCCTCAAGAGAAGAGTTGTGTAAGGGGCAAGAAACCTGTCCCTCTCTTGAAGGCCTTAGGCAGCAAGCTGCTGAAGAGTCCAAAGGCAAGAAAAATGGAACACATAGGGTCTATTGGGAAGATTGACTCCGGTACACTGAGGCAAGAGATCCCAAACCTGGTGCCACTAGGAGAGTGGTAGTGCCTCAGGCGTTCAGAGAGTTTATTCTGACCTTAGCCCATGATATTCCCCTTGCTGGGCATTTGGGACAAACCAAGACGTGGGAGAGATTAGTCAACCACTTCCACTGGCCCAACATGTCCCAGAAGGTTAAGGAGTTTTGCATCTCCTGTCCCACCTGTCTAGCCAGTGGTAAGACAGGTGGACATCCAAAGGCCCCCCTCATTCCACTTCCAGTGGTGGGGGTCCCCTTTGAAAGAGTGGGTGTGGACATAGAGGGTCCACTTGAACCTCCCACAGCCTCAGGAAATATGTACATCCTAGTAGTAGTGGATCATGCTACTAGGTATCCTGAAGCTATTCCCCTTAGGTCGACTACTGCCCCTGCAGTAGCCAAGGCCCTCATTGGTATCTTTACCAGAGTGGGCTTCCCTAAGGAGGTGGTGTCTGACAGAGGTACCAACTTCATGTCAGCATACCTGAAACACATGTGGAATGAGTGTGGAGTGACTTATAAATTCACTACACCATATCATCCACAAACTAATGGCCTTGTTGAGAGATTCAACAAGACATTAAAGGGCATGATCATGGGGCTCCCAGAAAAACTCAAAAGGAGATGGGATGTCCTCCTGCCATGTCTGCTTTTCGCTTACAGAGAGGTGCCTCAGAAGGGAGTAGGGTTCTCACCCTTTGAACTTCTGTTTGGCCACCCTGTAAGGGGACCTCTTGCTCTTGTGAAAGAAGGGTGGGAGAGACCTCTTCATGAGCCTAAACAAGACATAGTGGACTATGTACTTGGCCTTCGCTCAAGAATGGCAGAGTACATGGAAAAGGAAAGTAAAAACCTTGAGGCCAGCCAACAGCTCCAGAAGTTTTGGTATGACCAAAAGGCTGCAATGGTTGAATTTCAACCAGGGCAGAAAGTCTGGGTTTTGGAGCCTGTGGCTCCCAGGGCACTTCAGGACAGATGGAGTGGCCCTTACCCAATCCTGGAAAAGAAGAGTCAGGTCACCTACCTGGTGGACCTGGACACAAGCAGGAGCCCCAAGAGGGTGATCCATGTAAACCGCCTAAAACTCTTCCATGATAGGGCTGATGTGAATCTGTTGATGGTAACAGATGAGGACCAGGAAGCTGAGAGTGAGCCTCTCCCTGATCTCCTCTCATCAGACCCTAAAGATGGCTCAGTGGATGGAGTGATCTATTCAGACACCCTCTCTGGCCAACAGCAATCTGATTGTAGGAAGGTCCTGCAACAGTTTGCTGAGCTCTTTTCCTTAACCCCTGGTCAGACACACCTGTGTACCCATGATGTGGACACAGGAGACAGCATGCCTGTCAAAAACAAAATCTTCAGACAGTCTGATCAAGTTAAGGAAAGCATCAAGGTGGAAGTCCACAAGATGCTGGAATTGGGAGTAATTGAGCACTCTGACAGCCCCTGGGCTAGCCCAGTGGTCTTAGTCCCCAAACCTCACACCAAAGATGGAAAGAGAGAGATAAGGTTTTGTGTGGACTACAGAGGTCTTAATTCTGTCACCAAGACAGATGGCCATCCCATTCCTAGAGCTGACGAGCTGATTGACAAATTAGGTGCTGCCAAATTCTTAAGTACCTTTGACTTAACAGCAGGGTACTGGCAAATCAAAATGGCACCTGGAGCAAAAGAGAAAACAGCATTCTCCACACCTGATGGGCATTATCAGTTTACTGTTATGCCCTTTGGTTTAAAGAATGCCCCTGCCACCTTCCAAAGGTTAGTGAATCAAGTCCTTGCTGGGTTGGAGTCCTTTAGTGCAGCTTATCTTGATGATATTGCTGTCTTTAGCTCCAACTGGCAGGATCACCTGGTCCACCTGAAGAAGGTTTTGAAGGCTCTGCAATCAGCAGGCCTCTCTATCAAGGCATCCAAATGCCAGATAGGGCAGGGAACTGTGGTTTACTTGGGACAACTTGTAGGTGGAGGCCAAGTTCAGCCACTCCAGCCTAAGATCCAGACTATTCTGGACTGGGCAGCCCCAAAAACCCAGACTCAAGTCAGGGCATTCCTTGGCTTGACTGGGTACTATAGGAGGTTTGTGAAGGGATATGGATCCATTGTGACAGCCCTCACAGAACTCACCTCCAAGAAAATGCCCAAGAAAGTAAACTGGACTGTAGAATGCCAACAGGCCTTTGACACCCTGAAACAAGCTATGTGCACAGCACCAGTTCTAAAAGCTCCAGATTACTCCAAGCAATTCATTGTGCAAACAGATGCCTCTGAACATGGGATAGGGGCAGTTTTGTCCCAAACAAATGATGATGGCCTTGACCAGCCTGTTGCTTTCATTAGCAGGAGGTTACTCCCCAGGGAGCAGCGTTGGAGTGCCATTGAGAGGGAGGCCTTTCCTGTGGTTTGGTCCCTGAAAAAGCTGAGACCATACCTCTTTGGTACTCACTTTGTAGTTCAAACCGACGACAGACCTCTCAGATGGCTGATGCAAATGAAAGGTGAAAATCCAAAACTGTTGAGGTGGTCCATCTCCCTACAGGGAATGGACTTTATAGTGGAACACAGACCTGGGACTGCCCATGCCAACGCAGATGGCCTTTCCAGGTTCTTCCACTTAGAAAATGAAGACTCTCTTGGGAAAGGTTAGTCTCATCCTCTTTCGTTTGGGGGGGGGGGGTTGTGTAAGGAAATGCCGCCTTGGCATGGTTACCCCCTGACTTTTTGCCTTCGCTGATGCTATGTTTTGAATTGAAAGTGTGCTGAGGCCTACTAACCAGGCCCCAGCACCAGTGTTCTTTCCCTAACCTGTACTTTTGTATCCACAATTGGCACACCCTAGCATCCAGGTAAGTCCCTTGTAACTGGTACCTTTGGTACCAAGGGCCCTGATGCCAGGGAAGGTCTCTAAGGGCTGCAGCATGTCTTATGCCACCCTGGAGACCCCTCACTCAGCACAGACACACCGCTTGCCAGCTTGTGTGTGCTGGTGAGAACAAAATGAGTAAGTCGACATGGCACTCCCCTCAGGGTGCCATGCCAGCCTCTCACTGCCTATGCCAGTATAGATAAGTAACCCCTCTAGCAGGCCTTACAGCCCTAAGGCAGGGTGGACTATACCATAGGTGAGGGCACCAGTGCATGAGCACTGTGCCCCTACAGGGTCTAAGCAAAACCTTAGACATTGTAAGAGCAGGGTAGCCATAAGAGTATATGGTCTGGGAGTCTGTCAAACACGAACTCCACAGCACCATAATGGCTACACTGAAAACTGGGAAGTTTGGTATCAAACTTCTCAGCACAATAAATGCACACTGATGCCAGTGTACATTTTATTGTGAAACACACCCCAGAGGGCACCTTAGAGGTGCCCCCTGAAACCTTAACCGACTATCTGTGTAGGCTGACTGGTTCCAGCAGCCTGCCACAACCGAGACATGTTGCTGGCCCCATGGGGAGAGTGCCATTGTCACTCTGAGGCCAGTAACAAAGCCTGCACTGGGTGGAGATGCTAACACCTCCCCCAGGCAGGAGCTGTAACACCTGGCGGTGAGCCTCAAAGGCTCACCCCCTTTGTTCCAGCACCACAGGGCACTCCAGCTAGTGGAGTTGCCCGCCCCCTCCGGCCACGGCCCCACTTTTGGCGGCAAGGCCGGGGGAAATAATGAGAATAACAAGGAGGAGTCACTGGCCAGTCAGGACAGCCCCTAAGGTGTCCTGAGCTGAAGTGACTCTAACTTTTAGAAATCCTCCATCTTGCAGATGGAGGATTTCCCAATAGGATTAGGGATGTGACCCCCTCCCCTTGGGAGGAGGCACAAAGAGGGTGTACCCACCCTCAGGGCTAGTAGCCATTGGCTACTAACCCCCCAGACCTAAACACGCCCTTAAATTCAGTATTTAAGGGCTTCCCTGAACCTAAGAATTTAGATTCCTGCAACTTACAAGAAGAAGAAGACTGCTGAGCTGAAAGACCCCTGCAGAGGAAGAAAAGAAGACACCAACTGCTTTGGCCCCAGACCTACCGGCCTGTCTCCTGCCTTCCAAAGAAACCTGCTCCAGCGACGCTTTACCAAGGACCAGCGACCTCTGAATCCTCAGAGGACTGCCCTGCTTCAAGAAAGACAAGAAACTCCAGAGGACAGCAGCACTGCTCCAAAAGAACTGCAACTTTGTTTCAAAGGAGCAGATTTAAAGACCCCTGCAACTCCCCGCAAGAAGCGTGAGACTTGCAACACTGCACCCGGCGACCCCGACTCGACTGGTGGAGATCCAACACCTCAGGGAGGACCCTCCGGCGACTCCAAGACCGTGAGTAACCAAAGTTGTCCCCCCTGAGCCCCCACAGCGACGCTTGCAGAGGGAATCCCGAGGCTCCCCCTGACCGCGACTGCCTGAACTCTAATTTCCCGACGGCTGGAAAAGACCCTGCACCCGCAGCCCCCAGCACCTGAAGGATCGGAACTTCTGTGCAGGAGTGACCCCCAGGAGGCCCTCTCCCTTGCCCAGGTGGTGGCTACCCCGAGGAGCCCCCCCCTTGCCTGCCTGCACCGCTGAAGAGACCCCTTGGTCTCCCATTGAAATCTACAGAGAACCCGACGCTTGTTTGCACACTGCACCCGGCCGCCCCGCGCTGCTGAGGGTGTACTTTTTGTGTGGACTTGTGTCTCCCCCGGTGCCCTACAAAACCCCCCTGGTCTGCCCTCCGAAGACGCGGGTACTTACCTGCTGGCAGACTGGAACCGGGGCACCCCCTTCTCTCCATTGAAGCCTATGTGTTTTGGGCACCTCTTTGACCTCTGCACCTGACCGGCCCTGAGCTGCTGGTGTGGTAACTTTGGGGTTGCTCTGAACCCCCAACGGTGGCCTACCTTGGACCCAAAACTGAGACCTGTAAGTGATTTACTTACCTGCAAAAAATAACAATACTTTACCTCCCCCAGGAACTGTGAAAATTGCACTAAGTTTCCACTTTTAAAACAGCTTATTGTGTTTTATGTAAAAAGTATATATGCTACTGTGATTATTCAAAGTTCCTAAAGTACTTACCTGCAATACCTTTCAAATGAGATATTACATGTAGAATTTGAACCTATGGTTCTTAAAATAAACTAAGAAAATATATTTTTCTATAACAAAACCTATTGGCTGGATTTGTCTCTGAGTGTGTGTTCCTCATTTATTGCCTGTGTGTATGTACAACAAATGCTTAACACTACTCCTTGGATAAGCCTACTGCTCGACCACACTACCACAAATTAGAGCATTAGTATTATCTCTTTTTGCCACTATCTTACCTCTAAGGGGAACCCTTGGACTCCGTGCATACTATTCCTTACTTTGAAATAGTGCATACAGAGGCAACTTCCTACAATCACGCTTTTGTGAAGACACAAGGAACACGTTGCTGGGGTTGAAAGAGTGCAAACAGAACAGCAGAAAATGTTCCCGTACTTATGTCTATGTAAAATGTGATGTTTTGTACTGTGAAACTGTGATCTAATGCTCAAACATCAATAATGAAATCACATTTCATCATATTTCCATAAGGAAATACAAAGTTTATTAAGTGACGAGGAGAAATGAGAAAACTACTGGAAAGTACATAAAAAAATAAGGTGATGAGATGAGGTGCACTCTGTATATGTTAAATGAAATAAAACACGTTCTGAGATGGTGTCGTATGGTGAACATGCTACCAATTTAAGCAGAGTGAAAACTGAACACTTAAAACACAATGGGAATAACCTTGAGTGAGACGTCATTTGTAATATATTGGGTATTATTAATCTTTGGGCAAGCTTGACGATGTTCTTTAAATCAATGAAAAGAATTGCGTTAGAAACTTTAGTTGCTATAAAGAAACAGCTTTACAGCCAAATATCACACATTATATTTCTGACCCATTTCTGAAAACTTTCTCTTAGGGGCAGATGGCTAGAGCAAGACACTACACACCATTTAAGCAAGGTGACTTGCTTTTATCGCACTCAAGAATCCTGTTTAACATTTCAATCTTTATGATTTCATTCGGCCTCTTAGCTGCTGATCCGCTTTGAATTCCCACTGCTGCTTGTCTTTCTTTATTTCGCTTGTAAAAGCAGAGATGGTGTTTGGACACATGTGCATTAAAAGCGTCCACCCATATTTGAAAAGAAGAGAAAGAATATGAAAAAAAGGTCTTAATAAAAAAAAAAACTTGTATTGTGGACAAACAATGCTGATAAAAGTTTACTTTATTGCTTTGACGTGTTATTAACTTGCCAAAACAGGTAGCAATGAGAATCATATCTGTCAAATTAGCACATGGCCGATTTCTTAAATTTGAGCATGCGGAAGTACACCATCAAACTCTCTTTACTTGGTCTAGTGCACAATACAATCCAGTTTCCTTGAATCTCAATATTTAACAAGATTGAAAATGAATTATTTGGGGCATATCATCACTTTCTAGTCTGAGGTCAATCATATAATCATGTAGGTCAGTAAAAGGTGCTAGAAAAACAAAGGCGTACTCAACCACTGCTTTAAAGATAGGCGTAAAAGGTGACTATTTAGCCAGCTGGACCCCAGGGAACCAACCTGCCTTTCAACAACCTAACTCAAGAAGAGTACTGAATAAAAATACCCCTTTTTGGGGGTCTTTGCACTGAATTCTATGTCAGTACCGTAGGCGAGGATTATGCCTTCTTTCTTCTCTAGAATAGGAGCCATCTCAGAACCAAGTAAACTATAGCTCCCATGAACAACTGGGAAAAGCTGGACAAACAAACAACCAACCAATCAGGTAGAGACACAGTCCATTATATGCTGCTTTCCATACACCATCTTCCTCCTTTTCGTTGCTTCTCGCAGCTGTCAAATAAGTGCTTCTCCTTGTGATTTATTTGCTTATTGCACTGTGTTGGCTTTGTACTTGCCGTTTGTTCTTTTAGGTTACCCACACCCGTGGAGGCACCGTTTCTTCTACGTGGAGTGCCTTTTTTAATGTCAAGGCTGCGCTGTGCGGTCCACTCCACCTGGTGGCGCCCGCACGTTACTGCAACATTTCGCCTCAACGGTCTCTATGGTCACTGCCTCATTGAGCGTTCTTTGATTCTTGTCAGAAGATCAACGCGCGGAGAGATGCAGACTTCAGCCGTCCCAGCTGGCCTGGAGTGTAACGCTCTGCAGGGCCCATACAACCCATGCAGGCTCACTGAATTGGCTTGGTTGCGCTGGTGCACATTCGATGCCCCATTCAGGGTGCCTACTGGAGGTCAGTGACCTCACTGCTGAACACCTGTTTGGGTCGGTAATTAGGGCCTTGGGCCCTCCTGTGCTGCGCATTAGTGGTGTACTAGGGGCACCTCACCCATGCCCATAGTGCAAAGTACAAACAGAGAAGTAAATACATAAATACAAACACAGATTGTGTGTTGCAGCATACCGCTGCTTCAGGGTTCAGGTTGGGGCTCCACATTTACGCTTATACTTAAGCCCTGTGAGTGTGTGGATGCCAGTGTTCCCCATAATCTTGGTGCAATCTGCCCCCCCCCGATCTTGTGCCTTGCCCTTCTACAGCCCCAACAATGCAGGAGATTTATGATTCCTACTCTGAGGAGAAGGCCATTACCTACCTCCGTACTGACTAGCATTTATGTGGCATTATGGATGCCTCCATTTACATGGCTGTCTCGGAAGCAATGGAAGCACTGGAATGAAAAACTAATGAACCATGCAGTGCAGTGCTTTAAACCCCTCAACACAAGTACAGACTCCAAGGGATTATTCTCCCTGCCGCTGTACCTGCGATACCTCAGCCATCCAGGAAGCGCACAAGCGTGGATCTCAATGCCTTTGCCCAGGTCAAGAGTGTTTTTCTGGACCAAGCTTCCTTTGAGCCTTCAGGCCCTGCCACCCCCCCCGCCACCTGACCAGAGCCCACCTTCCCCTCTCCTGATCTTCCGGGGCAGATGATTCTCCAAACAACAACGACTAGCTCACGCTGGGCCAGCCATGGCATCCTTGTTCAGACACTCCCCTACTGATGGTGCAGCACCCATGCCAGAGTAGGACTTGATGGATCCCGATCAACTCCTCCACCCACACTTCTCCGATTGTGTTCTCTCTGATGAAGTGTCTTCCTATGTGGCGAGGCACTTGAGGTAACCTCTTGAGAAGGAGGTTCATAACTGCCTCAAAGCGGGATGCCTGCGACCTTCGTTGGCAGATAAAGTCACCCTTACCCCGGATATTGACACCCCACCACCTTTTTTGCAAAATACATCCGGGATCGTACAAAATGGATTGACCACTCCTGATGTTCTTGCCAGAACTCATTGTTGGACCTGGCAAAAATTCTAGATACGGTGTAAGATGCCAAGGCCTCCCGCTCTTTGATTTCACCAGAGATCCTCTCAGGATGGGCGCAGGGGCCACTATTTTTCTTGGCAGCGTCCACTGCGTTTTCGGCCAAAGTAGCTTCTCTTTCATGAGTCATATCTTGACAAAGAGTCTCTGACGTCAGGGCTCTGGACATCACTGGCAGAGTTTTTACTCCAGGTGACTTTTTGTATTTCCCAAAGGATGAAAACAGATTCCAAGAAAGACTATCTCATACCCATCTTTCCCTGACTCTCCTAAGTTACGTGTGGTCAAGTGTCTGAAGGTGTCAACTCCTTATTGCTCTCTCCAAGTCGCATAAAGCAGTCTCTTCCCCACAGCCTGGTGGGTAAAGTGTGCTATGCAGGAAGCCGGCCTGGATACTTGATTTTTTGGACCTCATTGCTCGACTGGAAGATATCATGAATGAAGTGGATTGGTCTTCGGACTCTGTACTTAAGGGGTTTTATTTTGAACCACTTCATTTTATGGCATCTTTAGTGGTGGATACGCTTTGAACTAGCATAATCCTAGTGGACGTGGTTCGAAAGAGCCCACTCTGAGGACAGGCAGCTTTGTAACTTACATAAGTAACTGTTTATGAGCATACTTCTTATTTGCAAAAGTTGTGTATTTGCCCTTCTGGTTATCTCAGTCACACTCATGTTTAACTTTTACTCTCAGGCTGTTGAAGTTCCTGAGGTTCGTCTTTGCTTACAGTTTTCCTTCTCTTCATAGGGAATGATATGGGTAAGAAGCACTAGAAGATGATCTTCAGCTGCTCGTCGCTCGAAGAAAGAGGAAGACATCGTACGGAAACAGAAATATAGTGGACTGTGTATCTACCTAATTGGTTCTTTGTTTGTTCAGCTATCTTCCAGTTGTTCATGGGAGCTGTAGTTTACTTGATTCTGACATGGCTTCTATTAAAATAAAGCGAAGAAAGAAGACATAATCCTTGCCTCTGTGTCCTTAATAGAACTGACACTTTCCATTACAAAAGCTAGGAAATTTTATATTGGGAACGGGGGCTCAGGAACTACCTGTGTGCGGTCCAGGTTGGAAGACTTCTTGTTGTCAAATGTATAAAATTGGTTTAGATTGAAACCCCGTGTTAAGATGGCTTCATGGTCTACAAACATCAATATAACCTGGTAAAGTTGATCTACAAAGGAACTTATAAGGGAATATTTTTTATTCAATTAGGGTGAACACACATGTTGATGAATAGAAATTTTGCATATAGTGATAGATTATTTTTTACCATGATGAAAAAAAGCAAATATATTTCAGGAAATGTGTCAAGATGTTTCAAGGACACAATTAGTGAAGCTGTCAAAAGGACTGTAAGACCACGAGCTAACCAGCCCCTTTAAAAATACTCACAAGCTGTAACGTAAGTGAGTCATGAACTGAGGCAGTAAATCTCTTGCACTCATGTTTCATGTGAGTCTGCAACATTGCAAGAGAAAAGTTTAATGCACCCTTGAGGCAATTCCGGTGCGAAGGAGCAGCTCTAAGGGCGCACCTAGGGTAAAGGTTTGAGAAAGTTTGTAAGGGCACAGTGAGTGCGTCCTGTCTATGTTCTGTTTGAAGTGCCTGCCACCCACCGCCACTTTATCACCTGTGGACTGTTTCCTTAACAACATGGTAGAGTCGCTCCTTCCTTGCAAGAGACCACAAGTTGTTCTCTGATTTTTGAATGCCTTCCGAATCGATGGTGTGCAACAGTAAACGCATCCTGAGTGTTCTACTTCTCCTCCATTTCATTACTAAGGGAATTAAAACTGATGAATATTTGAGGAATTTTAACAGTAATATCTCAACTTAGAAAGGTATGTTTTTTTAGTGAATACTGCCTTAACATCACCCGCCGAACACTATACTGTTCCTGTTCCCTCCAGAAAGCAGTCAGTTAACGGAGAGTAGAAGCTCACATTCACCAATGCTGCACTAACTGAATGGCCTTGTGAGGGGACTGACTTGATTAAGCACAGGATATTCTCTCACTTAAGGCTGTCAAATGTTCCTCTCCAGAGTTGTTGGGGGTGAAAAGAAGTGCAGTCCCCTAACATATAGCACTAAAAAGCATCTATTGTCATGCTGGGTTGCACAGGCAGGGTGCACTCCATTTTTCCTCCAGTGGCCCTCAAGATGGATATTACTATGTATAGAACTCAATGCCCTTTCCATTAGCAAATAGGACGATGTAAGGGAGATGCGAGAGGATGTGGCATAACAGCATGAGCTGCTGACTTTGTAGCTGGGGAACCAGGTTTGAGTCTTGGCATCGGCTCAACATGGGGTGATTCAGAGCAAATCACTTAGAGCCTGATTACAACCTTGGCAGATGGGATACTCCATCATAAACGTGACACGGATATCCGGCCGGCCGTTTTACAAGTTCCATAGGATATAATGTAACCTGAAAATACACCAGTCGGATTTCCGTCACGTTTGCGACAGAATATTCCATCCGCAAAGGTCGTATTCAGGCCCTTAATCTCCCCGTTTTGAAAAACAATTTAATGTTTCCTTATATAACCTAACTGGTGCTTAAGTAACACACTCTAATGTCGTCAAGAAGGGTTTGCACTATATAAAACTGCAAAAATTAAAGTCCTTTGACATCGACTTGCTGGATCGGGGATTCATTACCGAACACAACTGGGAGCTCAGATAAAACTGAGGATGAAAGGAAAGAAAAAAGCGGATGCATCAGGGTTCAAAATAATGTTGGTGGTTAGGAGGGAGACCTCAGTGGTACAAGACTATTGTGAGTGTCATGGTTATGACATGATACTGGTGGGGCTTTGGCTTAGTTAACGACTGAGATAGCTCTCCCACCAGAATAATGTGTGCCAACATAACTGAGTTTATTGATTTGTGACCATAAGCATCTACCATAATTTGTTTCAATACTTTGATCGTAGGTATATCCAAGACCACAAAACTATGAGTTATTGCGGTCTGCTTTTCAAAACCTGCCTTTATTTGGCGCAGAAAACAGGAAATAATTTTTCTGGTTGGCTGTTCTTCAACTGTCAAATGTGATTTACATTTTTGCTTTGGTGTTTGATTAACCTAGCAAGTTTTTTTCCCATTTTTTTAAATGTCTAAACTAAAAGGTTCCCCCTTGTCCAAAGTAGCCTCCATCCAAGAATTATTAGTCATGAAGAGCTGTGGATGAATTGTTGGTAGGTTTTAGGTGGTTTGAGTTACTTAAAATGCCTGCCAAAAGACAAATAGGCATACACAATAAGGCTCCAATTTTGCCATGTATACTACATTTGTTTATCTATAATACATAGCATTAAGTTGTACTGGTGTACAACTAAATTATAAACTAGTATACAGGATTAAAACAAACACATTACAGTCCTTCAACAAAAAGTTTTGAATACACATCGGAGTTCATGATACACACACGAGAGGTAAGTTGTATTCTTTTGAGACAAAGCAAGCACCTAGACCGGAAAGGAAGGGGTTATTACCAGTCTATTATGGTCCATGGAAGTGTGCGGTCATAGTGTCTCTGTTATTGCAGGGGGGTTTAAAAAAAAATCAGTTTTAAAGTACTCTCTAGAGAGATACTGTATGGTCATAGAGAAACAGAATTACTGACTTGTGATCCTAGTCCTACCTCATGGGTAATTTATTGCAACACATTAAGAGGTCAATGTATCTTGGATTCAGAAACACATTTTAAATACATAAATGTTTTTTTTTAAATTTGTAAAGAAAACATGCAGATAGGAGACAACGGGCCAGATGTACAAAGTCATTTTGCATTTTTTAACGGTCCGAGTTGCTATTTCGGGAAGTTAAAAAATGCAAAATGGGTTTTCAGATGTACAAAGCGCTACAGGGAATCGCAAATAGGGATTACCTATTTGCGATTCCTATTCAGATGTACAAAGCATTCCCTAAATGCGAATTCGGCATTTCGGAAACGCAATTACCATTGACTTCAAGTCGATGGTAACCATGGGGTATTTCCAAAAGGCACCCCAAAATGCTTTTTTAAAGTGAAATAGGGCACATGCATGCCCTTAGAAATATCTGTGCTGTAAGTGTGCATCACTATTTTTGGGGTGCATTTCGTGGGGGGGGGACTTTTGCCCATAGCCATCCTTGGTTTTGCATTTCCCAAATAGCGATTTCCTTTTCCTTTTAGGAAATCGTTATTTGTGAAATTCAAAACAGGCCCACTGTCACAAATTGCATCGGATTTCTTTTTTGTGATTCCCTAATAGTCATTATCTAGGTGTAAAGAAATGGCTCCCTGTTGCAGTTACCCCCCCCACTTTTTGCCTGATACTGATGCTGACTTGACTGAGAAGTGTGCTGGGACCCTGCTAACCAGGCCCCAGCACCAGTGTTCTTTCACCTAAAATGTACCATTGTCTCCACAATTGGCACACCCTGGCATCCAGGTAAGTCCCTTGTAACTGGTACCGCTGGTACCAAGGGCCCTGATGCCAGGGAAGGTCTCTAAGGGCTGCAGCATATCTTATGCCACCCTGGGGACCCCTCACTCAGCACAGACACACTGCTTGCCAGCTTGTGTGTGCTAGTGGGGATAAAATGACTAAGTTGACATGGCACTCCCCTCAGGGTGCCATGCCAACCTCACACTGCCTGTGGCATAGGTAAGTCACCCCTCTAGCAGGCCTTACAGCCCTAAGGCAGGGTGCACTATACCACAGGTGAGGGCATAGGTGCATGAGCACTATGCCCCTACAGTGTCTAAGCAAAACCTTAGACATTGTAAGTGCAGGGTAGCCATAAGAGTATATGGTCTGGGAGTCTGTCAAAAACGAACTCCACAGCTCCATAATGGCTACACTGAATACTGGGAAGTTTAGTATCAAACTTCTCAGAATAATAAACCCACACTGATGCCAGTGGTGGATTTATTAAAAAATGCACACAGAGGACATCTTAGAGATGTCCCATGTATTTTACCCAATTTTTCAGTGCAGGACTGACTAGTCTGTGCCAGCCTGCTGCTGAGAGACCAGTTTCTGACCCCATGTGGTGAGGGCCTTTGTGCTCTCTGAGGACAGAAACAAAAGCCTGCTCTGGGTGGAGATGCTACACACCTCCCCCCTGCAGGAACTGTAACACCTAGCAGTGAGCCTCAAAGGCTCAGGCTTCGTGTTACAATGCCCCAGGGCACTCCAGCTAGTGGAGATGCCCGCCCCCTGGACACAGCCCCCACTTTTGGCGGCAAGTCCAGGGGAGATAATGAGAAAAACAAGGAGTCGTCACTGGCCAGTCATAACAGCCCCTAAGGTGTCCTGAGCTGAGGTGACTCTGACTTTTAGAAATTGGAGGATTCCCCCAATAGGATTAGGGATGTGCCCCCCTCCCCTCAGGGAGGAGGCACAAAGAGGGTGTAGCCACCCTCAGGGCTAGTAGCCATTGGCTACTAACCCCCCAGACCTAAACACACCCCTAAATCGAGTATTTAGGGGCTCCCCAGAACCTAGAAACTCAGATTCCTGCAACCTAAGAAGAAGAGGACTGCTAACCTGAAAAACCCTGCAGAGAAGACGGAGACACCAACTGCTTTGGCCCCAGCTCTACCGGCCTGTCTCCCCACTTCTAAAGACACTGCTCCAGCGACGCTTTCCCCAGGGACCAGCGACCTCTGAATCCTCAGAGGACTGCCCTGCTCTAGAAGGACCAAGAACTCCCAAGGACAGCGGCTCTGTTCACCCAAGACTGCAACTTTGTTACAAAGGAGCAACTTTAAAACAACTTGCGTTTCCCGCCAGAAGCGTGAGACTTGCCACTTTGCACCCGACGCCCCCGGCTCGACTTGTGGAGAACAATCACTTCAGGGAGGACTCCCCGGCAACTGCGAGACCGTGAGTAGCCAGAGTTGCCCCCCCCCTGAGCCCCCACAGCGACGCCTGCAGAGGGAATCCCGAGGCTCCCCCTGACCGCGACTGCCTGTTCCTCAGATCCCGACGCCTGGAACAGACTCTGCACCCGCAGCCCCCAGGACCTGAAGGATCCAAACTCCAGTGCAGGAGTGACCCCCAGGAGGCCCTCTCCCTTGCCCAGGAGGTGGCTACCCCGAGGAGCCCCCCCCCCTTGCCTGCATCGCTGAAGAAACCCCTTGGTCTCCCATTGATTTCCATTGGAAACCCGACGTGTGTTTGCACACTGCACCCGGCCGCCCCCGTGCTGCTGAGGGTGTACTGTCTGTGCTAACTTGTGTCCCCCCCGGTGCCCTACAAAACCCCCCTGGTCTGCCCTCCGAAGACGCGGGTACTTACCTGCTGGCAGACTGGAACCGGGGCACCCCCTTCTCCATTGAAACCTATGCGTTTTGGGCACCACTTTGAACTCTGCACCTGACCGGCCCTGAGCTGCTGGTGTGGTAACTTTGGGGTTGCTCTGAACCCCCAACGGTGGGCTACCTTGGACCCAAACTTGAACCCCGTAGGTGGTTTACTTACCTGCAAAAAACAACTAACTCTTACTCCCCCTAGGAACTGTGAAAATTGCACTGTCTAGTTTTGAAATAGCTATATGTGATTTATGTGAAAAGTATATATGCTATTTTGATTATTCAAAGTTCCTAAAGTACCTACCTGCAATACCTTTCATATGAAGTATTACATGTAAAATTTGAACCTATGGTTCTTAAAATAAACTAAGAAAATGTATTTTTCTATACAAAAACCTATTGGCCTGGAATTGTCTCTGAGTGTGTGTTCCTCATTTATTGCCTGTGTGAGTACAACAAATGCTTAACACTACTCCTTTGATAAGCCTACTGCTCGACCACACTACCACAAAATAGAGCATTAGTATTATCTCTTTTTGCCACTATCTTACCTTTAAGGGGAACCCTTGGACTCTGTGCATACTATTCCTTACTTTGAAATAGTGCATACAGAGCAACCTCCTACACTAGGTACACAGCATTTCACATTTCTTAAATAGCGATTTCTATGAAGTCGCTATTTAGGAAATCCAAAAGTGCATCTACGTACATCTGGCCCAACATTTTCTATCCTACCCTTTAAACAAAACCATTTAGATTAAAAAGTATTCACTATTAAAGAATATTAGATTTAAAACCCAACCCCATCACATTAAAAGAGAAAGCAAACAGGGAACTGGGGGTCCTTGTTTTCACACGTTTGGATTTCAAACCAAAGGGGCACTATCACAGAATGCATTTTTGCTTTTGAAGATCAGCAATAGATAGGGCTACTACACAGAAACAAACCAAACTACACTCCTTACTTAATGGGGAAAAACGTGGGATAAATTCAAATGAAATACTCAACAGAGTAGGAAAATGCCACTTAACTGTAACAGTTGGCAGGTTTTTCGGTTTTCTTTGTTGCTGAGGTATTTCTAAGGTGGACCCATCTGAATGCTGTGTGTTGCAAATGACATCCCTTGTTCTAACCCACTGAGAAATGCATCTTTTAACTAATTCTGATGGAGAATGGCTCCAGATCTGCCCATTCCCTAACATCACTGTGGGTGCATCTCTAAAGTCCTCTTTGCCAAAGGATTCCCCGAATAATTTGTTAAAAACTCCTTGGTAGATCCGGACAACATAATGAGACTAATGCTCTGTCTTTTCTTGCCTTTTTGCTGTACAAACTTCACATGCTTGAGACGTATGGTGTCTTTATAAGTACATTATTAGAATCAGGGACAAACATCGCCATGGGCAATATGGTTTGTGCTTGGCACAGGGCTGTTTTTTTGCACCAGATGTCTGCAAAACATGTGTCAGAATTTTCTGCACAGCGGATTCTAGGATGCCAAGGTCAACACTACAGCATTTGTTTTTAGTTCGATTGTTTCTAAGATGATTGATATTTGACATGGTGGTGGGACTGCATCAATGTTTAACTTCTCTTACAGCCAGCTCAATTACTAATCTCATGGAGCAGCCTTGTCATTGATAAATGATCGATGAAGGAAATAAATTCAATAAAATACGTGGCAAAAATATTTCAATGAAATCCAAGATTTCCGGTAGTGTAACTAATTAGGTATCTCTTTTATTGGCCATCTTTTCCCTTAGAGACTTCTCTTTAGGCCCCTCTTTTTTATGGTCTACTATGTCATAATTTGTTTCCGTCTGTGGTGTCCTTTTTACTGTTACAACGTTATACGGTTGCCTCAAGAAGCAGGATAATGTATTAATTAGGATGACAGAACTTCAGGAGATAGAAACCTGAGTCAGTCTCACCATCAGGGAATGTCAGCCCAAGTCCTAGCTAGCTCACAGTGCCCCACCTGAACACCTGACCCTCCCAAGGTAGATGATTTAGGCAACCTCGAACATGACCACTCAGTTTACAAGGACATCGTGGAAATAGATATGACCCTTTTGTTGTTTACTCATGCATTCCCAGGGTAAACAGAAGCAAAATACACAAATAAAGGTTTTCAAACATTTATTGAAATAATCGTAAGAGAGAATGGGCTGTGATTATCAGGCAGGTGAAACAAAGCAGTCTAACCAGCATCACCAGCATAGTGAACAGAATAAAGAATCCAACCATGGCAATCTTATTTCTATATATTCCTACTTATTTCTACCTCCAGTCAGAGGTGTAACCCTCTGCCAGATCTTGAAGGATAGCCTGACTCCTCCACACCTTGATAGCTGGGCCAGGGAGCCAGTCTAGAATAGAGTTGGCAATCCTTCTTTGCAAGATGAAAAGCCATCATCAGCAGATCTGCACACTGAACACAGGATTCATTCCAGGACAATCATGGCTGGAGTGTTTCTCTGACCTGTGTAAGGCAGTGCATCACTTATATAATCAAACCACACTGTGTTAGAGGCACGGCTCTGATGGGATGCTATGTCTAGGATTCAGAAGATGTCTCCAAACTGAAACACTAGGATAACTTGTTCTATGTTCCTAGCCATGATAAAGTATACATATACAGCGTGTTCTCAGAATAATATCATGCAAGCATAAACATGTAAAATATCATTGCTAAAAAGAATGTGAGCCTAAAACGTGAAACTAAAATGGAGAAATAAAGTGGGCCCAAGAAGGTCTCATGACACCCTCCCCTTGGCCAGGAGATTTAAAGCTTCATAATAAATACTAGTCAAAGCACTTAATAAAACCATATACCCTAACAACCAGAGCAAACAAAAGCCATCTAAAAAATGCCAATTGAAATATACTATTGAAGGAAGATAATGAATGAAAAACAATTTAATAAAACAGGGGCCAAATTAAAAATCAAATGAGGCCCGCAAGATGTTTTCCATGTCCTCAGTGTCAGTGGGACCCAGAATGGAACCTGCATCTGCTGATGACAGAACCACAATGGCCTTGGCTGTTAAGTGGAAGGAAAAGATATAGTCATCACTATCAGGCGACTCTAAAGGTGTAACATTTTATATTGTATCCGCATTAGAAAAGCCAGGATCTGGGAATCCAGGAGCCATGGAATCCACAGCCAATGAGAGGAATGGCTCATAGAAAGCATCCTGTGCAGTGGCAGGCTGATCTGACAACACTGGAAAGGGGTGCTTAACAGACGCATCTGCAGCCCCATATCCATGGATTGTATCTGTTGCATTGCAAGTCAAATGTCAAATGCACATTTGAAAGGGTACCAAAGACAGCGGAACACAGATTGGGCACAGTGCAACCATACCAGCCTGAAAGACAGGAACCAGCTCTCACTCGGTACCTCAAGCAAAGACACTCCAAAGTACTGTATCATGCATTTATGAAACAGCTGGAAGTGCAGTAGTTCCATCACCATTTGGCCTCAACGAGGGACATCCATTGAAGCGCAACAAAAACAGGACTAGAACCACAGATCAGGAGTAACACAAGTAGTATGCCTCCAAATACACTAGGAAACAGAGTGTATAAAAGATATCACTCCAAAAACAGAATCAAACGTGCTACCAAAACAAGAGCAACCACTTTAAAAAGCATACTACATCCATGGTGTTAAAAGCATTAAATATGTAATGCACCAAAATGCAAAGGGAAGTTTGTGCTTATCAGCAATTGTATTTCAGAGGACGACCTTCAAATTTGTAATTCAAAGGTTTCAAGGGCAGATGTAAGTGCCACGTCTTTTTGAAACAATAAGGCTTTTAGCCTGCTCAGTTTGTCAAAGTTAATCTTGAAAGATGGGATGGAAGGCCACAGCCTCACGACCTTAATCGTGTGCGTGGGTGAGAAGAGCATGTTATTACAACATTTCACTATCTGAGAGACAGAAACCACATATGGGACACCTGCTCTCATTCCACAGCAATCTAATCGTTCTACATCAAATAACTTCCATTTGAAAGTAATCAAAACCCTGGATGAATCAAGGAAACTGGTACTCCCTTCAAGTAACACGGTAAATTGGCCATTTAAGAATTACACACCCAATGCACTGTCACCTGTTTACAAATTGAGTGGTCAAGCTAAGATTCAAATTTGTTTCTGCTAAGAAACACTTCTTACTCTCTACTCATACATTTGTATTCAAAGGGCAAATACCACAACTCATGGAGGAGACACTCCCCCAAAGCTTCAAATCTGCCAACTGAAAAATGTTTCAAATGTGAACTAAAACATTGAAATTGTCAACAAGATCACACCATAAATCAACCATACTGCTGATGGTGTCTCAGCTAATCTAAAAGGCAACTTTTCTAATATTTCATTATTTAACATTGTATAAGTGGTGTCTTTCTTCATCATTAATTTGTTGCCTGCATGTTAAATTAAATGGCAAAAACAATTCTGTTTCATTCAGGTGCTTTCAGGGCATGCGGTTTGATTTTAAAACCTGTAGTGTCCAGGTCAACTGCAGAATCGATCTAAACTGACTTTGCCAATGTTGTAAGAAAGACATGTCATCTTGTATAATGTCAATTGCAGATGATTATTCAATGTGTATATGCGAGCTGACGACATATTCATTCAATTATGAACAACAGCTAATGCCTTTTCCAAATTAGCCTGATCAATTTGCCTTAAAGGAGCTTGTAGGAGGCTGGACTGGCTTGTAGTGAGTACCAAGGGGTACTTGCACCTTGCACCAGGCCCAGTTATCCCTTATTAGTGTATAGGGTGTCTAGCAGCTTAGGCTGATAGATAATGGTAGCTTAGCAGAGCAGCTCAGGCTGAACTAGGAGACGTGTGAAGCTACTACAGTACCACTTAGTGTCATATGCACAATATCATAAGAAAACACAATACACATTTATACTAAAAATAAAGGTACTTTATTTTTATGACAATATGCCAAAGTATCTTAGAGTGTACCCTCAGTGAGAGGATAGGAAATATACACAAGATATATATACACAATAGCAAAAATATGCAGTATAGTCTTAGAAAACAGTGCAAACAATGTATAGTTACAATAGGATGCAATGGGGAAACATAGGGATAGGGGCAACACAAACCATATACTCCAAAAGTGGAATGCGAACCACGAATGGACCCCAAACCTATGTGACCTTGTAGAGGGTCGCTGGGACTATTAGAAAATAGTGAGAGTTAGAAAAATAACCCTCCCCAAGACCCTGAAAAGTGAGTGCAAAGTGCACTAAAGTTCCCCTAAGGACAAAGTAGTCGTGTTAGAGGAATAATGCAGAAAAGACACAAACCAGCAATGCAACAACTGTGGATTTCCAATCTAGGGTACCTGTGGAACAAGGGGACCAAGTCCAAAAGTCACAAGCAAGTCGGAGATGGGCAGATGCCCAGGAAATGCCAGCTGCGGGTGCAAAGAAGCTTCGACTGGACAGAAGAAGCTGAGGTTTCTGCAGGAACTAAAAGGGCTAGAGACTTTGGTGGACGGATCCCTCTCGCCTTGGAGAGTCGTGCAGAAGTGTTTTCCCGCCGGAAGGACGCCAACAAGCCTTGCTACACGCAAATCGTGCGTTTGGCGTTTTTGGACGCTGCTGGGGCCCAGGAGGGACCAGGAGGTCGCAAATTGGACCTGCAGAGAGAGGGGACGTCGAGCAAGACAAAGAGCCCTCACTGAAGCAGGTAGCACCCGGAGAAGTGCCAGAAACAGGCACTACGAGGATGCGTGAAACGGTGCTCGCCGAAGTTGCACAAAGGAGTCCCACGTCGCCGGAGACCAACTTAGAAAGTCGTGCAATGCAGGTTAGAGTGCCGTGGACCCAGGCTTGGCTGTGCACAAAGGATTTCCGCCGGAAGTGCACAGGGGCCGGAGTAGCTGCAAAGTCGCGGTTCCCAGCAATGCAGCCCAGCGAGGTGAGGCAAGGACTTACCTCCACCAAACTTGGGCTGAAGAGTCACTGGACTGTGGGGGTCACTTGGACAGAGTCGCTGGATTCGAGGGACCTCGCTCGTCGTGCTGAGAGGAGACCCAAGGGACCGGTAATGCAGCTTTTTGGTGCCTGCGGTTGCAGGGGGAAGATTCCGTCGACCCACGGGAGATTTCTTCTAGCTTCTGGTGCAGAGAGGAGGCAGGCTACCCCCACAGCATGCACAAGCAGGAAAACAGTCGAGAAGGCGGCAGGATCAGCGTTACAGAGTTGCAGTAGTCGTCTTTGCTACTATGTTGCAGGTTTGCAGGCTTCCAGCGCGGTCAGCGGTCGATTCCTTATCAGAAGGTGAAGAGAGAGATGCAGAGGAACTCGGCTGAGCTCATGCATTCGTTATCTAAAGTTTCCCCAGAGACAGAGACCCTAAATAGCCAGAAAAGAGGGTTTGGCTACCTAGGAGAGAGGAAAGGCTACTAACACCTGAAGGAGCCTATCAGCAGGAGTCTCTGACGTCACCTGGTGGCACTGGCCACTCAGAGCAGTCCAGTGTGCCAGCAGCACCTCTGTTTCCAAGATGGCAGAGGTCTGGAGCACACTGGAGGAGCTCTGGACACCTCCCAGGGGAGGTGCAGGTCAGGGGAGTGGTCACTCCCCTTTCCTTTGTCCAGTTTCGCGCCAGAGCAGGGGCTAAGGGGTCCCTGAACCGGTGTAGACTGGCTTATGCAGAATTGGGCACATCTGTGCCCAACAAAGCATTTCCAGAGGCTGGGGGAGGCTACTCCTCCCTGCCTTCACACCATTTTCCAAAGGGAGAGGGTGTCACACCCTCTCTCAGAGGAAGTTCTTTGTTCTGCCATCCTGGGCCAGGCCTGGCTGGACCCCAGGAGGGCAGCTGCCTGTCTGAGGGGTTGGCAGCAGCAGCAGCTGCAGTGAAACCCAAGGAAGGGCAGTCTGGCAGTACCAGGGTCTGTGCTACAGACCACTGGGATCATGGAATTGTACCAACAATGCCAGGATGGCATAGAGGGGGCAATTCCATGATCATAGACATGTTACATGGCCATATTCGGAGTTACCATGGTGAAGCTACATATAGGTAGTGACCTATATGTAGTGCACGCGTGTAATGGTGTCCCCGCACTCACAAAGTTCAGTGAATTGGCTCTGAACAATGTGGGGGCACCTTGGCAAGTGCCAGGGTGCCCTCACACTAAGTAACTTTGCACCTAACCTTTACCAGGTAAAGGTTAGACATATAGGTGACTTATAAGTTACTTAAGTGCAGTGTAAAATGGCTGTGAAATAACGTGGACGTTATTTCACTCAGGCTGCAGTGGCAGGCCTGTGTGAGAATTGTCAGAGCTCCCTATGGGTGGCAAAAGAAATGCTGCAGCCCATAGGGATCTCCTGGAACCCCAATACCCTGGGTACCTCAGTACCATATACTAGGGAATTATAAGGGTGTTCCAGTAAGCCAATGTAAATTGGTAGAAATGGTCACTAGCCTGTCAGTGACAATTTGGAAAGAAATGAGAGAGCATAACCACTGAGGTTCTGATTAGCAGAGCCTCAGTGAGACAGTTAGTCACTACACAGGTAACACATTCAGGCACACTTATGAGCACTGGGGCCCTGGGTTACCAGGGTCCCAGTGACACATACAACTAAAACAACATATATACAGTGAAAAATGGGGGTAACATGCCAGGCAAGATGGTACTTTCCTACACAACCCCCCCCCCCAAACGAAGGACAATAAGACTAGCCATTACCTGATGAGTCTTCATTGTCTAAGTGGAAATATCTGGAGAGTCCATCTGCATTGGAGTGGCTACTCCCAGGTCTATGTTCCACTGTATAGTCCATTCCCTGTAGGGATATGGACCACCTCAACAATTTAGGATTTTCACCTTTCATTTGTTTTAGCCAAAGTAGAGGTTTGTGGTCTGTCTGAACAATGAAGTGAGTGCCAAACAGGTATGGCCTCAACTTCTTCAGAGCCCAGACCACAGCAAAGGCCTCCCTCTCAATGGCAGACCAACGCTTTTCTCTAGGGGTCAACCTCCTACTAATAAAAGCAACAGGTTGATCCTGGCCCTCAGAATTAAGTTGTGATAGGACTGCCCCTACTCCTAATTCAGATGCATCAGTTTGGACATAGAATTTTTTAGAGTAACAAGGGCTTTTCAGGACAGGTGCAGAGCACATGGCCTCCTTCAGCTCCTCAAAAGCTTTCTGACAGCTTGCTGTCCATAATACCTTTTTAGGCATTTTCTTGGATGTGAGGTCATTAAGAGGGGCTGCAATGGAGCCATAGTTCTTAATGAACCTCCTGTAATACCCAGTGAGGCCTAGGAAGGCTCTCACCTGAGTCTGAGTGGTAGGGGGAACCCAACCAATAATAGTTTGGATTTTCCCCTGAAGTGGTGCAATCTGTTCCTCACCAACAAGGTGTCCCAGATAAACCACCTTACCCTGCCCTATCTGGCACTTTGAAGCCTTGATAGTGAGGCCTGCTTTTTGCAGGGCCTCCAAAACTTTCCAAAGGTGGACCAGGTGATCATCCCAGCTGGAGCTAAAGACAGCTATATCGTCCAAATATGCTGCACTGAAAGCTTCCAGCCCTTGCAGGACTGTGTTCACCAACCTCTGAAAAGTGGCAGGTGCATTTTTCAAACCAAAAGGCATTACAGTAAACTGGTAATGTCCTCCAATGGTAGAAAATGCAGTCTTAGGTTTAGCATCTTCTGACAGTTTGATCTGCCAATACCCTGCAGTCAAATCAAAAGTGCTTAGATACTTGGCAGATGCCAGTGTATCTATAAGCTCATCTGCCCTGGGTATAGGGTGAGCATCAGTTTTGGTTACCAAGTTGAGACCTCTATAGTCTACACAAAACCTCATTTCCTTCTTTCCATCTTTAGAATTGGGTTTTGGTACCAGTACCACAGGAGAAGCCCATGGACTGTCAGAGTGCTCAACCACTCCTAGTTCCAACATTTTCTGAACTTCTTGCTTTATGCAGTCCCTGACATGGTCAGGCTGCCTATAGATCTTACTTTTGACAGGTAAACTGTCTCCAGTATCTATAGTGTGCTCACACCAAGAAGTGGTGCCTGGCACAGTAGAGAAGAGTTCTGAAAATTGTCCTAGGAGATTTATGCAATTATCTTTCTGCTCAGCAGTAAGACAATCAGCCAAAACTACACCTTCCACAAGAGCATCTTGTTCTGTGGAAGAGAAGAGATCAGGTAGAGGATCACTGTCTTCTTCCTGTCCCTCATCTGTTGCCATGAGCAGGGTGAGATCAGCCCTGTCATAGTAGGGTTTCAGGCGGTTGACATGGAGCACCCTAAGGGGACTCCTGGCAGTGCCTAAGTCAACCAAGTAGGTGACTTCACCCTTCTTTTCAACAATTGTGTGGGGACCACTCCATTTATCTTGGAGTGCTCTTGGGGCCACAGGCTCCAAGACCCACACTTTCTGCCCTGGTTGGTACTGAACCAAAACAGCCTTCTGATCATGCCATTGCTTCTGGAGCTCTTGGCTGGCCTGAAGGTTTTTACTGGCCTTTTTCATGTACTCAGCCATCCTTGATCTGAGGCCAAGTACATAATCCACAATATCCTGCTTAGGAGCTTTTAAAGGTTGTTCCCAACCCTCCTTTACAAGTGTGAGTGGACCCCTAACAGGGTGTCCAAAAAGAAGTTCAAAGGGGCTGAAGCCCACTCCTTTCTGGGGTACCTCCCTGTAGGCAAAAAGGAGGCATGGTAGGAGGATATCCCATCTCCTGCGGAGTTTTTCAGGGAGACCCATAATCATGCCTTTGAGAGTTTTATTAAATCTCTCCACCAGTCCATTTGTTTGTGGATGATAGGGTGTTGTGAACTTGTACGTTACACCACACTCCTTCCACATGGCCTTTAAGTATGCAGACATGAAATTGCTTCCCCTGTCTGATACTACTTCCTTTGGGAAGCCCACCCTGGAAAATATTCCCAGGAGGGCCTTTGCCACTGCAGGTGCTGTAGTGGTCCTTAAAGGAATAGCTTCAGGATATCTTGTGGCATGGTCCACTACCACTAAGATAAACCTATTGCCTGAAGCAAGAGGTGCGTTTGGAGTGCCACCTGTCTTGCCACTGGCTTGACAGGTTTCACAGGACTTACAAAATTCCTTTGTGTCCTCAGACATCCTAGGCCAATGAAACAATGGAACCAATCTGTCCCAAGTTTTCATTTGACCCAGGTGCCCAGCTAGGGGAATGTCATGTGCCAGTGTTAGGAGGAACTTTCTGTACTCCTGAGGAATCACTAATCTCCTGGCAGCTCCAGGTTTAGGATCCCTATGCTCAGTGTACAAGAGGTTGTCCTCCCAGTAAACTCTGTGAGAGTCACTGACATCCCCATTAGCCTGTTTGACAGCTTGCTGTCTGAGACCCTCTAATGTGGGACAGGTTTGCTGTGCCACACTCAGCTCCTCTCTGGCAGGCCCCCCTTCACCCAAAAGCTCAGCAGTGTCTGCTTCCAGCTCCTCTGGTGTAGGTTCTGCACAGGGAGGGAATTCTTCTTCCTCAGAAGTAGAATCCACTGTAGAGGGAGGGATAGTAGGAAGTGGTTTGCTTCTACTAGCCCTAGCTTTAGGGAGCACTTGGTCCATTGTTCCAGGATCCAAGCTTCCCTGTCCTTTTTGCTTTTTGGCCTGAGCCCTTGTCAAAGCAAAAATATGCCCTGGGATGCCCAGCATTGCTGCATGGGCCTCCAACTCCACATCTGACCAAGCTGATGTCTCCAAATCATTCCCTAATAGACAGTCTACAGGTAAATCTGAAGCTACCACAACTTTCTTTGGACCAGTTACCCCCCCCCAGTTGAGATTTACAACAGCCATGGGGTGGCTTTGTGTTATGTTGTGAGCATCGGTTACTTGGTACTGGTGTCCAAGTATGTGTTGTTCAGGGTGCACCAGTTTCTCAATCACCATTGTGACACTGGCACCTGTGTCCCTGTAGGCCTGGACCTCAACACCATTTATTAGGGTTAGTTGCTTGTACTTCTCCAAGTTATGGGGGCAAGCAACCAAAGTGGCTAAATCAATAGCCCCTTCAGAGACTAAAGTAGCCTCTGTGGTCTCCCTAATCAGACCAACCCCAACTAAATTACCAAAAGTGAGCCCAGCTACTCCCTTGGATTGGCTATTAGTAGGTTTGCTCCCACCACCACTGCTATTAGTAGGGACACTAGGTGTAGCAGTAGGGGTTGTAGTGGTAGGAGCTGTGGTGCCTTTCTTTGGACAACTGGGATCTGTTGTCCAATGGCCTTTTATTTTACATAAATAGCACCATGGTTTCTTTTCCTTGTTCGGATTAAAGGAGGATTTGGACCCACCACCCCCACCAGAGTGTTTTTGTGGGCCTGATGAAGACTCATTTTTAGATTTGTCCCCACCCTTGTCAGAAGACTTACCATCCTTCTTTTTGTTGCCATCTTTGTCACCCCCTGTATGAACTTTTCTGTTCACTCTTGTTCTGACCCATTTGTCTGCCTTCTTTCCCAATTCTTGGGGAGAGGTCAGATCAGAGTCCACCAAGTACTGGTGCAACAAATCAGACACACAATTATTAAGAATATGCTCTCTCAGGATTAAGTTATACAGGCTGTCATAATCAGTAACTTTACTGCCATGTAACCACCCCTCCAAGGCCTTCACTGAATGGTCAATGAAATCAACCCAGTCTTGTGAAGACTCCTTTTTGGTCTCTCTGAACTTTATCCTGTACTGTTCAGTGGTTAAGCCATAACCATCCAGGAGTGCATTCTTAAGAACTTGGAAATTATTAGCATCATTTTCTTTCACAGTAAGGAGCCTATCACTACCTTTTCCACTAAATGATAGCCATAGGATAGCAGCCCACTGCCTTTGAGGGACATCCTGTACAACACAGGCCCTCTCAAGTGCAGCAAACCACTTGTTAATGTCATCCCCCTCCTTATAAGGGGGAACTATCTTGTGCAGATTCCTGGAATCATGCTCCTTTGCAGGATGACTATGGGGAATACTGCTGCTGCCACCATGGGTATCTAAACCCAACTTCTGTCTTTCCTTCTCTAATTCAAAAGACTGTCTATCCAAATCCAGCTGTTGCTTTTTAAGCTTCAGTCTGGTTTGTTCCACCCTCAACTTATTGAGTTCCCTCTCTAACATTCTGTCATCAGGGTTGGTGGGAGGGACATTTCTAGAAACAGAGCTATGATGGGAATGAACAGAAGGAGACCTGTCCCTTACAGAAGCCAACTTAACAGCTTGGTTTACAGAAACATTACTACCAGTATGGTGAGAATAAATGCTTTTGCTATGATGTGAGACAACACTATTTCTATGGTGTGGCTCATCATCATTACCATCTATGCTAGATTGTCTAGTAATGGGCAGGCTAGGAAGTTTCTTTCCTGAATCTTTTCCTGGGGGAGTCCTTGAATCTGATTGGGAACTATTAGGTACTTTTTCAACAGATGGGGCACCTATGGCCTTATCCTGTTCTCTAAGCATGTTAATTAATAGTTCTAAGGCAGGATTCTTCCCTACACTCAAACCTCTCTCTATACAGAGACTCCTTGCTCTTTTCCAGCTAAGGTTGTCATATGCAAGTTTGGACAGATCAACACTTTGGCCTGTGCCAGACATTTTTTAGAGAGAGTTAAAGTGATAGAGAAAGAGACAAAAGTTTTCAGAACTTTTTGGAAAGACAGAAAAAAACTTTTTAAACTTTTAAGAACTTTTTGAAAGTTTAGAGGTACTTTTCAGCACTTAGAAAAGAGTGAAAAGAGGAAATGCAAAACTTTTTGGCTATGTGTATATACACTGACCTTGTTTTGTATATTTTTCTCTTATGAAAAGTACAATGACAAAAGTGGTAAGTAGTCTCAAGCACTTATCCCACCACTGCACAACCAATGTAGGAGGCTGGACTGGCTTGTAGTGAGTACCAAGGGGTACTTGCACCTTGCACCAGGCCCAGTTATCCCTTATTAGTGTATAGGGTGTCTAGCAGCTTAGGCTGATAGATAATGGTAGCTTAGCAGAGCAGCTCAGGCTGAACTAGGAGACGTGTGAAGCTACTACAGTACCACTTAGTGTCATATGCACAATATCATAAGAAAACACAATACACAGTTATACTAAAAATAAAGGTACTTTATTTTTATGACAATATGCCAAAGTATCTTAGAGTGTACCCTCAGTGAGAGGATAGGAAATATACACAAGATATATATACACAATAGCAAAAATATGCAGTATAGTCTTAGAAAACAGTGCAAACAATGTATAGTTACAATAGGATGCAATGGGGAAACATAGGGATAGGGGCAACACTAACCATATACTCCAAAAGTGGAATGCGAACCACGAATGGACCCCAAACCTATGTGACCTTGTAGAGGGTCGCTGGGACTATTAGAAAATAGTGAGAGTTAGAAAAATAACCCTCCCCAAGACCCTGAAAAGTGAGTGCAAAGTGCACTAAAGTTCCCCTAAGGGCAAAGTAGTCGTGTTAGAGGAATAATGCAGAAAAGACACAAACCAGCAATGCAACAACTGTGGATTTCCAATCTAGGGTACCTGTGGAACAAGGGGACCAAGTCCAAAAGTCACAAGCAAGTCGGAGATGGGCAGATGCCCAGGAAATGCCAGCTGCGGGTGCAAAGAAGCTTCGACTGGACAGAAGAAGCTGAGGTTTCTGCAGGAACGAAAAGGGCTAGAGACTTCCCCTTTGGTGGACGGATCCCTCTCGCCTTGGAGAGTCGTGCAGAAGTGTTTTCCCGCCGGAAGGACGCCAACAAGCCTTGCTACACGCAAATCGTGCGTTTGGCGTTTTTGGACGCTGCTGGGGCCCAGGAGGGACCAGGAGGTCGCAAATTGGACCTGCAGAGAGAGGGGACGCCGAGCAAGACAAAGAGCCCTCAGTGAAGCAGGTAGCACCCGGAGAAGTGCCAGAAACAGGCACTACGAGGATGCGTGAAACGGTGCTCGCCGAAGTTGCACAAAGGAGTCCCACGTCGCCGGAGACCAACTTAGAAAGTCGTGCAATGCAGGTTAGAGTGCCGTGGACCCAGGCTTGGCTGTGCACAAAGGATTTCCGCCGGAAGTGCACAGGGGCCGGAGTAGCTGCAAAGTCGCGGTTCCCAGCAATGCAGCCCAGCGAGGTGAGGCAAGGACTTACCTCCACCAAACTTGGGCTGAAGAGTCACTGGACTGTGGGGGTCACTTGGACAGAGTCGCTGGATTCGAGGGACCTCGCTCGTCGTGCTGAGAGGAGACCCAAGGGACCGGTAATGCAGCTTTTTGGTGCCTGCGGTTGCAGGGGGAAGATTCCGTCGACCCACGGGAGATTTCTTCTAGCTTCTGGTGCAGAGAGGAGGCAGGCTACCCCCACAGCATGCACAAGCAGGAAAACAGTCGAGAAGGCGGCAGGATCAGCGTTACAGAGTTGCAGTAGTCGTCTTTGCTACTATGTTGCAGGTTTGCAGGCTTCCAGCGCGGTCAGCGGTCGATTCCTTATCAGAAGGTGAAGAGAGAGATGCAGAGGAACTCGGCTGAGCTCATGCATTCGTTATCTAAAGTTTCCCCAGAGACAGAGACCCTAAATAGCCAGAAAAGAGGGTTTGGCTACCTAGGAGAGAGGAAAGGCTACTAACACCTGAAGGAGCCTATCAGCAGGAGTCTCTGACGTCACCTGGTGGCACTGGCCACTCAGAGCAGTCCAGTGTGCCAGCAGCACCTCTGTTTCCAAGATGGCAGAGGTCTGGAGCACACTGGAGGAGCTCTGGACACCTCCCAGGGGAGGTGCAGGTCAGGGGAGTGGTCACTCCCCTTTCCTTTGTCCAGTTTCGCGCCAGAGCAGGGGCTAAGGGGTCCCTGAACCGGTGTAGACTGGCTTATGCAGAATTGGGCACATCTGTGCCCAACAAAGCATTTCCAGAGGCTGGGGGAGGCTACTCCTCCCTGCCTTCACACCATTTTCCAAAGGGAGAGGGTGTCACACCCTCTCTCAGAGGAAGTTCTTTGTTCTGCCATCCTGGGCCAGGCCTGGCTGGACCCCAGGAGGGCAGCTGCCTGTCTGAGGGGTTGGCAGCAGCAGCAGCTGCAGTGAAACCCCAGGAAGGGCAGTCTGGCAGTACCAGGGTCTGTGCTACAGACCACTGGGATCATGGAATTGTACCAACAATGCCAGGATGGCATAGAGGGGGCAATTCCATGATCATAGACATGTTACATGGCCATATTCGGAGTTACCATGGTGAAGCTACATATAGGTAGTGACCTATATGTAGTGCACGCGTGTAATGGTGTCCCCGCACTCACAAAGTTCAGTGAATTGGCTCTGAACAATGTGGGGGCACCTTGGCTAGTGCCAGGGTGCCCTCACACTAAGTAACTTTGCACCTAACCTTTACCAGGTAAAGGTTAGACATATAGGTGACTTATAAGTTACTTAAGTGCAGTGTAAAATGGCTGTGAAATAACGTGGACGTTATTTCACTCAGGCTGCAGTGGCAGGCCTGTGTAAGAATTGTCAGAGCTCCCTATGGGTGGCAAAAGAAATGCTGCAGCCCATAGGGATCTCCTGGAACCCCAATACCCTGGGTACCTCAGTACCATATACTAGGGAATTATAAGGGTGTTCCAGTAAGCCAATGTAAATTGGTAGAAATGGTCACTAGCCTGTCAGTGACAATTTGGAAAGAAATGAGAGAGCATAACCACTGAGGTTCTGATTAGCAGAGCCTCAGTGAGACAGTTAGTCACTACACAGGTAACACATTCAGGCACACTTATGAGCACTGGGGCCCTGGGTTACCAGGGTCCCAGTGACACATACAACTAAAACAACATATATACAGTGAAAAATGGGGGTAACATGCCAGGCAAGATGGTACTTTCCTACAGAGCTTCCATCTGAGAAGCTTCCACATTTCATTATAGACAGCATAAAGGAATCATTTAGAATTTGGAGACCTAGAACCTAACAAGAAATCTTGCAAATCCATGTCTTTCAGAAAGGAAAGATTTTTATTTACTGCAGACAGGTGGAATGTTGTAATAACTCCTGATATAACTTTCCTACGCTATATATAGTAGCTACCCCTGTCTGTTGGGTCTGGCTGTAATAAGGGTCTGGCCTGATTGCTTTAAAACCCAATGAGTTTAAAAAGGTACATTGCACCCATTTGTGTTTTTTGGCTGCAAAAAAAACACCTGTTTGGCCGCAAAAGCGTAGAGTTGTATGTACCATTCTAAAACATACTATTGAGCTGTTCTTCTATGTAATTTACAAAGTGTTACCAGTTATCAAATTGTGCAATAGAGGGAATGATAGGCAATTCATCTTTTAATTTTAGTTATACGCAAGCAAGTAGTTTGCTGCACTGTTTCATTAAAATCATCTGTATTGGAATTAAACAGGCTTTAAATAAGGAACCTATTCCATGCACCTGCCTGTGTTTTATTCCCCAAACGTATTTTAAATCAATAGTTTCCTTCCAATAGTTATAGCCTTTTACTACCAGTTGGCAAATTAATGATTCAGACTAAGTTAATTTCATTTGGGTCCTCATATTTTTCTTTGCTTATAAAGAGTAAGTTTATAATAATAAGATGCTGGATCTACGGTATTATGACCAGAATAGTATGCAAACTGGTCCAAATATGTTTTGGAACAACCCACTGGTGGAGTCGAGCAATGTTCCTATTGTGTGTAATTGAAAACTACACATAGAGTACTAGCTCTATGTAAATAGTTACGGACATAGTAATGGTAACAAAACATTTCAACATAATTAGCACAATTCAAGTGCAAGTACTGTATAATATTCAAGCACAGAGAGCATATATTTTACAGTCTTAACGTCCCAATCACCAGAAATAGAACCTGGGGTAATCACGTCATTCATGGATACCTTAAACACATAAGGAATCTTCAGAGTTTCTGTAGGACCAAAAATATCAGACCAGACACTTCCATCAGGGACTGAAAAAGCAGAAATGTTCACAATAGGTCTCTTCATATTTTGTGTAAAGACAAATGAGGTTTCAACACCTCAGCTACCAGTTCTACAGCAGAGCGTTCTGTGATATAATATATATTTATGAGCAAAAAGAAAACAGCCACAATTCCAATCCAAATTACTAGGAAAAGCAATGAAATGGTAAACCAAATGCAAGACTATGTAGGATAACCATGTTTCAACCAGAGAAGAAAATCACGTACACAATGTAGTGAAATATGCAAAGAATCAAAGAGAAGTTATCAACAGCGACAAAATAATCCAAAGCAGTCTGTGTAAAAACAGGGGCCTCCACTGGTAAAAGAGAACTGGTAGACACCTCCAAAGGTGGTTCATTATAAACAACTCTGTTGTTTGGGGTATCAGTAGAAAACTGTAAACTTACATCTGATGTATGCCGTGCGCTTGCAGAGGTAACAAGAACCACCAAAAGTTCATTCTCTGCCCGCGCCAGCCGAAGGAAAACAATATTGGTATTACTCTATACTTATAGAGGTATTTCCTGTAGGGTAGGGAGAGGACTTGGGGAGCTACCCAGGAGTCCTTATAGCCTAGTGTGAAGAATAGGCCACATGATGCAATTTTACTTGATCAATTGGACAAATACTTTGTCTTTACAACCAGCAAGCAGTGGCAAAATCACTGTTCTGGTACCTTGAATGCCTAGAACTAGCACTGGTGCACGGTATTTCTGGGCCAAATGCCTTCTTCACTGCAATCTTCTCTCAAACTAGATCCCCTACTTTTGGAACCACGCCTGAAGATGCTGGTTCTACTTCCCTCCTTCAGTGGCAAAATATTGGAAAAGTTCATTAGAGTGCTCATCTCGGAAGTCTTTTATTTCCCGTCAGACAACAAAACGTTCACTTATATCAAAAGGTAAGTCACTGCACCATGATTGTTGAGACCTGGAGCATACATCTGTATGCAAAATAGGACCTCAGGGGTGTCTAGCAATCCAAAGATCATCTTGGCAGATTATTTAATGATCTCTGGACCCCATACAAGTGCGGATCCAACTACAACCTGCACCTAATACTCTACCTGGTAAGAAATGCTTTACGTCCTGGTTCTTCCTCTCCGCAGTCAAATTTCCCTCAGGATGTTATGGAGAGGAAAAATGCACAGCAACACCCAGAGTGTACATAGTACCCTTGTAAGCCCTAGAGGCAAAAGCAGGGCTCTGGTCCAAGTGGAATGCTACTGCTGCATATGTACCCACAAAGACTTTGAAATCTTTAATAACAGTTTGAGTGTCAGCTGATCGCTGTGACCACACTTATAGGAATCTAGAGCAAGAAGCTTCAGTCAGCAGAATAAATTTAAATGCATCATCTCAATTTAGAGGTCCGCAATGATCCAAATACATGCATTGAAGTGGTTCATTTGAAACTCTGAGGGGGGTCTGCGGTGGGGAGGCTTGTACAGAGCCTGCCACCAATTGTTAGAGTAGAAACGGAGGCAGCCACTCCTGCATGAGCTGATGCTACATGCTAATGAGCAGCTACTATTAATTATAGCCTGCGGTCCTGGTTGAGAATCACATGATTACCTACCCCAGGAATGCTAGCAAAAAGAATGTTATGGACACTCAATGGATAGGAATATTTTGCTGGATAATTTAGGTAAGGAGTTGCCGTTGTGCAAAGAAGGGCAGCTATAAGATCTCCATGCACCCGCATATGTGAATAAGTAATCGCAACTACAGTTTCAGTCTTAACTGCAGATCTGGCTACTGCATCAGACAATGAATTTCCAACATGTATTCCAACATACTCATGACTCAGTATATGTATCACAATTGCCTGCCGCAAACTGTCTTTAAATTGTGCCACCTTGCCCCAAAGCAATTTATGCTTGATAGTTTTCCCCTTTTAGCCTCTGAATCAATCCAGGCGCCATTAAAAGACTGGACACAATAGTACGAATCACACACTGAGTGTGGGAAACTCTAGATCTGTATTTTCTAGTGCCAGAATTAAAGCTTTCAATTCAGCCTATTTTTAGATTCCACTTGACCCTTCTGGTGAGTAGACAAAGAAGAGGTGTTCTGTTCAGTCAGAAACTGAATTAGCAGTTAAGATGCCTTTAAGGGCCAGATGTAGCAAAGGGTTTTACCCATTCTGGGTCTATGGGAAAAAGTGTTCGTACATATGGCCCTAAATCTCTTTCTTGTCATATTTGCTCTGAGTTCAGAGACAGAGGCCAAACGTCAGTTTGTCTTCTTGCAATGCAAATACTTTTCCTTGTGACGGCAGAGTTCCAGGATTTTGTAAGGTGAAATATCTGACCTATGTGAAATGAAAGGCTTTTGGTATCAGGTTTTTCCTAACACACAACATTTATATAATTAAGTCAACTTTACAAACATTTCAAATTATATTTCAGTAACTGTGAAAGACCATTTTTTGTACTTTGGTGTGATGAAACAAAATATTTTAATTGGATGAAAAAAAGTCAGAACACTTTACTTGGTGATGTGCAAATGATAAATGTTTTCTGAAACCCATTTTTCACATAGTGTATTGTTAATACACTATGTAGTTTTATCAGTAAAGCTGCAAGTTAGTGGGAAGGTTTTTGGACATTTCTTGGAAAGTTACTGTAAATGACAGTGCGATACCGCATCACGCTTTAGTAATATATTTATTAAAAGTGGGTGTTTGAACATAAACTGAGAAACACTTGTGCCCCGATGGCAAACCTATTAGTAAACTAAGAGGCAAGTCATGTATGGATCATATGTACCCTATATATGGGCTAGATTTGTTATACATGGAGCAAACGTTTAGTGCATTTAATCAAACAAAAGAGTATTTTTTGTGCAGCAGAAATGCTGAACTCACATATTTGAAGGTGCACTCATATGTGAGAATGAAGAAAAAGGTGACTGTAAAATACCATTTTTGCCTAGGATCACACAATTTAAGACCTGTTTCCGGGTCAAGTACATTACAGTTAGGTCGAGTAGATTATTCAAACTACTCAACCTGCAGGTCTAGTAACATTTTTATGATTTTTCCAGGCCTGAATACAATCCCTTAACAATTTGTAATTTGTTTTAGCACATGGAATTGTGCATCCTTCACGACAGTCATGTACTGCAGCGCAGGCCACCGAGAACTGGTGTTTTAGTGCTGCACCATCAGTGTATAGAATGTATGCATACTGTTCAAAAGGCAATATATCTTTTGGTACAGGGTATTCTTGTTAATATTGGAGAAATTATTGAGTTTGTAAAGTAGGGTCAAAAACATAGTCTACATAAGTTTGTGTCACTGAAGTGGCCCATTACATCCATCTAGGATGTGAGGCATTCAGGTTAGGAAAACTAGCCTTTGTGACAGCCTCTAAGGCTGGCATGGGAGTTACCACAATTATGCGTTTCTGCTGAGATCTTTCCTTCTTGACAGCCATCTGAAATGCAGTCAGCATTTGTTCAGTGGATGCAAAATGCATTCCAGCAATAGAATATAAATGTGATTTGTATGCAATAAACACTTTGTCACCCTCATTGAGTGTGGCATATCTGGAACCAGTGGATCCTGAAATTATACGGATTACCAAACTTGTTTTAGTGGCATGTGTGTAAAAGTTTAGATGCAAGCATTTCAATCTGTATTGGCCTCAGAATTTGTGTATAGTCTAGTGCCCAATGTGTTTGGGATAAATCAGGGAAAATTAAATAGTACAATGGATTTATGTGTTGTGCATAATCTAAAATGTATGCTCTACCAAAGTTGAGAAACCCTAACAATGACTGTAATTTTTAAATGGTGTTTAGAAGTTGTAAGAGAGCATACTTCTCTGTAGTGCAAGGCTTTTGCCTTCATTTGATAATTTGCATCCTAAAAACAGGACAGCATTTTTTTTTTTTTAATTTACAGACATGCTCTGCAAATCTCAAGACAATGCGAGGAAAAGGGGAAAATTAAATAGTACAATGGATTCATGTGTTGTGCATAATCTAAAATGTATGCTCTACCAAAGTTGAGAAAACCTAACAATGATTGTAATTTTTAAATGGTGTTTAGAAGTTGTAAGAGAGCATACTTCTCTGTAGTGCAAGGCTTTTGCCCTCATTTGATAATTTGCATCCTAAAAACAGGACAGCATTTATTTTTTTAAAATTAACTTTACAGACATGCTCTGCAAATCTCAAGACAATGCGAGGAAAAGGGGGTTATTCATAGGAAATACAAGGTTCAATCACTACCTAGTACTCTAGTTGTGAGAGAACTTGTGAGTGAAAAGGGGAACCACTCGAAGTGGTAGGCACATGGTAAGAATTCTATGATTGTCCTTGGGTCCCATGTGGAGAAACATTGCTTCAAGCTAGTTTCTGTTTGTGAAATCCGGAACGTAATGTTCTCCTGTCTGGGGGGTATTTTACCCATAATTACATTAATAGTCACTGGACTTATCACAGGCACAGCTTGAGAAGCCTTTGGCGGGGCAGCTGTTAGTGTGCGCATAATGAACTGTGTTAAACGTCTACATAGTCTAAGTAGACCTGTGCACAGAGTACGTAAATTATCCATATTTAGCGGTGCAAATTTGGACATGGTGTGTACTTGGCTGAGACTGGCCATACTGCCCCATCATTGCTGGGGGGGACCTAGTCTAATTTTTTCTAATATATGTGGAAAGGAGCCTTGGGACAATTTTGATGTCCCTGACATGTTAGTGCTACTTCTAAATCAATATAAGCTCTGCATTGGTCAGGTATGGAAGCTTCGGTGCATGAATGAAATATCTGTGTATTAGCATCAACTGCAGAAAAAGTGACCCATGAGTAAAACATTTCAGTTTTGTAAGCTTTGTGAGCCTCAGCAACAAAGGTAACATCTCCACCCTGACAGGTAGCCCATGTAATGTTAAACAAGCTGCAGTTAGCAGGATATTAATAATTTGCATCATTTTAATGAAAGGAATTAAGAGAGCAAAACACTAAAGTGGGGTATCCTGTTAAATGTTCAAGCCTGAACAAACTGTAGACAGAAATATGCACTTCCTATAATTCTGATGAGGATTAATCCTTTACACCATAGACATCTTTGTTTTAAAGGTTAACAGAGGTCCTTGGTGTAGGAGGTTGGCTCTGTATGCACTATTTCAAAGTAAGGAATAGTATGCACAGAGTCCAAGGGTTCCCCTTAGAGGTAAGATAGTGGCAAAAAGAGATAATACTAATGCTCTATTTTGTGATAGTGTGGTCGAGCAGTAGGCTTATCAAAGGAGTAGTGTTAAGCATTTGTCGTACATACACACAGGCAATAAATGAGGAACACACACTCAGAGACAAATCCAGCCAATAGGTTTTGTTATAGAAAAATATCTTTTCTTAGTTTATTTTAAGAACCACAGGTTCAAATTCTACATGTAATATCTCATTTGAAAGGTATTGCAGGTAAGTACTTTGGGAACTTTGAATCATTTCATTAGCATGTATACTTTTTACATAAAACACAATAAGCTGTTTTAAAAGTGGACACTGTGCAATTTTCACAGTTCCTAGGGGAGGTAAAGTAATGTTAGCTTTAACAGGTAAGTAAGTCACTTACAGGTTTCAGTTTTGTGTCCAAGGTAGCCCACCGTTGGGGGTTCAGAGCAACCCCAAAGTTATCACACCAGCAGCTCAGGGCCGGTCAGGTGCAAAGGTCAAAGAGGTGCCCAAAACACATAGGCTTCAATGGAGAGAAGGGGGTGCCCCGGTTCCAGTCTGCCAGCAGGTAAGTACCCGCGTCTTCGGAGGGCAGACCAGGGGGGTTTTGTAGGGCACCGGGGGGGACACAAGTCAGCACAAAAAGTACACCCTCAACAGCGCGGGGGCGGCCGGGTGCAGTGTGCAAACACGCGTCAGGTTTACAATGGTTTTCAATGAGAGATCAAGGGATCTCTTCAGCGTTGCAGGCAGGCAAGGGGGGGGCTCCTCGGGGTAGCCACCACCTGGGCAAGGGAGAGGGCCTCCTGGGGGTCACTCCTGCACAGGAGTCCCGTTCCTTCAGGTGCTGGGGGCTGCGGGTGCAGGGTCTTTTCCAGCCGTCGGGAAATGGAGTTCAGGCAGTCGCGGTCAGGGGGAGCCTCGGGATTCCCTCTGCAGGCGTCGCTGTGGGGGCTCAGGGGGGACAACTTTGGTTACTCACAGTCTTGGAGTCGCCGGAGGGTCCTCCCTGAGGTGTTGGTTCTCCACCAGTCGAGTCGGGGTCGCCGGGTGCAGTGTTGCAAGTCTCACGCTTCTTGCGGGGAGTTGCAGGGGTCTTTAAATCTGCTACTTGAAACAAAGTTGCAGTTCTTTTGGAGCAGGGCCGCTGTCCTCGGGAGTTTCTTGTCTTTCTCGAAGCAGGGCAGTCCTCAGAGGATTCAGAGGTCGCTGGTCCCTTGGAAAGCGTCGCTGGAGCAGGTTTCTTTGGAAGGCAGGAGACAGGCCGGTGAGTCTGGGGCCAAAGCAGTTGGTGTCTTCTGTTCTTCCTCTGCAGGGGTTTTTCAGCTCAGCAGTCCTCTTCTTCTTGTAGTTTCAGGAATCTAAATTCTTAGGTTCAGGGAAGCCCTTAAATACTAAATTTAAGGGCGTGTTTAGGTCTGGGGGGTTAGTAGCCAACGGCTACTAGCCCTGAGGGTGGGTACACCCTCTTTGTGCCTCCTCCCTGAGGGGAGGGGGGCACATCCCTAATCCTATTGGGGGAATCCTCCATCTGCAAGATGGAGGATTTCTGAAAGTCAGAGTCACCTCAGCTCAGGACACCTTAGGGGCTGTCCTGACAGGCCAGTGACTCCTCCTTGTTTTTCTCATTATCTCTCCTGGACTTGCCGCCAAAAGTGGGGGCTGTGTCCAGGGGGGCAGGCATCTCCACTAGCTGGAGTGCCCTGGGGCATTGTAACACGAAGCTTAAGCCTTTGAAGCTCACTGCTAGGTGTTACAGTTCCTGCAGGGGGGAGGTGTGAAGCACCTCCACCCAGAGCAGGCTTTGTTTCTGTCCTCAGAGAGCACAAAGGCTCTCACCGCATGAGGTCAGACACTCGTCTCTCAGCAGCAGGCTGGCACAGACCAGTCAGTCCTGCACTGAACAATTGGGTAAAATACAGGGGGTATCTCTAAGATGCCCTCTGTGTGCATTTTTTAATAAATCCAACACTGGCATCAGTGTGGGTTTATTTTTCTGAGAAGTTTGATGCTAAACTTCCCAGTATTCAGTGTAGCCATTATGGAGCTGTGGAGTTCGTTTTTGACAGACTCCCAGCCCATATACTCTTATGGCTACCCTGCACTTACAATGTCTAAGGTTTTGCTTAGACACTGTAGGGGCATTGTGCTCATGCACATATGCCCTCACCTTTGGTATAGTGCACCCTGCCTTAGGGCTGTAAGGCCTGCTAGAGGGGTGACTTACCTATGCCACAGGCAGTGGGAGGTTGGCATGGCACCCTGAGGGGAGTGCCATGTCGACTTAGTCATTTTCTCCCCATCAGCACACACAAGCTGGCAAGCAGTGTGTCTGTGCTGAGTGAGGGGTCCCTAGGGTGGCATAAGACATGCTGCAGCCCTTAGAGACCTTCCCTGGCATCAGGGCCCTTGGTACCAGTTACAAGGGACTTACCTAGGTGCCAGGGTTGTGCCAATTGTGGAAACAATGGTACATTTTAGGTGAAAGAACACTGGTGCTGGGGCCTGGTTAGCAGGGTCCCAGCACACTTCTCAGTCAAGTCAGCATCAGTATCAGGCAAAAGGTGGGGGGTAACTGCAACGGGGAGCCATTTCTTTACACTTGGGCACACACAAAGCCAACTCAGGAGACCCGTTAAATAATAAGTCCCTGGCCTAGAACACTGGTGGTGCCATGTTATAAGATATTAAAACCAGCATTACCAACATGGTAAAAAGAATAAATAATCCAACTATGGCAATTCCTACGTATCACTACCTACACTCTGAAAGCATACTGGGTGTACCCCTCTGCCAGATCTCAAAGGATAGACTGATTTCCCCCCCCATAGCTGGGCCATAGAGCCGGTCTAGAGTAGAGATGGTGATTTGACTCTACGAGCTGAGAGGTCAGAAGAGCTGCATATCGGACTCAGGATTCGTTCCAGGACAATCACGTGTAGGACAGTGCATTGTTTATCTAATCAAAACCACACTGTGTTAGAGGTACAGCTCTGATGCAATGATATGTCTAGGCTTCAGAAGCTGTCTCCAAACGGAGAACACAAGGACTAGGATATCTTGTTCTATGTTTGTAGCATTAAACTGAGTGTACAGTCTACATGGTGAAAAATCCTTACTGAAAATAAGCAGCAAGTACAGCCTATTCTCAGAATAACATCAAGCAAGCCTAAACATGTAAAATATAATAGTTGACAAACAATGTCAGCCTAAATGTATAAAATTGTGAAACTAAAATGGAGAACCAAAGTGAGCCCAAGAAGGCCTTGCAACAACGACGAATGAAGCAAAACTGAATTACATTGAAAGAAGAAAAGCAGTGATGTCTAACTTTGTCTGAAAAACCTCACGGGGTATCATATGAAAGTCTCCCACGTGCCAAGGTGGCGGAATCATCGCTCTTGACCATTGCTGTAGGAACTCCAAATGAACTTGATCCATCCTCTTCGCCAAACCATCTCCCTATTCCTTAAAGTACTCTATTGCATTTCCTGATGCATTCCACACTTCTAATTGGTGTTAGACGTCTGAAGCCAGACTATGCAGTTTGTGTTCATGTTTCCAGGATTTCTTCCCCGTACAGGAAGGATGATTATCAAAAATGCTGGGATGGTAGCTAAAGAAAGTAGAAGTGGAGAAACTGCCTTTGAGAAAAACAGAGAGAAAAGTATTTCCCTTAAAAAAAAAAGTCAAAATAAGCATTGGCAAAGCCAATAGTTCTCCCAGATGTAGGAGCTATTCACTTTGTCAATGTCTTTGCGTCATGTAGTATCACAGGCAGAACAACACAGTGACATAGACTCAAGATACTCTTTAAACAGAAAGCTCTACCACCACCCAGAATAGATCAACTGCATCTTACCGCCACTTGTAACGCAAGATACTAGAAAGTATTACTGCTATTCTTCAAATTACAAACAATATAAAGTATCTTACAAATGGACTGAATTAAAATTAAGCAGTGTAAAAAGACAATAATACTGCCTGCCTGCCTGTTTATGCACCAGCAAGCTTTAGGTTTGTCATATGTATAATTGCAGTTCAAAAGAGTTATTTGGGCAAGTGCTTTTTTGGACAGAAGGCATGGCATGCAATTGATGAATTGTTCACCAGTTTTCACACAGGTTTAAGATTTCTCATATTTCTAGGCCATTAGGTTATTGCTAATTGACAACCACTATATCGTCTGCTGGTCTACACTGATGCCTTTGTGAACTGAGCTGGTGATCTCACTCAGTTACACAGTATGCCAGCACCCCATTCAGTAAAACTCATTATAACTGACACTCACTGCAAGTGTTTGCAACAGAGCTACCAGCTGAAGAACCGTGAAATGTGAAAGCCCCCTCCAACTCCTGTGCTAAGCTGATGCATTTTTTCCAGTCACTGGGGGCACATATGCACTGCTACTGTGCATGCTTTGTGGTCTGTGATGGAGTAATCAGTTTTTCAGCTGCTCAGACCAAAGTTTGTAACAGATATGTACAGCTCTCCATATCTGACACTGGTTCATTCTTAACAAAACTAGAAACAAAGAGCCTAATAATAGAAAAACTTTTTTCCAACCACCTACCTTACACATTAACTAGCATTCCTTTTTCTGCAGTGCGTCCTTTCTAGGACACACATTATAATGTTGCATGCCATAAAAAGAGGTATAACGAGAACAGACACATCATATTGCTTTGTATTTCTGGCATGAGGGGCATGGCAAACGTACTGCAAAGGGGTGGGAGGTAAGCAACACAACGTGGGAGGTAGGATGGCACAAACCACATAATGCAGGATGGAGGCCGGGCGGTGAGCAAGCAACAACAGGGGCAGTGCTAGGACCAACACAGACAGCGGGAGGAGGGCAAGAGGCAGCAAGCAATACGGAGGGGTAGCAGGAGGAGACAATTAACACCACGGACAGCAGGCTGGCATGGGAGGGAGCAAACAACACCAATAACAGAGTGAGGAACAACCAACATGATAAACAAAGTAAACACATTGACTCTTGAAGTGCTTCCACAAGTATGAAAAGGGTAGTTCTGAAATCTTGAGCAGTTGAAGAACAATGAGCAAGGAAGAAGTACATGCTCCAAGACAGGACCAAACACAAGAGGAGGATGTCAGCTGGTGCGCACTGACTTAAGAGGAGAAAGCAAACAAGAGTGACAATGGAGCCAATCAATGGTAAGCAATGGGCAGGTTCAAAGCCCCCTGTAATAAAACAAAATGTCTCACAACCAACAGTACATGTGATGTCACAGTTAAGACCTAAAAAACAATGCAACCTGAGAGAGACACTCAGATGGTGAGAGAAAATATAAGATAGTGTTCTGGGATGCGTAATCAATAAGCAGCACAAAAAAAACCCTGCTGTGCATCATGGGGCAGTGAATTTTCTAGAAATGGTAAAATGTTAGTGCCACAAATTCATGCAAGTGAAAGTCTGAAGACATGAGTACCTTTTCTTGCTATATTTTTTTCTCTCTAGAGCTCAATTCTGGATCAGTGATTTTAGACAAATGTAGTTTATTATTAACACATTGGTTTAATTGGCTTTCATTGAAAACATATGGGCAATAAAATGTGCACAAGCGGAAATATGCTACTGTTAATGAATATGAAAAACAATTCATGTATGTATAGGGTATTTCTATAGCGCACATCTAACCAAACGGGAGCAGAACACAGTACAAAGTCAAAGACAAGCATAAAGCCAGTGAGTGATAGGCAAGGAAGCACATGCATTAAGACAATTAATGCATTGTGACGTAGTGTTCTTTAAGGAGGTTCATCTTTAACTCTTTCCTAAAGTGGAGCAGTATTGTTGTGTACTGATGGATAAAAGGATGGTGTTCAAACTCCTGGGAGCATGAATGGAAAAAAGACTAGCTGTCTAGTTCTTCATTTTTTACAAGTCTTATTCTGCAAGCTGACAAATCCCTGGCTGCAGGTGTGCTGAGAATCTCCAGAGATAGTGAGCTTGACTGCAACATAACAGGAGGTTCTGGTTTTGATGCCTTTGCAAACGAAGCAGTTAGCTATGAAAAAGGAGTGAACCAGCAAGGAAAGTCAATTTATCTCCATACCGATGAGGGCAACGTGATCTTATTTCTTCAGGCCCTGGATGCCGTTGAGAGGTACTAGTGTGGATTCTGGGAGGCCAAGAAGCAGGGAGTGTTATCCATACAAATGCAAAAGTAGGAGGACTTAGCAGCTTTGATTCACTTTCTGTAAGAAAGAGAGAGCTGGTATCAGGTGTTTTTTTTTTTTTTGCCTTTGCCTTTGCGAGCCTTGAATGTGAGGCTGATGTCCAGGTTGAATCCAAGTCACTTTGCATTTATTGATGGTTGTGGTTTAAAGCCACCAAACTTCATGCAATTGCACCAAGTTTGTGCTGTTTCTTGTTTGTTTATCTAGGGTAATAACAGGAGTTCTAACTTGGCTGGGCTCAGCTTGTTTGAGATGCTGGACTTCCAGGTCTGAATGATGTGTAAGCATTATTTGAGGCGTTGTATGTTTTATGCACAGGAAACTTTCAAGTACAGTTGTGTATTATCTAGATATTGGTGAATCTTGATCTTGTTTTCTGTAAGCAGAGCATAGAGGGAATCCAAAAAGAGGATGAAATAACAGTGGGTAGTATGGAACCCTGAGGACTCATGATGGAAATACTGAAGATGAGTGTTTATATTCTGTGGCACAGTCATGTCAGTTATACTAGCTCTTGGGGAAACCCAAGTGGAACAATTAAAGGGCAGAAACTATCTCCTTGTGTTCCAGATGGTGCTGTATGACCTTCTGGCCTGCAGTGACCGCAACCTATGAACACAGAATATCTGAAAGAGCACACACACTATATTATTTAGTCTGCAGTCACAAGTCAAGTATAACAGAACAGGATAGCTAATGGCAGAGAACCAGAATTGCCTTATTTTGTGGGTATACTGTGTGTTCATAACATAAACTCATATCTAGGTCTACAATTCTCAGCCTATAGTATGGAAAGACTGAAGATGAGTGTTTTTATTCTGTGGCACAGTCATGTCAGTTATACTAGCTCTCAGGGAAACCCAAGTGGAACAATTAAAGGGCAGAAACTATCTCCTTGTGTTCCAAATGGTGCTGAATGACCTTCTGGCCTGCAGTGACCGCAACCTATGAACACAGAATACCTGAAAGAGCACACACAATATATTATTTAGTCTGCAGTCACAAGTCAAGTATAACAGAACAGGATGGCAAATGGCAAAGAACCAGAATTACCTTATTTTGGGGGTATACTGTGTGTTCATAACAAACTCATATCTATGTCTACAATTCTCAGCCTATAGTATGGAAAAAGAAAAATACAGGAGACCCCAAAGCTGTGGACACGTGGTCTCTCAATTCCTTACATACATCCTTTTGGCATTCTTTTAAACAGATAAGGTGGAAATCTCACTTAAAATATAGAATGTCTGTTACATTAAACAAAAATTAGTACATGCAGAAAACTTCACAGCTGAACTCATACCATCGTCTCCAAGTTTTGAAGCATATTCACTTATTAATTCTTCACCAACATCAACTATTTGTTCACTGTTTCGACAATTTTCTTCCCTCCATTTTCTCATTTTATCACGCATGTCTGAAAAACAAAATTTGTTTTTTTATAAATCGTATGCAAGTTATCTATGATTCTACTTACTTAGTCTTACTTCAAATAGCTATGTTTTAGCTAATGAACAATGCATACATGTAACTGTTTAGCACTCAAAATAACATAGGTAACAAAACATAGTTCCCTAAAACTCAATGTTGCCTGGTGGTAAGACAGTTCAAAGGCTGAATCACCCACATGCAAAGACAAGAATGCACAAACACTATTAAAGCCTAAACTGTTGGCTTTGACCGTCCTATGTGCTCCAAGGGTGAACAGAACTTGCCTGCAGTATTTATATATAAAAAGAGGCAACAGTGGTACAAATGTTGCACATTCCCGTACTAAGAGCATTGTGATAAAGTAAGAAGCGGTGCGCTACACATTAATGACACATCTGTCGCCACAATGTGTCCCAGCTAGACACGCAAAGAACGTTCATCACAGCCCGAACAAAGTTGACAAATAAATAGCAGAGTACTCTTAATGTATATGTATTGTTCACTTTCTGCATTCAAGCCCCATAGTTTGTGGTGATACAACCAATGCCATATGAAACATTATTCTCCCATTCCACAGTATTAAGGCAGAAATTCCTTGAGAACTCCGTATAGTATTTTAGGTGGTATTTTTACTTCTTTTCAATACAATCCAAAACAATCACGTTACAATGATGATACTTCATAAAGGATTTAGCTGACACGTGTTTCGCCCCTACTTGGGACTTTTTCAGGTCTATATATCTGTACATCTCCAAAGTGAACAGATGAAAGGTATGCAATGTGTTTCCTTCTTAGTAAGACAATATGTCAACAAGTAAAAGGGAAATAAGCAGCCTTCTCCTCACATAATCAAACATTCAGCAGAAAACCACCACTGAGGAACAGGTAAGTTATATCCTTTCGCGGTCTGAGATAAGTTGACTTGTTTCAAAAAACGGTCGCCAGTCCTTGGACCTTGATACATCCCAATAAAGAATGCCTCTCGACTAGGGGTGCGCCGCAGAAATTTGTGTTTCAAACATTGCCGATTATGGTGGGAGAGGCAGCATCCAATTTAAATGGACGGGAGTGTTGGTTACTGCCTTTTAAGCACTTACGGTAGAACGCACATTTCTGTGGCTTGCCACTGGCCGAGACACAGTCCTTTCTGGGACATATACAATACATTTCTAAAGCAAGCAGTTACCTCAAAAAGGTGTCCCGGTGCTAGCGGAAGAGATCACTGCATGAAATCAAGAAATGACCATATATAAAAACTGTTGATACAGAATCAAAAAGCAGCATTTTCAGATTATTTCTAAATGATGTTTCAGGACAACTTTTCGAAGCAAGAGGAAGCGCATTTCACAGCCTAGTAGCCAAAAAGGTGAAGGGTCTGCTTCCTCTTCTGGATTTAAATATGCGTGGTGTAAAGAAATGGCTCCCTGTTGCAGTTACCCCCCACTTTTTGCCTGATACTGATGCTGACTTGACTGAGAAGTGTGCTGGGACCCTGTTAACCAGGCCCCAGCACCAGTGTTCTTTCACCTAAAATGTACCATTGTCTCCACAATTGGCACAACCCTGGCACCCAGGTAAGTCCCTTGTAACTGGTACCCCTGGTACCAAGGGCCCTGATGCCAGGGAAGGTCTCTAAGGGCTGCAGCATGACTTATGCCACCCTAGGGACCCCTCACTCAGCACAGACACACTGCTTTCCAGCTTGTGTGTTCTGGTGGGGAAAGAAATGACTAAGTCGACATGGCACTCCCCTCAGGGTGCCATGCCAACCTCACACTGCCTGTGGCATAGGTAAGTCACCCCTCTAGCAGGCCTTACAGCCCTAAGGCAGGGTGCATTATACCACAGGTGAGGGCATAGGTGCATGAGCACTATGCCCCTACAGCAGAGGTCTTCAAACTGGGGGGCGGGCCCCCCAAGGGGGGCCTGAAGTGATCCCAGGGGGGCCCCCAGATTCTGGCCAAAATAAATATCATACAGATAACAGGCCTTTATTTTAAGCAGGAGGATGTTATTGCAGTTTTAAAAAGGTAACAGTACCTAACTGCAATGTTTAAATAGGTTTAGACATATTTAAACATTGCCATGTTTATAAAATAATTGTGAAAAATTCTGAGGGGGGCCCAATGATTTTTATTTTTCAACTGGGGGGGCGCAGCATTAAATAGTTTGGAGACCTCTGCCCTACAGTGACTAAGCAAAACCTTAGCCAGACATTGTAAGTGCAGGGTAGCCATAAGAGTATATGGGCTGGGAGTCTGTCAAAAACGAACTCCACAGCTCCATAATGGCTACACTGAATACTGGGAAGTTTGGTATCAAACTTCTCAGAATAATAAACCCACACTGATGCCAGTGTTGGATTTATTAAAAAATGCACACAGAAGGCATCTTAGAGATGCCCCCTGTATTTTACCCAATTGTTCAGTGCAGGACTGACTGGTCTGTGCCAGCCTGCTGCTGAGAGACGAGTTTCTGACCCCATGTGGTGAGGGCCTTTGTGCTCTCTGAGGACAGAAACAAAAGCCTGCTCTGGGTGGAGATGCTTCACACTTCCCCCTGCAGGAACTGTAACACCTAGCGGTGAGCTTCAAAGGCTCAAGCTTCGTGTTACAATGCCCCAGGGAACTCCAGCAAGTGGAGATGCCTGCCCCCTGGACACAGCCCCCACTTTTGGCGGCAAGTCCAGAGGAGATAATGAGAAAAACAAGGAGTCGTCACTGGCCAGTCAGGACAGCCCCTAAGGTGTCCTGAGCTGAGGTGACTCTGACTTTTAGAAATCCTCCATCTAGCAGATGGAGGATTCACCCAATAGGATTAGGGATGTGCCCCCCTCCCCTCAGGGAGGAGGCACAAAGAGGGTGCACCCACCCTCAGGGCTAGTAGCCATTGGCTACTAACCCCCCAGACCTAAACACGCCCTTAAATTTAGTATTTAAGGGCTCCCCAGAACCTAGGAAATCAGATTCCTGCAACTTACGAAGAAGAGGACTGCTGGGCTGAAAAACCCCTGCAGAGAAGACGGAGACACCAACTGCTTTGGCCCCAGCCCTACCGGCCTGTCTCCCTCCTTCGGAAGAAAACTGCTCCAGCTGCGCTTTCCCCAGGACCAGCGACCTCTGAATCCTCAGAGGACTGCCCTGCTTCCAAAAGACCAAGAAACTCCTGAGAACAGCGGCCCTGTTCAACAAAGACTGCAAGGAGCAGATTTAAAGACCCATGCAATCCCCGCAAGAAGCGTGAGACTTGCAACACTGCACCCGGCGACCCCGACTCGACTGGTGGAGAAACAACGCTACAGGGAGGACCCCCCGGCGACTCCGAGACTGTGAGTAACCAAAGTTGTCCCCCCTGAGCCCCCACAGCGACGCCTGCAGAGGGAATCCCGAGGCTCCCCCTGACCGCGACTGTCTGAATCCAAAATCCCGACGCCTGGAAAAGACCCTGCACCTGCAGCCCCCAGGACCTGAAGGTTCGGAACTCCAGTGCAGGAGTGACCCCCAGGAGGCCCTCTCCCTTGCCCAGGTGGTGGCTACCCCGAGGAGCCCCCCCCTTGCCTGCATCGCTAGAGAGACCCCTTGGTCTCCCATTGAAACCTATTGAAAACCCGACGCGTGTTTGCACACTGCACCCGGCCGCCCCAGTGCCGCTGAGGGTGTACTTTCTGTGCTGACTTGTGTCCCCCCCCGGTGCCCTACAAAACCCCCCTGGTCTGCCCTCCGAAGACGCGGGTACTTACCTGCTGGCAGACTGGAACCAGGGCACCCCCTTCTCCATTGAAGCCTATGTGTTTTGGGCACCACTTTGAACTCTGCACCTGACCGGCCCTGAGCTGCTGGTGTGGTGACTTTGGGGTTGCTCTGAACCCCCAACGGTGGGCTACTTTGGACCCCAATCTGAACCCCGTAGGTGGTTTACTTACCTGCAAGAACTAACATTACTTTACCTCCCCCAGGAACTGTGAAAATTGCACTGTGTCCACTTTCAAAATAGCTATATGTGTTTTATGTAAAAAGTATATATGCTATTGGGATTATTCAAAGTTCCTAAAGTACTTACCTGCAATACCTTTCAAATGAGATATTACATGTAGAATTTGAACCTGTGGTTCTTAAAATAAACTAAGAAAATATATTTTTCTATAACAAAAACCTATTGGCCTGGAATTGTCTCTGAGTGTGTGTTCCTCATTTATTGCCTGTGTGTATGTACAACAAATGCTTAACACTACTCCTTTGATAAGCCTACTGCTCGACCACACTACCACAAAATAGAGCATTAGTATTATCTCTTTTTGCCACTATCTTACCTCTAAGGGGAACCCTTGGATTCTGTGCATACTATTCCTTACTTTGAAATAGTGCATACAGAGCCAACTTCCTACACGTGATATTTGGAACAGTTTAAGATTGTTGGATCACAGTGAGCGCACCTGAGAAGAAGACTTAAAGTGGTTTATAAGGTAGGGAGGACCTTTTGGTTTGAAAACTCTGGAAGCGAGGGTGAGGCCTTAAAGTGGATCTTTCTGTTCATTGGGAGCCAGTGCAGATGACATAAATAAATTGACTTAGCAAATCAACCAGCCAGCAGCACTGTGAATGGTTTGGGGATGTTGAATAAGAAAAGCCAGGAGCCCTAACAATAAGCTGTTACAATAGTCCAGCTTCGAAGTAATCAATGCATGGACAGTTGTTTTTCGATGTTCAATAGTAAGAAGATGGAGAATCCTTCTCAGTGATCTCAGAATGAAAAAAACAAGAGGAAGATATTGCTGCAATTTGAGGCTCAAAAGTGAGCTCAGAATCAAATTTCACCCCAACGTTTCTTACCACAGAGGAAGCAAGGGCATCTCAGATGGGCAGCAGAGGTTAGAGTCCAGATTGGAGTTAACTTCAAAGAAAATAACCTCCGTCTTGTCTGGGTTCAGCTTAAGATGGCATTCATCCAATTCATGACAGAGTTAAGGCATATCTTGAAGGAACTCAAAGACAAAGGAACATTTTCCTGAAAAGTCAAGGAGTCGAGTGTCATGAGCATATGGTACAACTCTCACTCCCAAAATTCAACAATTTTAGCCAAAGGAAACATGTAAATATTAAAGAGGGTCAGACTTAACACCGAACCCTGGGGAATTCCAGGGCCTAAAGGTTTTGCTGTGGACGTAAAAGGAGGAAGAAAAACAGCCTGCGTACGATCGCTATTAAAGGATTTAAGCCATAGCAGGGTGTGGTCTCTGATGCCGATCATTTCCAGCCTGTCATGCAAGATATCATGAGAGACAGTATCAAATGTGTTTAGATCCAAGTTTAGTTTCACATATTCAGAGACCTCAAGAAGAGCAGTCTCAGTACTGTACGCTGAGAGAAATCCTGATTGTGAGTCATGAAGTAAGTGGTTAGTCTCCAGAAATTGAGTGACCAGATTGTTTACATTTTTTCCAAACATTTGGCAGCTGTTGGGAAGAAGGGAGAGAGGTCTAAAATTGCTATGAATTTTAGGATCGGCTGACAGCTTCATAAGTGGAGGAAGTAAAAGAGCCTGCTTTTAACCAGAAGGGACAAACGTCTGGGTGAGGAAATCAATAATTAATCTATTCAAAATTGGATTCACCACCATTACCACCAATTTGAGAAGAGTCGGGGTCAAGCAGGTAACCTGACTTGCACTGTATGAGGTCCTTAAAGGATTCTTCAACATATAAGAGGGTAAAACAGGGCAGCGAGGGAACAGTAGGGGGTGAAGTACCTTGCAAAGTAGAGATCGACACAGGAATTTGGTCATAAGTTGCTTGAATTTTACTACGAAAAAAAGTCTGAAAAGCCTTTGCAAAGTTCCACCGAGGGAGTAAGAGTATTTTTGGAAGTGAAAGAAAGGATTTAATCACCTTAAACAATTCACGAGGGAGATTATCGGCTTCAGAAATGAACGTGCCAATACATGTTTTTTGCGCCGTCCTAATTGCTACTTTTTAAGGGCGAACTGATATATCAGTTTCTTTTGCTGATCATATTTAGTCCTCTACTGCCTCTCTAATTTCTTGCAGTGAGATTTCTCTGCTTTAAGAGCATCAGAAAACAAAGGTGCTGATGTCGTTGATCTCTTGAATGAGTGATGTTTCATAGGTGCAATGGTGTCCAAGGCATTCTCAATCCAATTGTTAAAGAGGCCAGTCTCTTGTTCTAAATCTCCAGTTACTTCCAAAGAGACGGACTGGAGAGCCTCTGCAGCTAGACTGACATTGTGCTAGATCCAATTTGTTCTAGTGCACCACAGCAGTAGCATTTTATTTACCATGGAATTTGTTCTAGGAAACGTAGATTGATTTTGTACTTTTTTCATTTAACTTGCCTTGGTTTTGAACTTTTTCATTAGGTTTTTCCTTCTTAATCTCATCTATTGGCATACTCACTTCCGAAACCTTTGCTTGATACTGTTTTACTAAATCAGTAGCACAACTTTTGTACATTTCCTTTTACCACATTTGTGTGTTATAATCCCTTAGCAATTTGTTTATCTTCCTCAAGCATTGGATCTTTGATCAACAACTTCCCCTTCACTCTTTTATTATTTGTGCACCTCACAACTTGATCCCTAAGAACGAGTCATTCAGGTTTTCAAACTGGCATGTTAACGACAAACCTCTTAATGCCCCTACATAAGATGCAATATCTTGGTACTTTCCTTGCCAGAGTACTTTCCTTGTTAACATCACTGGAAACTGCTCATGTCGATCCAAACAGACGGAATAGGACTATGCTGTCAGACTGTAAGAATTAGCGTAGCGTAGCCTAGCTAATGATTGGCTCTTACTGACTAAACAATGGATACTAAACTGTTTGTGATCACAATGAGTTTTGATTCTAAGTGACATGAGGCGCTTTTGCTGCATAGGCTAAAACTTTCACACCGTGCCCCTTGAAGGAAGCATAGGACATGCTTGACAACCAGCACCCTTTAAACGTGCCACTTACTGGATTCCCTTGATACGCACTGCACAGACTGCATGTGCACTGAACCTGCTGTTGGACATGCCTACTTCTGAAAGAATATACTGGCCATTCATAAGAAGTCTTTGGTCATGATGACCAAGCGCACATCAATGGGACACCAACAGCGGATAATACAACAATTTGACACCAACAATGGTGTCACCTGAATGTGACAAATGCATATGATACCATTGTTCAAATAATGCACTGGTTTGAGCTTTCCAATTAATGCGCTGGCCTCGCTGCTTTTTCAACTATACGCTGAGTTGCACAATATGTTTGTACACACGTCAATTAGTACTGCTTAAAAGAATACATCGCTATCATATATACCATTAATATACAACGCACAACTCATAAAGATTGGCATCTGAAATATACAGAAATCCCACAGACACCAACAGTACTTTCAATGCTAAGTCAAGTGTAATTACAATCAAATTAACTTTATGAGCTTTAGTAACAATCCACTATGACGCTGAAACTTATGTTAGTTCCAGTACACTTAATTTCCTGTGTTTAGTAATGCAAATTCCTCTTCCTCTCTTTTTGTTGTTTAGACACAAAATCAGCGTACACTTGAACTTAAAGTTATTCCAAAGACTTTCAAATGGTTGAGCAGCAACCATTTTCAAACAGTTTTTACTCACATACATAGCTAATTGTCCTGCTGACCAATTAATCCAGGGGTAGAGGACTTGACTGTGTCTGTCTCCTGCACAGACTTCAACTCCTCATCAGTTATCTAAAGATCCACAGGATATGTACTGGTACAAACATACGTTGTTTATTATGTAAAATAAGTCACCTCCAGCTACCGCTTCTCACCTCCAAATTGTCAGCCTCTATATCTATTAAACTTTTCTAAAGAATACATTCCTACACCACATTCTAAGTTCTCTCTTACATGGCTAGAATTCTACTAACTACACTTTCCTTATGGTTTGAGCATAGAAATACTCACGCTGAAAATCCTAGATGTCGTGCAGCATGCCTAGTCAAAGATGATGCCTGTGTACTCATAATTCTATTCTTGTCAATGATTTATGAAACAGTTAATCATGGTAGGCTAATCTGAACACTAGAGCACTGCAAGCGCTTTCATGGACAGGTTTAAAGTTGGTTTTCCTCCTTTCTCAACAACAGAAGTGGAAAAAATGGAATATGATTTCATGAAAATGTGAAACGGCTTGAGGTGTACTGCAAGACTTTGTCTCTCAACGGATCTGATCTTAGAGGATGTGTGTGTCACCATGTACAAATACCTAAATGACAAACAAGTCTACTCAAAAACCACTGACAACTGGTATCAGCCATTCTTTGCTGACAGGGGGCAAACAATAGATGTCTTAGAATGTTCTCATTCTCAGCCTACATAAAATGGAGAACAACCTTTTCACACCTCTCATATCAATAATTGTAACCAAACACTATGAGGCCAAATGAAATTGAAAGACTCCCCCCTTCTCTATCATATTGTAAACCTGCTCAGCTTCACACTGGATTCTTTGTTTATATCATATCACACATCTTTCGGATGACCACGTCAGCATCTTTACTCAACCACAAAAGTAATCACTTCAGACCAGCTGAAGACAGCAGTTATAGTGCTTATTCTCTCCAGACATGACATCAGAGATGCTCTTCCAGCAGGTGCTAGATAGTCCTCTCTTGCACATTTTACAGAAATACTTCACTCACCTGCAATACTGGTCATAAGCAACAGACAATTCGAAAACATCAACCACTTTCTTTCTGAAATAAGAATCAATTTCACATGACAATGCCTCACCTACCTTCACCTAAACACCCCCCCTTACTTATCTGATCTGCTCTCCAAGTAGGTGCCAAAGAGGACTCGGACACTAAAACTCCATACAACTGGTTGTAAGACTATTTAACATTTATTGAAGCCCTGCTTCACTAGAGCTCTAACTGCCACCAGTTATCCTCTGCCGCTTGACATTTAAACAATACCCATCATCTTTAGTAATAGCTTCTGCCTCTATTTTTAAGCTAAAACTCTGTATGCTCCTAAAAACATCAAACTAGCCTGTGATTTCTTTTTATAATTTCCTTTCAATGTCCATACTTCTACATCTCAGAGTTCAAAAAGCTCTTCTCTGGTAGTGTGTATTGGTATCAACATTGTTAGAACCGTGAGACCGTTCAGTGCAGGCACGACATATAACACTGGTATATAAAAAAAAAAACTTGCCATTTATTCTTAAGAAGGCATTTATTAGAGGCTAAATGTCTTCATTTATGCTTGAGGTGGCACTTGTCATGGTGCTGTGCATCAAAAAGAGGGCCTTCTGCTGCATATCTGAACTGCCCATTACCCCCTACAAGCACAACCAGAGCACATGCCATTATGGCTGGCCAGCAAGTTTTTGAGAGACACTTTGGAAAGTGACAGGAGTAATGATCTTTCTGCATGGTAGCAGCTCACAATAATTTGTGTCCATAAAATAGGTACTGCTCACGGGCAGACTTCTGTATAAGAAATGCATAGTTATTCCATGTAACATCAAGGCATCTTACCATCTTCTCCTGTGCAGCCATCTATCGACCTAGTCATCTGTCCATCCACCCCTTTCTATTCAAATGTATCTACCTATTCACTTTAAAAAATATCCATGTTCATCCACCCCTCCACACAGATCTACCCACACCTATGCATCCACCAATCAAGGCCATGTACCCACTATCCATCCTCACCCAAACACATATCCCTCAAACGACACCCAAGCATTCATTAATCATCCAAACCCTATCACTCATCAACACAGTCATGTATACTTGCTTCCATCAAACTGTGCCAAAACACCCATCCATCCACCACTCACCAATGTAGGCACAACGGTTGTACAACCATCTATTGATCCTTGTATATAGCCAACAATCATTTTATGCACCCACCAACAAGTCAGCATGTTTATTTGAAAATGTTGAATGTGTATGGTCACATGTACTAATCCAAGCATTGTCAGTGTGCATGTGAGTGCCTGTATGTGTGCACTGTGTTTCTGTATTCCAAACTTAATACAACAAATGACCATTAACACAGGCACATACACAATTAAAATAAGCCAAACCAAAGATGTTGCAAATGGTTGTTTAAATCATGGGATTTAATTTTGTTTACATCATTTCACTCACACAATAATTCACAATTAACTAGGCTACAGTAATGTTTGTCCTGATAATCTAATTATATGCACTACTATTGTAAACAGATTAAGGCTAAACTCTTCAGAGAGTGTGAAGCCAGAGCGGTGATTGATGAGGAGCCAATGCACATCCAATCTGCGCTGTAGGGGTGTTGTTGGAGTAGCTGAAGCCACAGAGAACTGGGGCTTCAGGGCCCTTGCAGATTGGAGAGCAGAGATCTGCATGGTATTTAAGTGCAATATTCAGCAGTCAAGAGCCTCAAAGCAACCAGTTGAACGAGTGGGTCTGTTGCTGATGGCAAGAAGGGTTTGGAGAAAGGTTCTTGCACATATGATACTGGTGGTAGAACACTATCTCTACAACATCATTTACTTGACATATCAATGACAGATCAGTATTGAAGAGGACTGCAAGTCATGGGACTTACAATGAATTTAGGTGGTGTAAGATGTCCAATGAATGTTCCAAGGTTGAGACAGTAAGAAGGTCTCACAGGAGTTCTACGAACATGATGAGTGTCTTTGCTGCAAGCAGGCAAAGTTACTCATGTTGCATGCAGTTCAGAACAGATTCTATAGGCTACTTTTGTGGGGGTGCATGTGAAACAATTATCCTGCTTGTTGACACCACCTTCTGAACCATCTGTATAATTTGAAATGCTCCCACATATCTGGGTCACAAGGTCATTACCTCTGGTGGCTCTCAGCACACAGGCAGCCAGGACATTATCAGATAGGACACAGAGAACTGTAAAAAACAAATGGCAACAGATCTTTTTCATCTATACACCCAGGACCTGAAACAACATCCCTCAAGCCATTAGGAATGCCCCAAAGCTGCTCCAATTTAGTAATGAGTTGAGAATATGCCTCTTTAAAGAACACTCATCATGACAAAGTAACAGTCCACAAACTAACCAACTTTCAAATTACTTCTTGACTGTATTCTTGTCTTTGACCCTGTGCTATAAACAAATACCATACGCGTACAATTGACAGGTAATCTCAGTTCAGCTACTGTTGTGTAGGTAGCACACTCTAACAAATAACAAAACATCAACATTTGTATGAGCAAGACATTTTCTGGCAGTCACGTCTTCAAAGCCAATAACTGAGGTCTTAAAAGGCCTCTCCTCCATATGAAGAAGCTACGCTGGTAAATACTTCTGGCTATATGGCACTGGTACAGTCTGTGTTCTCCCTTGGCCATAGCTCAGCATAAGGACGTGCACCTGAACGTCATGTGAAAAAGAAATCTGAACTCATGCAATCAGGAGCAATCGTCAGGAATGAGGAATCCAAAAATTATTTTTGTACGTAAATATTTGTTTGGACTTTTAAAATATATTAAGTATTAGCACTGGTAAACAGAAGTTAAGAGGCTTTGGTTTTCTTCAGGCGAGGAAACGTTTAGTTTAAGGATTCCATTCTGATTGTTAATATGTCTCTTTATCTACAACAATTCAAACATTTTCATCAAGTAAATTTCATTATCAAAAATTAAAATAAAAAAATTCTCAAAGGCAAGGTGCTTTATAGGAACAAAATGCAGTTTAGCAGGAAACTGTTACATTTTAATTTGGCGACCTAAAAGCCCCAGAGCTGGACACGGGTGATGAAATCGGGTACACCACGTTCAGGAGAAGAGTTCTGCCTCAAAGGTGCACGGAGAGTGGGAAAATAGGAAATACAGAGATGGAGAGCAGATGTGAAGCAAAGTCTATTTTAATGTGCCTTCACAAATTGCATTTTCTCTCACTATACTGATTTAATACTTTCTGCTCCAATATTACTAATTAAAAACGATGCCTCTCCACTGCATATGGTCCGACCATGCAGTAGAGGTTTGTTCTTTAAACTAGTCTATGAGGGGACATGGAAAAATGGTTGGGCAGGATGTGAAATAGTAACTTAGATCACAAATGGGCAAGGAAGGAGAATAGGGATAAGGGAAGCCTCACATCTTTACAATACGTATTTTAATTTTGAAGCAGATATTATGTTTTGTTATGCAGATTTGCAGAGCACACTTCATTCAGGAGGGTATCCGATCGCTGAGCACTTGTGAGTCTTGCCAAACCTAGGACCTAGTAGGACTACTAAAAAAGTCAGGTCTTCAGCTTCTTGCGGAATTCAAGAAATTGAGAGGAGCAGCTTATGTATAGCAGCAGTTCGTTCCACGCTTTAGGAGCAATGTAGGAGAAGGATGTACTGTCAGATCTGGTTTTCCGTATGTGCAGGATGTGTAAAAGAAGGAGTCTGGAAGGTTTGAGAAAGCAGATTCAATTGTTGAGGTATGCTTTAGCAATGTTATGTAGCAACTTGTAAGTCTGGGTGAGTGTCAGAACCTCTTTCAGGGGGACAGAGAGCAAGCAGGGGCTACTGGGCCCACCGTGGTGTTTGAGGTCTTTCGCTCCTGATGTTCCAGGGCCTGACCTACAATGGATCCTCATCAACTGGGCCAAGAACCTCTTCCCTCTTCTGTACTTGAGTCTCAGTGGTAGCTATGGACGAGCAGTCAAAGGCTCCCTCAGGGGGTTAGAAGTGTAAATACGGGTAACTGAGCCGATTCATAAATCAAATTGAACACAGTACAAATAATAAATCAATATCCAGCTCAACACTTAATTTCACAAGAAAAATAAGTATGTTATTTCCAACTGTACACATGTAAAGGAATAACAACATTCATGAGCACTAACAGAATACCCTTGATGTCAGGGTTCTAGTAGCTGTCAGGCAAATCCCTGCCCCACCCACTTTCTTCTAGTGTGGTAGAGTTACTCCCCATTCACTGGTGCCTGCATCCAAGGAATGCGTACACTAGGCCATACTCAAGAGTTTCCCTTTGACGCCCTAATAATTAACCAAAAGTGTAAATGGTGCTGCAGCAGCATTAGCAGGAGTCCCCGGGGTCCCACAGGCCTAATTCCAGTCTTGGCTGCCGCAATACTTCCCATCTTGGTGCAGACTCTTCTGGTGCCATCGCCCCCACCACAGCAGCCCTTTCTGGCATACGGGGTCATCCATAGTATGTGTTCTATCCACCTCTACACAAATATGTCTGCACAGATTCCTCATGTCTTGCCAGGCAGGTCTATGCTTCCCGAAATGGAATGTACTTTCCTCCATGTAATATACCATTGCAGGCACACTTGCACTCAGTTACTTTCACAGGAGTTCATGCCCTCCAGTACTGTTATCTCCATGCACTGTGCCACTATAGACACATACATTAGGCTCACACATTCAGTTTACACGCACTCTTCAGTACAGTAGCTTCTCTGTATTATACCACGGTGTGCTATTTGCAAACATATTCTGCCAGCACACATACACCATGTGCATGCTGCACAACACTTCAACTTTCATATATTGTACTTCACAGTAGCACAAATATACTAAGCAGATGCTTTAATTGCACATGTACAGCACGCCACTACATCTCTCATGTAATGTTTTACTTGCAGGTAGACATACACCTAGCATATGTACTGCTCTATTCATATACAGTACCCTTCCCAGGCACAAACACATCAAGCGTAGAGTCACTACCCCTGTGTTGTGCTGCTTTCCACATCTACCTGATGTAGGTCCATGGTGGACTAAGCACACAGCAGCTGAACTTTTCAAATGGGAATGAGTCTGTAGACCTCACTCCATTGACACAGGGTAAAAAGGACCTGTTAATTACACGGTATGGTGCCACTACCTGGCTCGTGCTGCTTAATTCTTGATCAAGATGGTAGCCATCCACAACTATAATAATAGCTCTTTGGGCGCCCCTCCCGGTCCACAACAAGACAGCAAAATGTGAGACAGGCCTATGTCATAGCACACAAGCATATTCCATGTTTAACTATCACACAAAAAATCAGCATTAGTGACCTAGATAACAGTACAGTTGGACACTTAGGGCAGGATTACACATCTTTAATTAAGCAGAGCACATTTCTGTCCCAAAAGTGAGGAATTTGAATTGTGCTTATTTGAATATGGGCAGCCAGTGGAGCTCCTTTAGGTGTGGTGTGATGCGAGTGTGGTGTGGTAGGTTGAGAATGATTCTGCTGCTGAGTTCTGAACGGTCTGCAGCCTTTTGAGTTTTTGTTGATCTAGCATAGAGGGTGCTTCTGTAGTTCAACTTGCTATATATATATATATATATGTGTATATATATATATATATAAGGAAAGGGAGAGAGAGAGAGAGAGAGAGAGAGAGAGAGAGAGAGAGAGAGAGAGAGAAAGAGAGAGAGTGTGTGAGTGTGAGTTCTCTGGGTGCTGACTGGGAGCCATTTGAAAATCTTCCTCAGTATCTTCAGGCTAGGAAGGCATGAAACGGTAATAGCGCTGACATTGGCAGTCTTATCAAGTATGCCATTGATGATGATCCTGAGGTTCTCGGCATGGGTGGTGGGGATGGATGTTAACCCTAGGTCTGATGGTCAACAGGTCTTGTCTGTGTTCAATTTTACACAGTTGGTCTTCCAACAGACAGTGATTACAGTTATGTAGGCACTGAACTTGATCTAGGTACTAGGCGTGTTGTCAAAGACTGAGAGAATGAGCTGTGTGTTGTCTGCGTAGGACCGGACTTTGATGTCGTTAGAGCAGATAATACTGTCTTGAAGAGGGTCTTGTGAAGAGTATGTGTCTTCTGAAATTACATTTATTAAATTGGAATGAATGCTATCTTCTTCGATAAAGCACAAGCAGTGATCAAGGAACTTATGTAACTATTCTGATGCACAAACATGTAAAAGATAATATATAAAAATAGGTGGAGAATGGAATGATCCAAAGGATAAAGGTGGCCAGGAGAGTTTTCACCTCAGAATCAAAGGAATAGCATGCTTTTTGCATCAACCCTAAATCCTATCCTTACCTCCTGCATCTTTGTCTACTATCTATTCCCATGGTGACAATGTACCCATACTGAGCTCTATCCCAGAAATGCATGGTGATGTATGAGAAGCACCACCCATAATACTTCCAGGAGATGTGAATTCCAGAGTCATCCCTCAACTTATCAGAGGCTGCTGCATGGCCGCAGTCCCTTTTACCGAGATCACACTACAGGGGAGATAACAAGCAAAACATAATTTTGTCTGAGGAGATAGCAAATCACCATGCTCTTGCCCTTCCCTTGTACAAGTGTCTATTGCTGGCTGGCACTCCAAAACAAAAACAAAATGGAATACACATACAGCTGAAAATTTGATAACAAGATGGCAACTACCTAAACGCAGGAGACTAAGCTTTGAATATTTCACGTTTTCCTTTCAGCAGTTATGGTCTTTATGAGGAGAGGAAAGGTCTTGGAAATAAGTTGACCAGACTCTGATCAGCAACGAGTTTCAGATGGTTAGTTAGAAAGATCATTACATGTACACAGTTACAGACCTACGGTATTCAGTTGAAGTTTAGATTGAATGGTTAAAAAGTACAGGTACAAGTACATGAATGTATGTCAAATTGTACACTGAAGTTTTAGGAGAGGTGCCTCTGATTAAGAATTTAGCTCAGACATAAAGGTTGGCTGTAAAATAGACACAGAATGCAAAACAAAATGCTGAAAAAAAAGTTTGTCTTGACAGATATTTATTTCCATTTCTTCACATTTGAGAGCAACGGTTTTTGTAATTCAAGACATGTTATACTCTATGCATTTTTAAAAGGGTGCACAAGCATTTCGCTATTTTAAAGTCTTATTTTTATTGTTTAACTCCACAATCTGCATACCTCAAAACCAGACTGAAAACGTGTACCATTTTTGGTGGTACACATTTTCAGTAGGCTAGATGGCAAATGAATACACAGTCAATTTGAGTGACAACTTAGGGGTGTTTTTCACCAGGCAAATATGGATTTGATTAGGATGGAATGTGTCACACTTAATTTAAAAGGCAAGCCTATACAAACTGCGTATGGGTGTGCATTGCAATGTGTGTGCAACAGCAAAGCTTATATTTAATTCAATAAGACTTGCACATGTGCAAGAGTGCTAATGTCATACAAATATGTAACGTTATATTCTGTGAGGTTTAAACATGCGTAAATTACTTTAGAATGATTTCAGTTTTTGGGAAATTCTATGTAGTATTCCGTTTTATAAAGAGCCTAAACTAAAAGCCAAAAAATGCAGTTTGAGATGTAATATTGTATGAGACACAGCCCTCACACACTTGCAAACGTGACATTTACTGGACTTCGCTTGAAAAAACAAATGCCAAACTTAAAGGCAAAAAATTATTGCCGTAAAGAAAGTATAATATAACCATAACTATGCATACCTACTGTGCTAAAACAGTTATGCCCCACCATGCATATTCTTCTCATCAACTATGTTATTTCAAATGATGCAGTGATACTTTCAATTATGTCATAAAAGATGTTATAAGTGATGCAATGTGGGGGGGTAATAGTGCATGGCGAGAGGGCAAGTTATAGTTACCTTATTGAAAGGTACGTAGTCGCACACAACGTAGAGTTAACTGGATTTTTATTCAGTTACATCTATACAGCCTTTCCCTCCGACCGTCCGCTCCAATCCCCGGTTTCAACTGCCAAACCCTACCCGACCAACATTCTACTTCCTACATACTACATTCACTTTGTCCTCGCACGAAGGACACAAACCCAACACATCCTCTTCCCTTACAAAAATGTAAAATAACAACGACAAATTTTTTCCATAACAAGTAATATACCTTACATGAATAACTGTTGACATTTAATAACGTAATAACATCATGACACCTAAAAATAATGGTTTCCACCATGGAGATCTGCTTAACGTTGCATCATTACATAGTCATCAATTTTTTGGGGCATTTTGACAGATCTAGAAGTACGTACACCATGCTGTACAGTTGGAATAGATGTTCTGGAAACATTATTGTTATCACACATGTCCTGCAAGTTGGCATTCGCACCTTGTACATTTTTTTTTACTTACAAACTTCGATACAGATATTTTGCACTTGTTCCACCACTTGCCGTCATCCAATTTAACGGCACTGTCACCCACTTGAATTATTCTCTTCCAATCACTAAATTTGGACAAACCCTTGATCATGATTCTTGGGGATTTCACTCTCACCAAGTCACCTTCCTTCCACTCGCACATGCGGTTACGCATTTCCTGAGAATTTGACGTGTATCTCTGATGAGCAGTCGTACGTTTATCTACCACGCTATCAACCTTGTACCATGGTACACTAAAATGTCCCATCCATTCTCTAGATAATTTTGAGGACGGAATGCGACCACGTAACAACACGAACGGTGAGACCTGTGTATCAGAATTATTCGTGGTGCGAATTGCCCACAATAACTTTGCCAATTCAGACTTGCAATGTAGACCGCTTGCCTTGGATAACTGAATGTTGTCTTTAAGGACTCTATTGAACCTCTCTACAAGGCCATTACTCCTTGGATGGTACAATGAAGTTTTTAAATGTTTGATTCCCAACAACTGCATAAACTTCACAAATTGCGTAGAAGTAAACTGGGGACCATTGTCGGTCAAAATTTCATCAGGAATCCCCTCTCTAGCAAAGATACCTTCTAAACATTGAATCACACTACTAGAGTAAGGAATCTTCACAAATTTCACTTCGTGCCACCGGCTGTAATAGTCAATTAGTACCAACCCATATTCTTGGATCCCATGAGACAACCTCATAGGCCCAATGATATCAATTGCAAGTTTATTCCACGGTTTGTCCGGCACACACACTGCTTCTATCGGACTCGGTACTGTAACTTGGGACTTATCACTGGTAGCGCAATATACACAATCACTCACAAAATGTTCTATACACTTATCAATCCCAGGCCACCAAAAACCTTCTCTTATCTGCCGCTTCATGGCACGGATTCCAATGTGACCCTCGTGGGCCAAACATAGAACTTTATTCCTCATCCCACTTGGAACAACTAACTGCTTGGACCTAAATAATAAATCTCTAATAACTGACAACTCGTCAAAGACATGTTTATACTTATTCCTTAGTTCATCTTCTGAGGACCATTGTGACCACCCAGTGACCACCGCATTCATGACCGATTTCATCTTGTGATCTTCTTCACATGCATTTCTCCACTCTTGTTCACACAACGCACCATCCAATTGCTTGTTAACAGAACATACAACAATATCATCGTCGTCATTCTTAGGACCACACTCAGCACTAGACACACCTAACGGATCAGTGCTGGTCAATCTAGACAAACAATCTGCCAAAACATTTTTTTTACCCGGCACATACTCTATTTTGAAATTATGTTCACACAAACTATATTGCCACTTGGCAATCCTAGGAGTGGCTTTCTCAGCCCCCTTGGTAGTGAACAATTGAACCAACGGTTTGTGATCTGTCCTCACTGTGAATCTTGAGCCCCAAACAAATTGTTTAAAGTGATTAATGCTCCACCAACATGCCAAAGCCTCGCGTTCAATTACCGAATACGTCGCTTCAGCACCCTTCAAACTCCTTGATGCGAACGCAACCACCTCTTCCCTGCCGTCCCTTCTTTGTAACAACACAGCTCCCAACCCTTTTTGGCTAGCGTCGGTCATGATGACAGTATGATCCCTGGTGTCAAATGGTTTCAAAGGAATTGCCTGAGCTATTTCATTTTTTATATGTTCAAACTCACGATTACAATGTTCGTCCCACACAAACTTGACATTCTTTTTTAGGAGGTACCTTAAATTATACATCTTTTCCGAACAATTTGGGACAAATCGAGCGTAAAACTCTACCAAACCCATGAAAGACCTCAATTGATCTTTGTTCTCTGGGCTCCCAAATTTTTGTATAGCTTCCAATAAACTTACTTTGGGTTTGATACCTTCAGCCGACAATTCAAAACCTAAATAGTTAACAGCGGATACTCCAAAATGACATTTAGTAGGACTTAAGGTTACACCTTTCAATTTTAAAGTGTCTAATACACAACCCAATCTCTGATCATGCTCCTGCACGTCCTTCCCAATAAACTAAAATGTCATCCTGGAAATCCTTCACACCACTCAGCTCCCTAAACATACTATCTACAGTCCTCTGAAAAACTGCAGAGGCAGACGCAAGTCCGAATGGCATACGTTTAAATTGGAACAAACCAAACGGTGTGATAAAGGCGGTGTAGTGTCTAGAATTAGGATGTAGACTAATTTGATGGTACGCCGACGTCATGTCAAGCAAAGAAAATACCTTAGCACCATTAATTGAAGATAACATTTCAGTTATGTTCGGTAAGGGAAATTGGTCAACCCAAATTTAATCATTAAGATCGCGTAAGTCAACACACATACGCAACTGGCCATTCGCCTTGCGAGCCAGAACTACAGGTGCAACCCAATCAGAAGACTCAATTGGTTCTATTATATCCTGAGAACACAAATTATCCAGTTCTTTCTTAAAATCCAGTTAACTGGATCTTTATTCAGTTACATCTATACAGCCTTTCCCTCCGACCGTCCGCTCCAATCCCTGGTTTCAACTGCCAAACCCTACCCAACCAACATTCTACTTCCTACATTCTACATACACTTTGTCCTCGCACGAAGGACACAAACCCAACACTTATGGTATGAGTTAAAGTTACTTGAGATAACTTTAACTGGTGAATTTAAGTTTTGTTTTTGTTTAAAAAGTTGTTGTTACTGAAATTCTCACCTAACTATAATGCTACTTTAAGCTCTTCTTTTCAGAAAATTTCTACCGTTTATTATTTTATTTTTAACACTGACAACTTTCTTGACACTCTCCAGTCAGGTTTCATAAAAGTATGCAGCATGGAAACAGCCATCCTGAATGTAGCTAATGACATTATCAGGGCACTAGATACAAGAATATCTTGTCTTCTAATTCTCATGCCCCCTTGGGGGCCTTTGACAAGGTCAAGCACAAAATACTATTATATACCCTAAAGCAACGCATAGGTGTCAGTTGTACAACGCTAAACTGGTTCACCTTATATATCCAACGTCCGTCCCAAATAATAAAACTAAACCATTTCCCCACAAGTCCAGCACGTTTACATCAAGGGTTCTCTTAAGGGTTAATTCTCTGACCCACAAACTTTAATCCATACATGGACCCCCTCGCCTGTATACTAAAACAAGCTAATGTTGCTACATTACACAAAGAAAGAACAGCAGTTAGTTTATAATACAAACTAAACACGTGACTATCGCCAGGTTCCAATATAGTGCTCGCTGCCAGTCCTGCTGCTTCATAACAACAGGAAAACAGAGATTATCGTTTGCATCCTCCATAGTAACCGTTTAATTGAAAATACAAATTATGAGACAAATATACAGCCTGCAGAATGCCCTTAGTTCTCTGGAAAACAAAGATTTCTTGTCCATCTCATTCCTTGATCTCTAACTGAATCGCAAGCTTCAACTCTCTTGAATGATGCTACAATCCTCATATACTAAATTGTAGAGACATCAGCTCGTGGGCAATAAAATGCACTCACACTCTAAACGTTCTTAACGCACACCCCTCTTGTGATTCGGTCAGCTAGAGCATATTTGAAGGTTATGACGTGTACAAATTGAGAAGAGGTTCTGTTTGGCTATGATTCTGTGGAGAACGAACAGCAAATGAGGACACCAGCATGCGCAGGAGACCGAGACAGAGCAGGTACTGGATTAATGTGGCGGGTGATGGACTAAAGGGAACAGCGGGCAGATGGGCTAAATGGGCAATGCGAGCACACGACTGCAAGGGGCGGCTATTTAAACTGTGGTTGGCAGGCAGTGGGTATGGCAGGTGCTAGCCTCTCCTTTATATCGAGCGCTTCTTTCCAGAGTCAACGGTATTTAGCTGGTAATATAGACATACATGTAGTGGAGAGAAGGATTTATTTAGGTCAGGTGTCTTAAAACTGGGGGGCGTAGTGGGGCCTCAAGTGATCCCAGGGAGGGGCTCCAGGCTCTGGCCTAAAGATGTATTATGCAGATAACAGTGCTTCGTTTTAAGCAGAAAAGAATGTATTGCATTTTTAAAAAGGGTAACATAACTTAACTGTAATGTTTAAATAAGTCTAGACATATTTAAACATTGCCAACCTCGCAGGACATTTTTTTTTTAAATGATCAGGGAGGCCCGATTATTTTTTTTGTTTACACCTGGGGAGGCGCGGCATTAAAACGTTTTAAAACCACTGGTTTACGTGATGATGAAAGGTCACCGAGGACAGAAAAAATGAGAGGCATGGTTACTGGATAACTTAGTGTCAGCAAGGCGTTATGTTTTGGTGGCATCATTCACTGCGTTTTGATAACTGCAGTCTTTGAATACTTGAACTAAACTAACAAGACGGAAAATAATTATTTACAAAAGGAAATTCGGGGATTAGGAACATGCTGCCCAGAGGGGATGGTGGGATCTGGAAACCTTTAGGGGAAGGGTCGACTGCACAGTCATTGGATTGCTGAAGCACAGCGAACACTAGAAACACAGACCACTGGAGCTGAATGTCAGCGTATTAAGTCCCACGGAGCCCCCTAGGGGGCACCTTCTCCGAACTGAACAGGTGACGCCTGCCTCTATACCAGCTCTACGACATGTGCCTCCTGCCCGTTGCAAGTGCAGTGTACAGCCCTATACCCCAAACCCCGACATTTACCTTCCCATGTCACATCGTACATATCTGAAACCTTCGACATCTTTCCAGGGCTTGTTACAGCGCTGTGCGTGATGACGAGAACACGCACGAACGCGTTGACGTGCTCTGGGTAAGCTGTTTGAACGGGAAAGCTGAGCTGCTAGTGGCGAAACTGGCGGTCTGCGTACGGGGACAGCTTCTGGAGGAGACGCTACTCTTTGCGCAGACTCATTCACCCTCATCCAGGTGATACAGTTGTAACTAGTGGAAAATCAAGCGCGGACGCTCTGCTGTGTAGTGTCTGCAGCGCCTACTCAGAGCCGCGCACTAAAGGCACAGCCAGTGGCGTAACGAAACTGGAGGGGAAGCATGGAGTCTGGACTCACTGGAGCATCGCCCCCACCCCCAATCATCGCGGGGGCCTTCATTAGCGCCTGGGCACAGTCTACCAAATCCAGAAAAAGTACAGTCATTAATTTTAGATGCTGACTTCTGTTGCGAGTAATGCGCCTTTCACAACGACACGAAACATATTGCACCAACCTCATACTTGACACTGTGATAAAAATGTTTAGGATTTTTCACGTTTTTATAGGCTAGTTAGCATGACAGTGAATAAAGGAGAAATGACATGCCAAGAACTTTGGCATGAATGACATCGCAAGATGTCACTGTGTGCCCCATGAACCAGACCATACTAGAACTGGCTAGGCTACAATCTTAACCTTAGTGGTATAAGGTAGACTTTCAGCGTATACTTTTATACGCAGGCTTTCAAACTTTTTTTTCGTGTGGCCGATTTCAAGTGTGATGGGTGAGGAAAACTATATTCCCTGTTTCAGAGCACCACGATGAAACTCTCACCTGCTTGAAGTGTGAGGAAAGCAACCAAATTTCTCAGCAGTCGCTTAAAAACTGTTTCATCACTGACACATTGTTGGGACAGAAATGTCTCCTGCGTGGTGAACAGGCACGTGGCACTCCCCTAAGTACCCAACTGCATGTGAAAGTGTTATACTGACTGTACTGACCTTCCTGTTTGGCCCTCGTTTGATGCAAATCTTCTGTGCCACATGTATCAAACGTTTTTGCATTTGCAAACAGTGCGAATCCCTAAATTCCACAGTTTGAGAATGTAGAACTGCTTTTCCAAATGTATGAAAGGCATTGGGAACCAGAGTTAAGAAATGCTATTACCACCAACTCCAAGTTGGTGGTAACCATGTGCAATTTTAAAAAATGCATTAAAATGCCTGTTAAAGTGCCATGTACGCACACATGCCCAAAGAACGTGTGCGCTTTACATGTGCACAAATTATTTTTGGAGTGCATCTAAGGGGGCTATTTGGCCCTCAGCACCCTTGGTTTTGCATTTCCCAATTTTGTGATCACTTAATAGGAAATCGCAATTTAGATAATGCAAAACCATTTGCACCTATGGGCCTTCAGGCCCATAGGAAGGAATGGAGTTGCAATCCCAAATCGCGATTTCTTAATAGCAATTGCGAATCTGTAGGAATTGCTATTAGGGATTCACTATTTGGTACATACTATTTTGCATTCCGTAAATAGCAATCTCTTACAATTTGCTATCTAGGGAATGCAAAATGGGATTTTGATACATCTGACCCTTTATCCTAAGATTCAGAACCTGTTTTGTGGTATGGAAGGAAGCACAGGGTGTCCCTTTTAGCAGGTATAGGATTGATGCCCATTCAACTGGTTGAATTTCATAAAGCGGATATCAGTCTCTGTTCGGAGGTTTCGTAAAGGCAGGGGCTGCATGACCTTAGCCGTGAGGGTTGAGGATGTTTCCCACTGTGTCCCATGACCCATCTCGCTGTGGCCCTGCAAATTGGTCCAAATACTACGGCGTCTGCACTTAACCATCAGTGTAATTAGGGCGAGCAGTAACAGGCTTCTCAGAAAACTAGTGTAGCAGTGCTTGAGGCCAGAGTACAACAATCAGCCAACATAATTCATAAAGTTAATGCTCAGCCCAGTGTTTATCTTTGCAAGAAAGAAGTACTTTAATAACATAGTTTTACTAAATACTACACTCTTCAATGAATATATGCAAGCCATAGACTCTGGGTGCTATCACAAGTGTACTCTACACCTACCCGTTCTCTCCCACATGATCTCAGAGGGTTCTGGGTTCACACTGTTTCTAAACTAACCAGGAATAGAATTAATCAGGTTCAGGTGCACTCAATTTAAGTTTATCCCTTCTTGGGAAAAGTGAGTTTTCACCATTCCTTTCCTCCGCCACCACCATGCAACAATGTGTGGCACTCCTGTGTACTCAAGAGCTAGTGAAAACCAGTGAGTCCTTGATGGAGTTTGTAGGAATTAGCCACTTTCAGCAGCACATCCGTCCATCTCTCTTTCACAGATGAAAACACTGAGGGGGTGATTCTGACCCCGGCGGTACAAGACCGCCGGGGCCAGGGTCGGCGGGAGCACCGCCGACAGGCCGGCGGTGCCCCGCAGGGCATTCTGACCGCGGCGGTTCAGCCGCGGCCAGAAAGGGTAAACCGGCGGTCTCCCGCCGGTTTACCTCTGCCCTTAGAATCCCCCATGGCGGCGCAGCTTGCTGCGCCGCCATGGGGGATTCTGACACCCCCTACCGCCATCCTGTTCCTGGCGGTTCGCCCGCCAGGAACAGGATGGCAGTAGGGGGTGCCGCGGGGCCCCTGGGGGCCCCTGCCGTGCCCATGCCAATGGCATGGGCACGGCAGGGGCCCCCGTAAGACGGCCCCACAAAGTATTTCAGTGTCTGCCTAGCAGACACTGAAATACGCGACGGGTGCAACTGCACCCGTCGCACCTTCCCACTCCTCCGGCTCTATTCTGAGCCGGCATCCTAGTGGGAAGGTTGATTTGCCCTGGGCTGGCGGGCGGCCTTTTGGCGGCCGCCCGCCAGCCCAGGGCAAATGTCAGAATCACCGCAGCGGTCTTTCGACCGCGGTGCGGTGTTCTGACGGCGGTACCTTGGCGGACGGCCTCCGCCGTCCGCCAAGGTTAGAATTAGGGCCTGAGTCTTGCAGGAACAAGTATAAGAATCAAGCTGCAACAGAGTTGCAGCTCTGCCATGGCAGGTGCAGCCCACAGGTCAGGTGATCTGCAGTACTGGAGAGTTGCAGTCTGGGCAAGACTGAAGTTAGGCGTAGTTTCATGGGCGGTGGGGTCTTCCACAATCTGCAGTTGCAGCCCCCATCTGGGCTTCTTGCATTCAGCAGGTTCAGCTCCTGTCCAGGCCTTTAGCAAGAAGGTGTTGCCCTCACCCCTTCAAGCTGTGCTTTCACCAATTCACAGTTGCAGCACCACTTGGGCTATCAGTGGTCATTCATTTTCAGCATTGACCAAGGGTTCAGCAAGTTCATAATTGCTGTGTTACAGTTCTCACTAGGATGGGAGTGAGGGTCTGAAGAGGCCCGCAGGCACTAGGCCAATCCAAATTGTTCTTGTGCAGTCTGTCTTCACCTGGGCACCCAAAGCCACTCTTTCCTGGAAGTCTCTCCTCCTGCAGAGCCAGGCATGCTCCTCCTCTTTCTCAGCAGGCACACAGGTTTCTAGACACTTCAGAGCAGATATTCAGCTCTTCCAGCGGGGAATCCAGACATTATATGATTCCCCCTCACATCTGGCAGACTGGCTGTCACTCAGACATCAACCCTGGTTGCACATCAGTTTTCAAGTACTCTCTGGAGTACTGCTTTCCTTCGTTATAAAGGACAAGGAACAATGTAGCATGGTTTGGGTCTCACATTTACAAACACCTTGAAGACAGGGGATGTCAATTCACTGTCTCAAAAGTAGAGTCACTGTGAAGTGTTTTGTCTTTCAAGTGTCCTTTCTAGGCTGTTCTCCAGAAAGCTTTTCTTTAGAGTGGGACTTCTCACCAGAGATAGCAGTGAGACTTTCTTCATCCTGAGGTTCACACAAAAGAGGTGCAAGGTTTTGATCAACTGACTGTCATCAGCCCAACCAAAGAAGTAAACGGGGGATGGCAAAAGTGCAGGCCTCACCTAGAGACATCCTCATCTTACACAACAGATTCTGCAGTCCCACCCTTTAACCCTACCATTTAACAAATTACAACATTCTGGAAGACAAATCAGCTGCTCAAAGTTAATCAAATATCTCCTAGCATTTATAAAGGTAGCTCTGACTCCATTACTTACTCCAGTGTCTTGGTCTCTTCCCTTCAGCTATTGGAATGCAGGCAGTACACTTCCACTGTCTAGGAGCAGGGATAAAACGAGCACACTGCTCTCTATTACAATGGCACATTCACTCCATGCATGTGTTGAACTTGCTACACATGCTTAACCAGCCATTCTGGTGTCATCACAAGGGCCTGACCATGCACTTAGAACTGGAGCGTACACAGTTGTGCTAGTAGGCCTTAACTTGAGTGGCCCAGGTAAGAAGGTATGGGCATTCTCCTAACAACTGTATGCTGCCACTCATGTTGAATCATGCTTTAATCATGACAGTAGTAGTAGTATTGTTAGCTCTGAGGGCATTAGACTTGCCCTGGACCTCTTTTAGTCAGGCATATACTTCCACTCTTCATATGGGCTTTGATTAGCGATACTCCAGGGCCAAAAATAATAAGTCAGGATGCCAGTAATACATGAAATTTGTCTCTCTGGACCGGGGAACAAGCCTGTTTAACATGCGGGGGGATAGTCCCTCCCAGACGGAGGTTTGTGGTAGCATGCTGAGTTTTTGGTGAATTGATAGAAAGACCAGCCATTTTTCTCTGTGTCTTGTAGAAAATGGTGTCCCGACCCATTTAAAGTTCTACTGTTATGTGGACTCCACATCCTTGCAGTGACGTCTATGTGCATGTTGAGTGTGTGTATGTGTAATGTAGGTTTGACACATGTCCAGTATTAGAACTTTTTGTGGTGAAAGTATGAGTATGGGGACCAAAGGTATCCATTTTGAATGCTCCTGCTTTAACATAGCTCATGCTGGAGGGTGGATATAGCTCTCCCAGTTAGTGGAAGAGTACTTCAGTTGGCGGGTTGGATACAGTGAAGGGAAGGAGTTTGGAGATGTGGCACCCCTTAGAAAGTCAACGAGGACTATGTTAGTAAAGGGCTTTGGGTTAGATTTGGGTTAGATTTGCCTTAGAATGGCCATTCAGTTGATGGTAGCCATGAGAAATGATACTACAGTTTCTGTTGTATAAGGTGAGGAATTTTCTAAACAGGGCCTGTTCTTTGTCTGTCTCTGATTACTCTTTCATGAAGGCTGATGACAGCCAGGTGTAGAGTTCCCACAATTCACTGTGTCTTTGTTTTGGATAGTTTTTCGTGGAGCCAGCATCATTGCCACCTGCTCTGAGAGCCATCACCTTGCCTAGATGCTATGTTTAAGGAGCAGCCAGAAACATATATTTGAAAGAGAACCAACCCAACCCGGTTGTGGAACCTGAGACACTGGATACACATCCCCAATCTGGTAAGTGTGTATAATAGTGGCACCAAAACTACTCTACTTGTTTCAGTTCCAAGATCTTCATGGCCAGGTCAAGTAGCGATCCACAGAGCACTCAAAGGACTGCTCTGTGACCAGGACAGTGTCTGCTTGACAGCCCCAGAGGTGCTAGGACATCATCTGAACTTTGCACTTTCTGCTGAAGGACCCGAGGGCCTACCTAGAGCCTAGGAGCCCACCAGCCTGCTGAGAGAGGGAAGAAGTGTACCTGATTATGTAGGAGAGGAGACTACCCAGGAAAGCAGTCCAGCTCATACTCTACTCCATATGCCAGTGAGAGTAAGAGACTGCCAGGGTGTGAAGCAAGACCAAACTGTGTGTGTAAGAGGTCCGCCAATCCCCTTAAACACTTCTTGTTGTGAATTGCATCAAGTCTTCTACATAAATCAAGTATTAAGCAACATTGGCAGCCTGCCATGGCTAAAAGACTAGTTCTGCCAATGTTGGAGCCTAAGTGCTCCAGTAACACTGAGGTATGTGTCCTGATCAGCTTGAGGCTGCAACTGCTAAATTCATCCACTAGATAGAGATTGGTCCAGAGGCTGCACCTGCTATACATGCATCCTCTCAGCACCCAGCCTAGGGATGCCTCAACTGCTGAAGACGAGTTGCCAGAGGAATCCGCCACACCGGAATTCCCAAAGTCTTCAAGTTCCCAACGGTCGCTAATGCCCTGACACAGGAGCAGGCTCAGTGCACCTGTCCGGACTGGTAGTTGCAGGGCTTGAGAACTATTTTTGATCAAGAGGCTGAGTTACAGACTGAGGTGTGCAGCACAAACTAAAATTGTCTATGAATATCTCATTAAATGAAGAGCAAACAAAAGTTATAGGTTCATGTATACCTTGGGCGCTATTAAGTGAACTATACCTGTGCCAAGCCAGCGCTGTGTCCCAGATTGAGTGCCAGGAACTATAGATGCTGGGGAACTCTTTAGAGGGTGGTGGATACCTACGAGTCAAGATTACATGCCATATTGTTACCTTTGTTATAGTCCCCTATTTGCCATTTTTAGATTTTAAGTAACACTGTGTGATTAAAGTACTTTCTTTTATTCTAAAGACAGGCACTGGGCTGGACAATACATTGTTATGGTTATTGATCTATTACTGAGTCCCCTCACATTGCTCCTTGATGAACCTTTGTCTGCTCACCCTTGCTACCCTTAAACTGAAGTGTGTAAAGGGTATATTTGACCTATTTTACAGAGCTAAAGTAGGACGAACCCAGGGACACCTATAGCAAACAAGCTCAGCTACCATTGTTGGGACCCAGAAATCCTGTCTGACCTGAGCCTCCACCCCACCCCCTAATGGGGTCTGACCCACATTCACAGCAATCTAATGACATCCCTCTATCCCCTTATCTCTGCTACTGAGTGGGACATTCGCACAGCTCTCATGACTCACAACTGTCCTGTTATTGAGACATCTACAGAGCTTTGCCATCTCTTGCTATTTCCTATTACAATATTCCCCATAATCCAGGATTGATGTAGTTGCATGGATTTGACTGTGCACATGTTTTCTGATGTACACCTGGCATAATCATTCATCTGTAGAGACTTATACATATCTCTCAAAATGCAACTCCACACCGATATGTATCATGTACTTATATTAGTATTGAGGCATCCACACAAGTCTCACAGTGCATCTCTATCCTGAGTTGCTTCTTGCATTAGCATATTATCACTAAAATATCTACAGAGGCCCCTGATTCGAGATTAGTATACCAATAGAGATGCATACTCAAGCGTCCACAGCGCAACTCAACCTTACTTGCCTCATGCACTCATTTTTATCTGCAGCAATATATCTCTCACCTCTATCTTGACCAACAATATGCATTTGTAACCTAGTATTGAGGCGTCCTTTGAGCTTGTGTGTGTGTGAGTATATATGTATGTATGTATGTATATATATATGTAATCCAAAACTGGTGAAAAGCAATTCACCGGGCGGCTGCACAGTGTCACTTGAGGATCCAATATACAGCTGAGAAACAAGCAATCCAAAAGATCCCAAAAAGTAGTTCGTCCGCTATTTTATTACAATAATTCTCAAGAGTAGTCACAATCACGCTGTCCTGGCCAAATGTCTACGCGTTTCGGCTAGCCCCTTCAACTGGACATTGGCAAACATCTTTTCACACATCTATTTATAAAACACAACCCATCTTTTGTTTCAATGACACCATATACGTGCTGAAAACGGCGGCCATCTTTAAACATAATAGATATATATATAAATATATTAGAGAAAAACGTCATCATGTTTATTTCATTGCTGCTATTAATGGTTAAAAATTATTCTAAGATAAATAAACATTAATTACTAAGGAGTCAGCCGGCAAAATACGTTATATAAATATATATAAATAAATATAAATGCAATATTACCAATAATTTATATTTTAGTCCAAACCAGCAACCCCAATGTAAGATTCCAATTAAAAATCAATAAATATCTATCACATATGGGCGAAGACAGTTTGAAGTGCCAAATCGAGATTGTGGCCATAATTTGTACAAATGCAGAATTATAGCCTTAACTGGCACACAAAAATTGCAGATAATCAAAATATTGGCCTCAGCAATGTGTCTATCGTCCATTACGCTGTCTCATAGTAATTCCAACCAATTGGATAACGAATATATAATTAACCTCATATGTAAAAATATAAATATATATCAATATAAAAAGGAGAGATTTACAATCAAACCGCAAATATTAATAAAGTGCATAGTGTGAAAGTGCAACCATACCTAAAATACAGTGTGATAAACAATGTGTGCAAAATAAACATATTATTCAATTATGACTCTGGCTATACTAGTTCCAGCACCAATTTAAAGCAGCTCTTCAATTAAAAACGTCATCAACATAATACTATGACTCAGAGGACTCCTAGAGATCAATTCTAAAGAGGAGAGGGTATCAAAGAGGGACATAGAGCTCAGCATCCATATATATATATATATATATATATATATATATATATATATATATACTCCTACAAAATTGTTCCAAACTTGTATCACAATGCATCAGTTGTAAGCCACTCATAAACCTCTATCACTGCCCTTCTCTTATGTCGTTCACCATTCTTTGATATTCCTGATTCATGGAAAGAGCGTCTATATTTTACTTGAAGGTTAATAGCGATCCCATTATGGGGATATCGACCATGCACACAAATTAACCTCAATCCTTATTGACATCATTCCATCATACACAGAACCAGTTATAGCAGAACAGATATATCCACAAACATCTGGTAATATACCTCTAACTTTGTGTTACACAGAGAATTGAAACTTCTAATGGCTTAAAGAAAGGGTGTGCTTGCTCTGTGGTTAATTATGGCAGACCGGAATCAACATCTGGAAACCATAAACTCACACTCCCCCCAAATATGCAAATAGGCGCATACAAAACCTATAGTATGCTGACAATACTGTACCACTCAGTCACACACTCATAGGTTTACAGAGATTAACCAGCTCCCTTGAAGAATATTTTTCAATTAGTCATCTTGAATTGAACGTTAAGTAGCCCAAAATCATGTCAGTTGAGTCATCGACAGACAGATCTCAATCCTGGCATGCACGAGGAAAGCCAATCAAACTGTTTAAGAGCTACAATAATCTTGGCATTTTGTTTGATTGCAAAATCCCTTGAGCTAAAACATCTACTATTTTTGCTTTTAGAACACTTCAAGCCAAATTAATGTGCCCCACAAATGATCATCTGGTGAAAATTATGGCTGCTAAGATAATTTCAGCATTAGCTTATGGCTCAGCTATCGTCGGAGGAAAATACACTAAATTACTAGATCTGTTTGAAATTAAGGCTATAAAATCTGTCTGTATGATTCACAAGAACATTAGTCATGCAGAAATTCAGTTGGAGTTTGATCTTCAAGGGCAGGCTTTAGTGTGACAGGCCACCTTTTTAAAATGTTTACATTCTCTGTATCTGTACCTGGTTCCTTAGTCAATATGTGGAGGCAGGAAATCAGGAATTCCTCCTATACTGGCGCATGAAGGGCCTACTTATCAGAATGTTTCCAAATGTTTGACTTATATGTGTCTAGGCCTATAGAAACGAATAGAGTTTAAACGTCTTTTTAATCAAGCATCTAAACAACTTTTGTTTAACATTAATAAAGGTGTACTGTTAGCCAAAAAGCCTGCTTGGACAGTCATAAACGTCTATGAGAAATTGGACATACATCATTATCTGACCATCTCCTTTTCTTCAAACATGAGGGATGCACATGAAGCTAAGACTTGACAGACACCCAACTAAGGGCGGCATTCAAAAATGACTACATGAATGGCCAACTAGAAGCTGCAGACTCTGTGGTTATCCAAAAGAAACATTACTGCATAAAGTTTGCATCTGTCCAAACCTGTTATGTGTTCGCTGAATCCTTTTAACAATTCTATTTTTAAAGGCAGGAGTAAGAACAAGTTGCCAAGCACCTATGTTTTGCTTATCCTGCAAGTTAATTCTCCTTATTTGCCGTTTTTTTAACTTCTTCACTGAGGTTTAAAGAATTTTTTCAACCCTACCTTAATGTCCAGCACTTTATGCATTCTCTTTTAAATGCTTTATGTATGTTTTATCTATTCCCTATTGATAACCGGAAACTGATAAATAGTTAAAAGATGGTGAATCAATATTAAGCTCCTTAGTAACCTTTTGCACAGGTCCTGTAATGAGCATTTCATGAATACTGTTTAATAATGATTTACTAATGGAGTGTTAACATTAACAATTTTAACACTGTTTTATGGGTTATGTGAATCAATAATTAGAAGGTAGTGATGCAGTATTAATATCAAACTCTTTAACAACTCTTGAATAGCATGTGAATGATTTGTAATTGTTCCGTTTCAAGTGGTATTTTATGTCTGAGAGAATTGTGCTGCGCAAGCTCAGTGTCAAACAGCAAAGGGCCAGAGATTAAAGGATGAATAATCACTATTAAGCACTTTAGCTTCTTTTTGCACAGGTTTTTGAGAATGATTTGCACTTGCCCTATCTTGAGTTATCATGCATTATAGTTGTTCCTGATATCGCTTTATTAATTTGTTTAATATGATTGTCATGATTTTAATTATTCAGACAATAAACTTAAACTTCAATATACCTATAACCTAATTTTAAGAATTCACTGATATTTGAAAAATTCTACATTTGGAAAAGCAGAGGTTTCTACGTATGCTATTAATGTGAACAGCTATACTTGGAAGCCATAATTCTCTACACAGCAACAGCAGCCTCAGGTTTCGCGTGTTTTAGAATGTAGGACCACAAATTAATCTGGTGCAATTCAAAATGTTAAACATTCTGCAGGGCACTATGCTATTAGTAGGGGGGATCACCTTTGCAATGTCATAATATTCTATAAAGAGTAGTAGAGTGGAATTTGTTTATTAGAGTATTTAAATCTAACACTTGCTTAAGCTTTTAGTAGACCTGTAAGGTTTATGATAGCATCCTGTAAGAGTGGAGAGGTATTGAGACTTGAGAGAGTCTGTGAGTGTGTTGCACCGACTTCTATGCTTTGTACAGTCTTCCATAAGTCTATTGAACTCACTGCCAATGGGAAGACACAACATACGCTCCAACATTTCTCTTTTAAATTAAATATGAGCATTATAGCAATCACTGCCAAAAAGCTGCATGTTTTGTAAACAGTGGAAAATATAGTTTTTGGTTTTTTTGGTTTAGGTAGCTGAATAAATACTGATAAGGATTGATTTCAAAAGTTTGGAAAATACTGATTCACAGCAAATAAGCACTGACAAGACAGAAGAATTGATCTTCGGCAAGAACACCTCACCATGAGACTCTAAATGGTGGTTGTCCTATCTCGGACCCACATCCAGAACCCACACTAGGAACCTTGGAATAATCATTGACAGCCACTAGGCATGATTGCACAAGGTAACACTGTCAATGTGTCCTGCTTCTACACCACTGAGCAGGATGTTTAAATAACTCCCAAGCAACAGTAGAAAAACAAAACTGCCACTCACGCCGAACTCACAAGCATGTAGAACTATAGGAACATGTATGCCAGGATCACCAAGCAACTCAATACAAGACTACAAACCATCCCAAACTCAGTGACCAGACAAATCCTCAACCTCCCACACAGAACGCGCATCACACCACACCTCAGGAAACTGCACTGGCTCCCAATACACAAACTTGCTCAATTCAAACTCCTGACACACACACATTCAAGGCACTACACAACACAGGCCCAACCTACCTGAACAGTTGCATCTCCTTCCACCAACCACTCAGACACTTCTCATTCACAGGGCTCCTACTCACACACATCCCAACATACACAAAACCAGATCAGGAAAACGGGCATTCTCTGACTTTGCTCCTAAAGTGTGGAACAACCTCCCACTCCACATCAGAACCGCCTCCTCTCTTCTTGATTTCCGCAAGCAGCTGAAGATCTGGCTTTTCAATTAACCAACTTACCATAGGCAGGGCTATTAATTAAGCAGACAGGGCTAGGTTTACTCACCTGTCCTTGCCAGGATACCATTACAAGTGATAGTTCACTTTACAAATAAACGGAGCATAACAAAAAGGAAACCTATGTATATTATGATTGCTGAGATGACAGTAATGATTTCTATTATTCTGATACAGAAGGCTTTTGTGATGATTGTGCACAGTAAGTAACATTTTCTATAAAACACCAACACCTTTGTGTGTCTATTGTTTTCAGGGACCTGGGTTAGGTTTCACACATCTACATATGACTGTTGTCGATAAGAGCTTCTCTGGCAGTGTTGCCTGACTCATAACACTTTGGATCTAGGTGACTCTATCTTGTCATAGAAAAGATTGAGAGATACCTGTCTATTTTCATTTTCTCCAAAGGGAGTGGAATAAGCAATATACAATTGGAGTTAAGGAAATCTTTAGCATTGTGCTCCTTGTATTGAGAGGTTCTCTAGAGGGAATCTTGCAACTTCTTCAGCAGCATCACTTTAAAGAATTCTGTCAATCCTTTAAATTCTTCAAATAATTTTCTTGCATTCTTGAAACTCTTCAACCTCTTTTA